>NC_044304.2:101291310-101603095 GCF_007474595.2 Lynx canadensis
CTGGTCTCATTAGGCTCCTGCTTTAATCAGAGGCTGGAAGGGGATCAGCCTGACTGCTATGGGCAATGCTGAAGGTCAAACATAAGCCTAGGCAGCACTCAGAGTGATTGCCAAATGAAACGCTCCCTACAGACCAGAAGAAATATGAAAAAAAGAAAAACTTAAAAAGTAATAGGGAGTAAAAAAAAATCATACATGTTATCTTAATCAGAGAGTTAAATACAGACTAATAACTGAGAACAGAGTAGCTCCTCAGTCTCAGGGGAGAGACTTCTAAAGAACAGGAGAGTCCCCTCCATGGCTGGGTAGACGCCAGATTCTCTGCTGACCCCCCAGTGGAGCCCCAGTGAAGGCCACACACCTTTGCTGGGAAGAAAAGCAGAGGGCCTTTCCCGTTGCTTGCATCATCTTTCCTGCTCTGGTTTTGTCTTGGAAGCCTTGGGATCGGAGAAATTTTCCCAGTTCGTTTTCTTCTTGAGACAAAACTGATGAAGAAAAGACCAAAAGGAGCCATGAACAATGAGCATTTTTATTACAGAGAGGAGAGACCCACCACAAGTTCCTCTCTCTTTTAGGAGGGAAAGACGGATGAAATTAAATCCACGTGGCAAGCTACAAGGTAAGCCCTCCCCCCACCACCATTTAACTTTCATGCTGTCCCTCCATTTGCAAAAGGAGAGATCAAATTCACTTGAGTACATCTGTCAGTGGGTTTGGTGCCCTGTAATCAGAACCAGAAAATGACCTCTGCACTGAAAAGCGAGCCGATAATGTGCCGCTTCGAGCTGAAATAAAGAAAGTTGGGTTTGTCAGTATGACTGTGGGAATCTTTTGTGGCTGCCTATAATATAGGGGGCCGGTTTCCTCTGCTTATTCTCTCTCACTGGCTTTTTGATCTCTGCTTTCTGAGGTACATTCTACTTGATTGCAAAGGCAATTCCATACCTTATTCATGACATGAGTTTTTGGTTGGAAGTGGGAGTGGGGATCAAGGGTGGGCAGGTAATCGGGTTGAAGTCTCATGGGGTTTTTAAATGCAGAGCTGGAACCATGAATCGGTCATGTCTAATCTGGCCTTATTTTTAAAGACAACCTCAGATGACACTGCTGGTGAGACAGTTATTGGTACAGCTTTCTGCAGATTCATTTGACAGTAAACATAACATGTCACAGAATTCTATGTATCTTTTGACATTGCACTTCTACTGTTAGCACTTTCCAAGGATTTAGTGAAATGGGCACAAAGCTGCAGACAGAAAAATAATCAAAACATCAATATTTATAGCAGCAAAACACTTTCTTTCTCTACCCTGGGGACTGATTTATAAACTAGTGTGTATCCAAACAATGGAATAGTGGGCTGTTACACAGCCACTGGTCCCAAATCCACATTTACCAACAGCTGAGCAAAGAATGACACTGAGCTTCCTAAATGTTTTCTTTTCAAAATATAGCCCTTCTAGGGACTGACTTTGACCACTACTCTGATTTCACATTTACTTATTTATGCATTACACATCATGTGTCTCTAAAATGTTTTTGAATGCTACTAGGATTCTTGTCCATTTTCATAAACAATCCAGAATTCCTTCAGAATGCACCCCATTCCTGACACAACCACTCCAATGAGAGCATTAGCCAGGAAACACAAATCCAAAGGTGAAGGTTACACTTGTTACTGCTTCCTTATTAATCTGTGACTGTAGTTCACATGAAACTTTCCAGAGGAAGACGTTTCTGGAATCCATTCTTCCTGAGAAATAAATGACTATCCTCCTTCCTCTCTGCCCCTCAAGAATCACATTGAGTTAAGTCTGCTCAAAGACTACTTCCCTATGAAGTAGTTGATCCCTGTTTCTCTGTGACAGCAGCGCCCTCTTGGCTTCTGGTATTAGGTTGTTGGGGGTCGGGCGTGTGTCTTCTATATCTTGACACTCTAACCTTCTCAGGACAGGGACCTCATCCAACTATGCACTCCCCAGGGTGAGCATAACGTCTTATACAGGGTACTATTAAGTGCTCGTAAAATTAAATTAACTATAATTTTTGCCTTATTATCCTCATATACTTTATTTCACTTTATTTTTCCTCACCACTTCCTATCCCACTTTGTTTCATTTTAAATGCTTAGCCATGATTCTATGTAGCTTAAAAAAAAACCCTATAATTATAAGAAGTTTTGTTGTTTTATATTACCTTCTATTCCTTCTCTCTACTTACTGATACGGGACTCGATCCACAACGAATATGTCCCTACGGACAGCAACTTCACATTTTGTTCATAATAGCACGAGGCTACTGTCATCTTTTTTTTTTTTTTTTACCTTGAAGTCTCAAGTCACATATAAATGAACATATTTAGCTTAAGGCTAGGAAGAAACCATTCATGGCACCTACACAATTACACAGTTGGTGAAATGTACTCTTTCCTGAATAAACCTCAGCAGGTTGAAGCATTTGAAAAATTACTTTTTGTTATTTTATGCACTTGAGGACTAAATCTAGGGTGTGAAATGGTTTCAAGAGCTGGACTCTAATTAATTGGCAGTGTTGTTCAGAGGGAGGCAGAAAACGTTTGAGCCTCATCAGACTCCAGCTTGGATTACTTAGTGATGACTATTATTTTCCAAGAAGGGATGCCCATTTCTTAATTTTGATTTTAAAATTCAAATACTGAAATTAATTTAGGGAGCTTTAAAATTCAGGTGCAACACAGGTATCAGATAACTCGCCAGTTTCCACTTACAAGGTTTAACTTAACCAGGACTTAAGAATTCAGACACACACAAAAAAAAAACCCTATAATATTTAATTGCTGATTAGATTTTCAGATGTTTCCTAAAAAGGGAACTAAAACCAATTAGATTGGCAGCATTAATTCACTCAGCACAGATTTATGGATGATCTAATACATACTAGGCACTGTTCTTGCCACTGGGAATAGAGAGACAGACAAGACACACAAGGTCCCTGCTCTTATGGAGCTTTTGTTCATGTGGCAGAGACAGAAAATAAAAAAAAATACGTACTCACAAATACAAAACCCAAAAAGAAAAATACCAGATAGAGCAGTAAGAAGAGGGGAGTAAGAGAAGCTGCTTTGGGCTAGGTGATCAGGAAAAGCCTCTCTGAGCAGGTGACCACTAAGCTGGGCTCTGAATGGCAAGAAGGGGGCCACTCTTTTTTTTTTTTTTTTAAATCCAAGTTAGTTAACATATAGTGTAATTATGGTTTCAGGAGAATTTAATGATTCATCACCTACATATTATACCCAGTGCTCATCCCAACAAGTGCCCTCCTTAGTACCCATTACCCATTTAGCCCATCCCCCCACCCAAGAAGGAGCCACTCTTAAGATAATTAGGGCAGGAACATTCCAGACATAGGAAATAGTGAGAGTAAAAGGCCTCAGGTAGCATGGTGGCTAAGGGCAAAAGTGGCTGGAGAGGTGAGCTGGGCCAGATCATGTAGGAATTCATAGACTATGGTATGGAAGTCTGGATCTTGATTCAATGTACATTTTTAAAGCTTTTTATTTTGCAAGAATTTTAGGCTTAGACTGTAAATAGAACAGAGTTCCTGTATACCCTTTTCAGCTTCTCCTAACATTAGTATCTTACATAATCATGGTACAATTTTCAAAACTAGGAAATTAACATTGGTAGAGTACTATCAACTAAACCACAACTTTATTTGAATTTTACTAGTTTTCCCATGAATGTCCTTTTTCTTCTAGGATCTAATCCAGGATCCGACCTTGAACTGAGTTATCGAGATTCCATCTCCTTCAATCTGTGACAGTTCCTCAGCCTTTCTTGTCTTTCATGACCTTCATGCCCTTTAAGAGTACTGGTTAGATATTTTGTAGAATGTCTCTCAACGTGGATTTGTCTTACTTCTCACAATTAGACTGGGGTTACAGATTTTGGGGAAGGAAACCACACAGGTGGAGTGGCCTTCTTAGTGCATGATACCAGGGCTACATGATACTAACAACACACTGTCACTACTGGTATCAATCTGGATCACTTGATTCAGGTGGTGTCTACTGGGTTTCTCCACTGTAAAATTATGATTTCTTTCTTTTGTAATTATTAAAAATCTTGGAAGGAAATACATGACACTGTGAAAATACCCAGTTTCTCCTCAAACTTTCGCCCATTAATTGTGCCACCTTTCAGTGAACCTTGCCTGCCACAATTCTTACTGTGGTATTTGCCTAATGATGATTTTGTGGTTCCCTCATTCCTTCTGTATTTATTAACTGAAACTATTTTATAAGGAAGAGCTGTTTCTTCTCCCCTGTTTGTCTATTTCCACACTGACTTAATGGATATTTACTTTACTTTACTTTATTGGTTATAATCCAGAACTACTGTTATTTATTTTGCTATTCAAATTGTCCCAGCTTAGACCATTGGGAGCTCTTTGACTGTGGTATAGACAATGGGCTGGAGAGGGCAAGGAGATCATTTAGGAAGCTGAAGCAAATCAAGTAGGACAGTGATAGACGGTGATGGCATGAACTAAGATAGTGAGAGGATGGAGACTAAGATGGAGAGAGGAAGGAGACTGAATGCTATTCAGGCAACAAAATGAACCAGCATTTAAGACTAACTGGATGTGGGATAGAGAAACGATGGGGGATGTATGTCCTGTGTCTTGATTTACTCAGAACTCAAGACTATGAAGCTATAGCCCAGAAGTCTTAACTTAGTAAACAGTAACATAGAAAATTTATCAAATTCTGCCACTAAGTCCTAGGATTTTGTACTTTCCCCCAAAGTCTTAATTAAAGACTAATGAAGGAAAATCATCAATTGTTACTTTGTGATTATTGGAAAGAGGTCTAGCAGCAGTCAAAAACAGAAAAGCTTCCCATGTTCTAGTCTCAGAAATATAGAAATTATACTATTAAATCATCTACGAATGGACATTTTAAAACATATTAACACATAACTTGATATTTAGCATTTCAGAGATAACTCTGAGTAATAACTTTAAGGCAGAATCCTATTTCCCAATAATCCAATATCCAACATAAAAAATGCTCATGAAGAAGCGCTATTGTCAAAATATAGTCAAGGAATTACCTATATGTGCTTTCTCTCTCCATTTTAAGAGGAACAAACCTGGATATAAGAGAGCCAGGGCAATCAAATAAAAACAACACCAATTTTTTTTAAAACCCAAACATAAAACTGAGAAAACTTTTTTATAATTAGGAAAATAAATGATATGTACTTACCCATGGGAGACCCAATATAAAGTTCTTGTTCTAGTTATTTGCATTGAATGATATACAACCTATGTAAAGAATTTCTGATAAAATTATTAGAGACCCTCCTTCCCACCAATTAAAGACCAAAGACAGCACTCCTCAATAGTAATTTCCTTGTCTTACTTCCTAAACATATGAAATGATGTATTAAGGCAAAATATCCTATTTCTCACTGTTTATCTGATCAATATGTATACTTAGGGCATACTTACAACATATTCTCTTTTGATAGAGTACAATTGCTTTAGACAAGTCCAAACAGGTTCTCTGAATCGAGTGAAACAGCTATAATAAAAACACAAACAAAATGTTAAAAAAAAACCAGACAGCAGTGAAATAAAAATTATTATACTGAACATAACTATAGTGTTTGATTTGCTCACTAAACATAAGATTGCAAGCCTAAGTATGCTTGGTGTTATGTGGTAAACGATGCAGGAACTGTGACCAGAGTCTTTAAAAATATGCTCATATTATTCTATATTTATTGGAATCCATCATCTTTGTGATCTTAATTAAGATCTCCAGAACAATAATTTCCTCCAGACTACTGAAATAATAGCTGAAAAACAGAAATCCTAAACGAAGGCACCAATTAGAGGACTCGGTAAACCAGAGACCAAATATTCATTCATAAGTTAATTTATTTCTTCTCCCACTTGATGTCTTTTTTTCTAATGTGGATCCCTCAATTAAGCATCATATTTAAAACACAACATTAGTTTATTTTGTGATCCTAATGTATTTTATGGCATGCTTAAACAACTCTATAAAAAGCCAACAAAAATCAACCAGCTGAATATTTAATTTAGAAGACATCTGGTAAAACGGAGTTTAGCTAGTAGCCCTGATCATTCATTTTCCCAATGATTTCATAAGATATACAGATAATTTGAAATCTAATGTAATGCCAAGGCCGTATCAGAGGAAGTTAATGGAAAAGCAGGTGGGTGATACTGAGAAGAATCTAACTAGATTTTAACCAACAGTGGTCCTGGTCTTTGCTTCAGAAACCTAACCAAGCTCAAGAGAAAATCAAACAGATACTTCACACTGTCTCTACCCTCTGTCTACCAACTCAGAGACCAGGGCTGGTATCAGTCGGAAAACCTAGCAAATATTCTGTCTCTGAAGAGCCACCTAAATGAGCCAGAGCAAAACTTTTCCCCCTCTCTTTGATCTTATTGGCCATGGTGATGTAATAGTTATGTGTTGGTATTATGAAGTACTTCACTGTTTGAGTTAAAACAGAGGATGTGAGGGGCGCCTGGGTGGCTTGGTCGGTTGAGCATCCGACTTCGGCTCGGGTCACGATCTCGCGGTCGGTGGGTTCGAGCCCCGCGTCGGGCTCTGTGCTGACAGCCCAGAGCCTGGAGCCTGTTTCAGATTCTGTGTCTCCCTCTCTCTGTGACCCTCCCCCGTTCATGCTCTGTCTCCCTCTGTCTCAAAAATAAATAAACATTAAAAAAAAAATTTGAAAAAAAAAAACAAAAAAAAACAGAGGATGTGTGTCATAATAAACATGACCAATTATCTAATAAAAAGAGATGCATGCATATATACTTAAAAGATTAAAAACCATTCCTGAAATGCTTAACATGATAAAACCTGGTCATGAAGAATATAAATTTTGCTATATCTTATTTCATTACACTGTATCCTCTATTTAGAAAAGAGCGAGAGGGAAAAGAAAAACCTTTATCATAAAAGAAAACAGAGAATCAGCAGTCTGAATCTCTTCCTTAACAAATGCTTGATATCAGGATTCTGGGTCACAAACCACCAACACATAGTAATTCCCGAATATAGGACCAAGAAGTTCAAAAAGTATGTTCTGATGTCACTGTTCATTTTTTTAAAAAAACCGAGGTGTAAATTAAATGCAACTGGGGCACCTGGATAGCTCAGTCAGTTGAGTGTTTGACTTGATTTTGGCTCAGGTCACGGACCTCACGGTTCATGAGATGGGGCCCCACGTCAGGCTCTGTGCTAACAGCATGGAGCCTGCTTGGGGTTCTCTTTCTCCCTGTCTCTCTGCCCCTCCCCCAGTCATGCCCTCGCTTGCTCACTTCTTCCAAAATAAATAAACTTAAAAAAAATAAGTGCAATAAAATGCGCACCTCCGGAATGTCCACTTCTGCAGGCCTACACTCTTCTCACCACATCCAAACTAAGAAACCAAAGACCATCTACTATGTTGTGGCACTCACTAAAAGACCTGCCATCACAGGTTACTTTTGTCTGTTCTTAAGAGCTGTTTTTGAGAAAATATTTCATTAACAGCTAATTCTTGACACATATTTAAACTTAGTGCAACATTTCTATCTATATTAACTTCCCAACAGATTATAGTAGAATCTGACCATTATTATAACTTGGCAATAAACTTTTCTTATGCTGGCAGAATAAAAGTTCTTGTTTCATAAACTAGTGTTCTGTGGATAACTTAGGGTAAGAACACATCAAAATGGTTTCCACATCATTTACATAGGTTTTATTGATGGAATCCATGCTCTCTACAAACATCAATACTAGTTTGAACATTTTTGCAACAAACACCTCTATTGTGTAACATTATTAGTCTCAACTAAGTACTGTGGATGTTATGTGCCTCGGACAGCAGCTATTTTGATTAAAGTACAGTTGGTTCAGCAAAAATGCTGCCAGGGGCGAATAAGCATAAAAATAAAATTACCATATTGTGTTTAATGAACTAATAATTACATATTGAATTCCTTTTTGAATAATACTTGTATTTACTGGGTTGTTAAAAAGAAAAATAATAAAGGTACAAGACGTGAAAAGCATATGCAATTTATAATCATTTCAATTATATGCAGAATACTAAAATCAGAACAGATGCCTCCTGGTTCTACTTTTCTCCACTGTTAGCAATCTCCATTAGAACATTCCCATCAAACCTAGCTTCAATTTGAACAATTCCAGAGACAGGGGAAAGGGCTGGGAACTGATATTTATTGCATTAACACGCACACTGATTCAGTTAGTATTTACTGAATGTGTATAGTGTGTCTGGCTGAGGATACTATGGTGAATAAGGCTGACATGGAATTTGATCTGTTAGTGGAAGTAAGGCAGACAAATGCATAAACATTTGGGATATTTTCATGAAAGATACATACTATGAACAGGGGCCCTGGGTCTGGTTCTCCCCTCAGAGGCACAGAATGAATTATCCTTCTCCCACATGACAGACCTTTCTATACAATCAAGAACTAATATAGGTCCCCTTAAGCCTCTCTGTTCCAGTATAACCTTTCGAAATCCTGGGCTTTTTACTCTAGTCCTGTTAAATGTGCAGTTCATTATCTTTAGCTTATATGCTTGTTTGTCTGTTTGTTGAGAGAGGGGGTGGGGGAGAGGGGCAAAGGGAAAGGAGGAGAGAGGGAGAGAGAGGATCTTAAGCAGAGCTTAAGCTCCCACTGTGTGTGGAGCCCAAAGCGGGGGTCGATCCCATGACCCTGGGATCATGACCCGAGCAGAAATCAAGAGTTGGATGTTCAACGAATTGAGACCCCAGGCACTCCCTAGCTTTGATGTTAAATTTAGAGATAATTTTGAATTCTTATCAGGTCGTGTACTGTTCCTCACAGAAGTGATAAGTAGGCTTTTTAAATTTTAATCTAAACTATTGGCAGAATGTCTAGCAAGATAGGGAGTTAGTGGGCCTTCTACTAGTTATATTAGTATTTGGGAGTCAACCAGATAGGAATTCAACTTACTGTATTTTTAACTAATCTAACTAAATATCTGCTTAGTTCATTCATTCAAGAATTTTATTAGACTCTACTGGGATCTTGTGCTATCATCTTTTCCCTTTTTTAGAATGTAAGTATTTGCCTGACCCTAGTGTAATACCATGTGCAATGGGTTTCTGTTTCCATTAACTTTTTTCAACAAGCATTTATTGAGAATTTACCACTTGCCATGCAATCCAGCCACAAACTTGAAAAACAAATTAACTGAAGCATACTAGTGGTTACATAAGAATTTGTAGGTTTTTAAAAAATATGCTGGGATTAGGGTACATGGGTGGCTCAGTTGGGTGAGCACCCGATTCTTGATTTTAGCTCAGGTCACGATTCCAGGGTCGTGGGATCGAGTCCTACGTCGGGCTCCGTGCTGAGTGTGGAGCCTACAGCCTACTTAAGATTCTTTCTCTTTCTCTCAAATAAAAAACTATATATATGTATATATTCTGGAATTGAATTTACCTCATCCTAGATTTTCCTCAAGAACTAGTTCGCAATATGTTTTCAGATACAAAGCTCACCTAGGCTTGCCCAGGTGACCAGCTCACCTCTAGCTTGGCATCCAGGTCTGCATCAGAGGCAACAACATGCTCATCTTCTTTCTTCCCTGTGGCTTTAATAAAGGCTTGCTTCGTTTCCCAATACTTCTGCTGCATCTTATTTACTACAGACTTATCTTGAGTATATCGATCCTGTAAGTCCCAGGGATAACTGCTAAAAAAACATTTAAAGAGGTATCTTATTCACGACTTTCATAAATATTAAGCTATTTTAGTGTGAACAAATCTATCTAACCATTATATAATAACATTAACAAACATACAGATACTTTCTTATGTGGTTATTACACCAAAAAAGTCAACCAACTCTTACTGTGAAACCTTAAAAGTTAGTGAGGAAATCAAGGGGCTTTTGCAGGAAATTGAGAAGCTAAACCTTGAAGAGTTTAGCTACCAGCAGGTTGGACATACTCCTTTTCCAAGTGGAGAAAGTAAGGCCAAACTAGGCAGGGTGCCTGGTTCAAGCAGCCCAGGGAGTTAATAGAGATAAGGCCAGACACCAATGTTCTCTCCACTCTAGCATTAGAGCCGACAGTGAAGTGATGGCAGAAAAGTAGAGATAAGGGGTTGAAAAATAGCACATTTAAAATGTGTCCTAGAGGTACCTAAAACAGTCAAACTCATAGAATCAGAAAGGAAAACAGTGGTTACCAAGAGGCTGGATGGGGTGAGAGGGAAATAGGAAACCATTACTGAAGGGGTGCAAGGTTTCAATTATGCAAGATGAGTAAATTCTAGATGTCTTGCTGTACAACACTGTACCTATACTTAACTGTATTGTACACTTAAAAAGTTGTTAAAAGGGCACATCTCATGTTAAGTAGTCTTACCACAGTGAAATGAAATTAAAAAAATAAAAAACAATTAAAAAAATCTTTACCGATTTCTGATACTAAAAATTTAAATTTTTTTAAATGTTTACTTATCTTTGAGAAAGACAGAGAGAGAAAGAGAGACAGAGAGAGAGCAGAGAAGGGGCAGAGAGAGTGAGAGAGACACAGAATCTGAAGCAGGCTCTGAGCTGTGAGCACAAAGCCCAACGTGGGGCTCAAACTCATGAGCCGTGAGATCATGACCTGAGCCGAAGTGGGATGCTTAACTGACTGAGCCAACCAGGTGTCCCTGATATTAAAACTTTAAATTCTTAAACATAAATGTTTAAAATACAGATAGGAAAAAAAAATTCTTTCAGAAAGGACACAGTATATGTAAAAAAGAAATTAGAAAAAGAATTGAGATGAAACCAAATTCTGTAAAAGACCAGAGCACCTCAAATATTGACAGAAATGTTGTCATAGTGTTCTATATCTCCCCATGTTGTCTACACCCTCCTCCTGTCTAGAGTTCCTAGTGCACAGGTCCACACAGGATCCCTTGTTTCTCCTCTCTGCAGACATGTACCTTTTTCCACTGCATGCTATCACTACTCCAAAGGTGCCAGACCTGAGTCCTAAAGCATAAGTTGCTTTACATTACTACATAAAAATACCTATACCTTGAAACTTGGTGATTTCTACTCTCCTTCCAGATGGCATTTACAATTTTCCACACACAAATTTATTCTTAAAAAGTCAAAAGGGGTTTCAGATAACTTCTTTACAAAGGTTATCATTAGAGGAGTAGGATTTGGGGGACCTTCATGGTTTCTGCCTTATTTAAAAGTTTCTTTTTATATGTATAGACTTGTTGAACCACTATGCTCTACACCTGAAACTAATTAACACTGTGTGTCAACTATACTTGAATTAAAAATTGTTTTACTATGAGCTCACATCAGAGAAAACAAGTGGAAAAGTATATAACTTTTATGTAAAAGAGAAAATCTATCTCTATAAATATGTGCTTTAAAAGATTGGAAGGCGGTACCGGGTGGCTCAGTCAGTTAAGCATCTGACTTTGGTTCAGGTAATGATCTCACAGTCTGTGACTTCGAGCCCCGAGTCAGGCTCTGTGCTGACAGCTTAGAGCCTGAAGCCTGCTTCAGATTCGGTGTCTCCCTCTCTCTCTGCTCCTCCCTGGCTCGCACTCTCTTTCTCTCTCTCAAAACTAAACATTAAAAAAAAAAAAACATTAAAAGACTGGAAGGATATACCCTCCAAAACTATTTTGGGGAAACAGAATTTTTAGGAGTGGGGAATAGGGTGGACTTCTTTGTACTGTACCTTTTATTTACTTACTTATGTACTTATTTATTTATTGTGAAAGGTCATGGATTAAAAAAAAATTTCCATTTTGAAAAAAAGACAAAGACAAAGGGACTTCAGAGATCTAATGAACACCCCTCACCTCTGTCATTTAACAAATGAGGTATCTTAGGTTTCAAAAGCTTACGAATTCTGCCCAAAGTCACACAGGATTAAAATCCAGGCCAGGGCTCATTTCAATGTTTTCTGCAGCCACTGCATTTCAGCAGCAAGCAATGTGGTGGCAGAGTTAGAGGGAAAAAGACTTTGGAGAAGTGCCCACTTCTTAGGGCTCTCCTGTCTCTCTTAGGTGCATGACTACCTACTTCCCTAGTCTGCTGCCAGGGTATGACAGCCAGTATGAGGGTCACAGGATGGAGCCACCCCTTTGTCTTAACGAAGCAAGATGGAACAATTAAGAAAACAGTCTGACAACTCTTGGTTACAAAGCTGGCAAATGGTGATACTCAGGGAAACTAAATCCCTTAGCCATTTATTAATTATCCTTTAAAACTTGTTACATTTTAAGACATGCAAAATTCTTTTAAGGTTTGACATTTGATACTACAGAGGCCTTGGGCCTGATTACTTCTTTACTGAGACAGGAAGGATTAAAAAGTATATTCCTAAAAAATAATAATAAAATTAAAAAATTAAAAGTATATTTATAATTAATTGTACACTTGAAACATGAAAATACACATCACAATTTTTCATGCTACAAATTCAAGAGATGAAACATGACAAAGATCTACCTGCATGGTCGGTCATGAGTTCAAAATGGTTCAGAAACACTGCTTGTAGCAAATCTGGAATTTCTAAGATGTTTGATATGCTGCTGAGATGTGTTATAGGCATGTAAGTGACAGTGCTAACATTGCCATGATTACATTTGACTCAGCATCATCATCTTCTAACCATATTTACCTCCTAAGTGTTCATGAAGGTTGAAGTCATGACTATAAATTAATGAGTCTGGGTTCGTGTTCACTCATTATTTTATAGCTGCCCTATATCAAGTTTCCTGATAACACTAATAACCTATAAATAAAATAGTGCTAAAAAAATTACATTTGAAAAACTGGTAGTAAGAAAAGCCATTAGATTCTCAAAAGAAAAGTTATATGTAAATTAATTTCTTAAGAGAATATACATTACATAAGAACTTATAATATTTTTAGTTATTTGGTTTCCATATTTATTTAGAAAAGATATTTAAACTTGACTAAACTCCATATTGGATAACGGCTAACATTATTTACTGCTAATGTGACTCCTGATTTTTCTTTTTCTTTTTCTTTTTATACAGATTCCTTTCTATCTACCTATTTACTCATATTTTTTTAGTTTTTGTTCTTTGAGAGAGAGTGAGCAGGGGAGAAGGGCAGAGGGAGAGAGAGAGAATCTTAAGTAGGCTCCATGCTCAGCATGGAGCCTGATTTAGGGCTTGATCCCACAACCGTGGAATCCTGACCTGAGCCAAAATCAAGAGTCAGATGCTCAACCAACTGAGCCACCCAGGCGCCCCTAAATCATGATTTTTCTATGCAACACAGATTTACTGAGCATATACAATGTGCTTTATTCTTTCATTAGTCTCTCCCAATTCAGAAAAGACAACAAATTACTTACCATTTGTGTCCTGACATGTTTTCTTCTTCTTCTTTTTTCTACTGTTGATGATTTGGGGAGAAGGGGCAGGGAAAAAGCATGAGAGGATAAGTTATATTATAACCTGAAATAAAACAAATGTTTAACAGTTAACACTATAATTATATGTTAATCTGACACACATAAAATTTTCCAATCCTAAACCATTTATAATTGTATTTTAGGGGCCAAACACTATTACTCAGTAACATTGTACACTGGTGTTGAGAATAGTTTAACGCTGGAAGAAATATCCCAGATGAAGTATAAGCAGCAAAAAGGCAGATTGCATGAGAAAAGCAGGTTGCAAACGACTATATAAAATATGAGACCACAAAATACAAAATAACTGAAGTATACAAATATTATATAGTAAAGGTACAAAAAATGGCTAATGATAAACACTAAATTCCAGATGGCATTTAGCACTGCAGAAGTGGGTGGGGGATATTATTCAAGAGGGGTACATAGGAGCTTCAACTGTACTCATAGTGTTCTCTTTGTTAAGACTGATGGTGAATAGATTGCATCTATGTGTCTCTTTATAGATTAGAAATATTTCATAAATGTGCTCACTTTGGCAGCATATACACCAAAATTGGGACAATAAAGAGAAGATTAGCACGAGAAACCCCAAACCAGGAAACCCCACCCACCCACCCATCTACCCAAGAGAATTGGAAGGCAGAAAATACAAAGGATCATGTGTTAACTGTAGAGTTTGGTGGGGAGAGTTGTGAGGGTCCAGACTCCCTGGTGCTTCTTAATCTGTTCTGGGTCACAGGAAAGAAGAAAAGTAGGTCCTTGGTGCTTAAGACTTGATCTTGTGGTTGGCCTTTGGCTATGCTGCTGCCTGACTCTGTCCCCTCCCAGGGACTGACCCTTAGCCTAAGTAGCCCTTGGTATGTGGGCTCTGGCATAGGGTCCTGAACTTGCCAGGGTTCCCCATCACAGGGAAGATGAAGGAAATTGGGGAATTAATCACAACCCCTCCAGTGTATGAGGGTATTGGCCTAGCCACAGGTAATTCTTTGCCTGATCTCTCTCCCATGCCCTGGGAAATAGCTCTCAATTTTTTATTTTTAATTATCATTTGAAATAGAGTCCTTAGGTAGCCAGGAAAGAAAACAAAATATTTCATAATCAATGTTTCCAAAAAATGAGCCAACACATTGAAAACAAAACAACAACAACACACACACACACACACACACACACACACACACACACGCGCGTGCGCACACACACACACACACACACACACAAAAGGCTAACATTAGATACCAAGAAAGGGTAGAAAGGAGGAAAATGTGACTATTTTAGTTCTTACTGTCCTAACATTGTATTTTCATCTCATTAGTAAATATGGAAGTAACTCTAGTTTTTGTCCCCCACTTTCTTTGCCCTACTCAGGAAAATGGCCATCCTCAGGGGCAGAGCAAACCAACCCAACCCAACCACATTTGCCTACCAGTTTCTGGGAAGACTGGAGAGATTGTTACCTAAAGGAATGGCCTCTGTCCAGACACAGAATGCTGGCTGCCAGAGTGAATGCTCAGCACAGGAGTGCTTCTGGCTACTCCACAAAATCAACCCACCTGTTCTCCCTCTGCATCAGAAAGGGTCCTGGCAATCAATGCCTCTCAATGATTAATTTTTTTTAATGTTTTAAGGAAACTAAAATGAAAGTGTTAAAATTCCAGGCTTCAGGTGTAGGGACAGTAGAGGAAGGAAGACATTTTGCTGGAGTGTCTGGATGCCTCTGAAATGACAGCATCCAATAATCAGCATGTCTTTTCCTCCTGGAGGGCATCCAAGTTTTTGGACAAGATGCTTTGGGAATGACATTCATGATGAGTAACCTTTGCCCTCTACTCAGTAAATCATGGAAAGGCCACTCACTTCTAGTCTTAACACCCACACAGCTTCCCTGCAAGTATGCATTTGCTTTATTTAGCTTTAAGCTTCCAACACAATTTCTCATGAAAAGGTACTGTTCAAGGAAACAAAATTATAGTCTTTCCTTGAGTCCAATTTCACCATGAACTATTAGGACAGTTGATACTTTTTCATTTTTAATTAACACTTAATTATTTTTAATTGTGGTAAAAAACAAAATTTATCCTCTTAACAATTTTTTAATGTGCATTACAGTATTGTTAACTATATGTATATTGTTATATAACAGATCTCCAGAACTTTTTCATCTTGCATGACTGAAACTCTATACCCATTGAACCATTCCTCATTTCCTCCACTGCCCCCCCAACACTGGCAACCACCATTCTTCCTGTTTCTATGAGTTTCACTATCTTAGACACATCATATAAGTGAAATCATGCAGTATGTCATTTTTGTGACTGGTTTATTTTACTTAGCGTAAGGGTGTCAAGGTTCATCCATGTTGTAACCTATGACAGGTTTTCCTTCTTTTTAAAGGTGGAATAATATTCCATTGTATGTACAAAGCTTATTTCTTTACCCATCCATCCACTGATGGACATTTAGGTTGCTTCCAGATTTTGGCTATGAATAATACTGCAATGAACAAGGGTGTCCAAATATCCAGGTTTTTTATATATACATATCCAGAAATGGGACTGATAGATCGTATGGTAGTTCTTTTTTTTTTAATGTTTTATTTTTGACAGAAAGCTTTTGCACACATGCACAAGAGAGGGGGAGGGGCAGAGAGACAGGGGGACAGAGGATCTGAGCAGGCTCTGTGCCAACAGTAGACAGCCTGATGCAGGGCTCTGTGCTGAGAGCCGAGAGCCTGATGTGGGGCTCCAACTCACAAACCGCGTGATCATGACCTGAGGCGAAGTCAGACACTTAACTGACTGAGCCACCCAGGCACCCCTCATATTGTAGTTCTATTTTTGATTTTTGAGGAACCTCCATACTTTTTTCCACAGTGACTGCACCATTGTAAAATCCTACCAACAGTACTCCAAGATTTTCAGTTTCTCCATATCCTCCCCAACACCTGTTGTTTACCTTTTCTTCCTTTTTCTTCCTTCCTTTCTTTCTTCTTTTTCTCTTTCTTTCTTTCTTTCTTTCTTTCTTTTCTGTCTTTCTTTCTTTCTTTTCTTTCTTTCTTTCTTTCTTTCTTCCTTTTTTTCTTGTGGTAGGAGTCACCCTAATGGATGTGAGGTGGTATCTCACTGTGATTTTGATTTACATTTCCCTGATCACTAGTGATGTCGAGCCTCTTTTCAATGCTTACTATCCATTTGCATATCTTCTTTAGACAAACGTCTATTCAAGTCCTTTGCCAGTTTTTCAATTGGACAATTATGTTATTGCATTGTAGGAGTCCTTTATATATTCTTAATATTAACGCTTTACAGTTTGCAAATACTTTCTCCTTTTCGGTAGGTTGACTTTTCACTGTTGATTGTTTCCTTTGCTAAAACGTTTTCATTTTCGATTATTAAAGTATTTAACAATTTAATTTCTTTGTCATGTAATGATAATAAAAATCACTGAGCAAAAGGGATGCCTGGCTGGCTCAGTTGGTGGAGCACGCAACTTTTGATCTCCGGTTGTAACTTTGAACTCCATGTTGGGTGTGGAGATTACTTAAAAATAAAAACTTTAAAAAAAATCACTGAGCACACTGCCCCTTCTACTTGGACTTTTAAGCTATTTCTGGATTATGATGCCAGTGTTCCTCAAGGTACTGTTTATAGGCCACGTACACTGGAATCTTCTGGGGTGTTAACAGGCAGATTCCTAGGCCTCATTCCTTTACCTAATGATCCAAAATCTCTGGGCAGTCTGGGAATCTGCATTTGTAACAGGCTTTGCAAGTGATTATGAAGCACATTAAGTCTGAATACCATAGCTAAATGGCATACAGGAAAAACCCTTTCTGGAAATGGATCTTAACCTGCTGAATTATAATATAGTACTACAGCAAAGAAATCATGGGTGGGAAAATCAGATCAACTCTACAGGGCATATCTAAATGTCTCATGAGAAGGCAGCTGTAGTCAGGACTCCCATCTCCAGCCCCATACACCAGGGACAATTAACACACATTTTAAGATTTCTGCACAAAATTCACCTCATCTTGCCCTACCACTTTCTAAATTCACAGCGTCAAAATCACTACTTTAAAAAATCATTATAATTCTCATCCATTCCTTCATTTCAGTTCAACAGTTTGGTTTATCTAACATGCACCACACATCTAATTATATGCACCAGGCACTGTCCTAGCCTCAAGGAACCTACAGTCTAGATCAGCTCTGTCCAGTAGAAATACACTATAAGCTACATATGTAATTTTAAATGATTGAATAGCCATGTTAAAAAGTAAAAAGAAACAGGGGTGCCTGGATGGCTCAGTGGGTTAAGCGTCTGACTTCGGCTCAGGTCATGATCTCGCAGTTTGTGAGTTCAAGCCCCACGTCGGACTCTGTGCTGACAGCTCAGAGCTTGGAGCCTGCTTCGGATTCTGTGTCTCTCTCTCTGCCCCTCCCCTGCTCATACTCTGTCTCTCAAATATAAATAAACATTAAAAATTAAAAAAAGTAAAAAGAAACAGTAAAAAAGTTTTAAATAATATATTTTATTCAACTCAATATATCTAAAATATTATTTCAACATATAATCAATAAGTAATTTACTGATATATTTTGCAACCGTGTTTTTGTACCATCTGAAATCTGGTGTGTATTTTATACTTACAGTACATCTCAATTGAGACTTGCCACATTAAGTGCTCAATGGCCACTTGTTGGTTATTAGTACAGTACTGGACAATGTAGGTTGAGCCATTAAGATAGACTTATAAACATAATGTCCAGATCCAGGAGACTCTTGAAATTTGCAAGGGACATATAAAAAGATCTTTGTGAACCCCCAAATTTGTAAAATCTGCTGTTAAAAAATCGTTTTCCCTATTAAACACTATAAAGTCTAAAATAAGCTAATACTACAATTCATGATTCTGCAAAGGAGGCTGTATCTCCACTTCTGCCATGAGACACTTATGAAAGAAGTCCATAATGAATGGTATCATGTCTCAAGCATTTGAATGGCAGAGAGAATAGGGCACCTGGGTGGCTCAGTCAGTTGAGTGTCCGACTTCAGCTCAGGTCATGATCTCATGGTTCAGTTTATGAGTTTGAGCCCCACACTGGGCTCTGTGCTCAGAGCCTGGAGCCTGTTCTGGATTCTGTGTCTCCCTCTCTCTCTGTCCCTCCCCTGCTCGTGCTCTGTCTCTCTGTCTCTAAAAAATAAATAAACATTTTTTAAAAATGTTTTTTTAAATGAATGGCACAGAGAAGATTTCCCAAAGTTCTGCTTGTGGCCATACTGCTTTGGGAGACAAGCAAAGAAAAGGAAGCATCAAGCTGCTTATGGACTTTCCATGACATGAGTGCCATGAAAAGAAAAAGAAAAGCACAAACACTGTTAAATTCACAGGATATGACCATATGAATGTTTGTGTTTCACTAAACTCTATCCCCAAGGAAGGACAAAGCAGATGAGTCAATAAGAATTAAGACTTTCTCGGGGCGCCTGGGTGGCGCAGTCGGTTAAGCGTCCGACTTCAGCCAGGTCACGATCTCGCAGTCCGTGAGTTCGAGCCCCGTGTCAGGCTCTGGGCTGATGGCTCAGAGCCTGGAGCCTGTTTCCGATTCTGTGTCTCCCTCTCTCTCTGCCCCTCCCCCGTTCATGCTCTGTCTCTCTCTCTGTCCCAAAAATAAATAAACGTTGAAAAAAAAAAATTAAAAAAAAAAAAAAAAAAAGAATTAAGACTTTCTCAAAGAAGTAAGGACCCAAGAGTTAACAGATCAATAAAAAGGAAATTCCTGGGGTTCCTGGCTGGCTAAGTGGGTAGAGCATGTGATTCTTGATCTGGGGGTCATGGGTTCAAGCCCCCCATTGGCCGTTGAGCTTACTTAAAAAGACAGTAAGTTCCTAATTTTGATGTAACAACCCAGATGGTATGGGGATGGGTTAGTGAGGAGTGGCCTCTTTGTACTAAGGGGGAAAGATGTCTGTTCAAAGGCGGAAGTGCTGCTGAGGTCAGCACCTTCTTAGGTGACACAAAGCCTACCAACCTAACCCTCCTAGACTTAACCAGGCTGCACCTTGAAGTAGTTTACCTCATGCCAGGCAGTAAGACCACAGCTGTTCTCAGCCACACCCATGTGGCTGAGAGGCCATTCTGCCTTGTGGGGAGAATTGGGGGAACGGGGATGAGGGATACTTCATTCAGTGTTTGTACCGGAGCTCCAGGCAATGATTCTGCTTATTTTTCCTCTATGCTTTTCTTACATGCTTGCTGTGGTGTCTTCAGTTTTAGTCACCCATGCATACAGGCTACAACTTGCGTTTTATTTCCTACAGCCATTGAAAAGCCATTTGGAACACAATAGATGGCCAATACCTAAGACAAAGTTTTTTCCAAATACTCCATGGTTCTCAGAATGCTAAAGCAAGCCTGTGTTAAACAAAGTTTGATGCACTGTTGCAAAGAAGAGGAGTTGGTTTGTCCTCAGATGCCTTAAACCCTTCTACTAGAGTCTCCTCCTTGGAAATCTAACATGGGGAAGTATTTTCATTCCACATAGGCTGGCTTCAGCCACAGTGAACATTTGTTCTGGCCCAGAATCCTTTTCTATGAGCTTATGGAGTTAGCTGATGGCACCTCCAATTACATTTGAGTTATGCAAAGAATTTAAAACTCTTCAGCCAACACTTAACAGAGTAAAGGTAAGATAGTAGTTACATTTCACTGTATCAGTACTTTGAATCTGGAAAAATATTACAATAGCTTTCTTTTGAATCACATTTTCTAAGTGTGTTGTGTATCTTGTGCAGTTTTAAGTCTCAAATTACCTTTCCAACTTTAGCAGATTTTTCTCTTCCATCAGTGAGTAGTTTTTCTTTTAGATGGAGCACTAGTTGAAACTGAGTCCAGAATCCCTTTTCCCTGTATCTGTACTGAGCATATGGTGGATTCTCTTGAATTGTAGATCTGAGTCACTGCCAAATTTGTCTTTTCCCAACTTATTCAAAATTCCTATTTTCCAACTAAAAATCATCACTGAGAGCTCCTCAGTACTGCTGTGCACACCAGCATTTAGCTTTCTTTGGGAAGTGGGCCATTTTTCCCCCATAAGAAACACACTTTTCAAGTGATGTGGGTGCAAAGTGGTACATTTGCATCCTAGAGTAAAATCACGCATTCCCAAACACCAGCTTCATGGCACCACACATCACTAAACAAGTGCAAATCTGTTCACATCCCAACATTCCTGAAGCTAGGATATGTCCTACAATTGATACCTTGTCAACGGTCTGCCAGTCACTTTTTTTTTTCTTCACAGAACATAAAATGGTAAAAGGTATCATGAGCAATGGTTTCTTATATTTGATGAAATAAAGAATAATTATTTAAAATAAATCTTCAGTTCGGGGTACCTGAGTGGCTCAGTCAGTAAGTGTCTGACTTCGGCCCAGGTCATGATCTCGCAGTTTGTGAGTCTGAGCCCCATGTCAGGCTCTGTGCTGGGAGCCTGGAGCCTGTTTCGGATTCTGTGTCTCCCTCTCTTTCTGTCCCTCTCCCCGCTTATGCTCTGTCTGTCTCTCTCTCAAAAGTAAATAAACATTAAAATTAAACCTCAGTAAAAACACATCACTACATGCCACAGACTTTAGGGGCTATTTGTGTATAACCAAAAAGGAGAACCTGAAGTCAGGGAACGCCAGGTGTTACTGTGATGTAGAATGAGTGTCATAACAGAGGAAGTGTCCAGGGTTAGGTGAAAAAAAGGGAAGAGGAACCAGACCTGGCTTCTAAGGTGGCCTCTGGGCTGAGTTTCTAACAATCAGTAGAGGCTGGCCAGATGAAGGGTAAGAGTGGGGGCAGCAGGAGTGGGTGGTGGGTAGGTGGTGGTAATAATTCCAGACAGAGGGAAAACAATGACCAAATTCCTGCACAGCAGAACTGCGTGGTGTGTGCATGCAACCATAAGTAGTTGTGCATTCCTAAACCCTAAAGATGAGACATGGCTGAGGAGACATAGGGACCAATCTCTGAGGCCACCTTCTGTCCCTTTCAGCATCTAGATATATTCTATAGCCACTGGAGGGTAGACACTCACTGTGGTTTACTTCACATCGAGTGAGCACCTTCTATGTCCTGTCTTCACTTGAGAGATCATCCTTACTATCCATAACAAATGCTGGAAGCCTGTGGAATGCCTCTTGAATTTAGCCTCCAACTACACAATCTGTAATTTTCTGCCAATTCCATCTTCCCATTATTTCAGAGATTATTTTCATCTAGAAATATTACCAGTTTTCAATATCTTGCTTTGTCTTTGGTTTATTTCTCTGGTGCAGTCTCAGAATTAATGCACATCATATAATTTAGAGCCTAGAGGGAGTTGAGAAACAATCAAATGAAGCCCCTTTCTTGCACACCATATAGAATTGTCGAATCACTATGTTACACACCTGAAAACAGTAACGCTATATATCAATTACACTTCAATAATAAAAATTAAAACAAATGGAAAATCAAAGAATTAAAAACTAAATGAAATAACATGGGGACCTGTGATCCAGGGAGGTGACTAATGGGTCTGAGAAAACAAAGCCAAGGAGCTTCAGAGCCAAGGCTTCAATGAGGGCTCCTGATGGCTTGCCTAATGAAAACAATATAAATCTGTCAGAGGTTCTAGGGACTGAGTTAAAAAATAACTTAATGTTTGTACATTTCTGTTGCTCCAAGTCATTTTTCACCTTTTTTTTCCCCGGAGGATTATCTCTGGTCACTTTTTTTTATGTCAATGATTTTTATAATTTTCTACAAAGAGAAGGAAGTGTATGTTTTAAGTATAAATGCTAAAACACTTTCAGTAAAAACAGAAAAATGATTCCTCCAGACGTAATTAACTATATTATTTTTAAAACACATACTGATTCAATCACACTCACACATAGTTGAAAGATTCCTACAGAGGGTGGGAAGTTGAAGTAGCCTTCCATGCTTTCAAAAGCTAAATATTAATTAAAGTAACATCATTTTGGGGCCTGGATGGCTCAGTTGGTAGAGCATGTGACTCTTGATCTGAGGGTTATGATTTCGAGCTCCATGCTGGGTGCAAAGTTTACTTAATAAAAAATATATATTAATAAAGTGATGTGATTTTGAGTAGCATTTACAGGTGTTTTTCCTATCTCTCAGATATCACATAGCTTTTCTGTGCATATTTTGATAAAGTTATGATTACTTGAGCATTCTATGTAACTTTAAATGGGATTCTGTTTTTAGTTGAGTTTTGTGTCTCCTGCAAGTGATTTCTGACACTTCACAAATTTGCAAGTAAAAGTAAAACACAATCATGCTTCAATTTTGTGAGTCAGCAAACCTTATGAGAGGAAAATAGATTTCTTAACCTTATTTAAGGCAGCTAAAAGATGAGTGAGTTTTTATTTAAGCCCTACACCTGCAAATCATTGTTAAAATCTGCATTTTCTGTTAGTGAACTGGAGTCTTAGGATGTTTTTAAATGATCATTTAATTCACATTGATATAGCTCAGATACTACATACAGGCATTAGTTAAGCTTAATGCTTCCCTAAACCTATTAAAACCACATTCCTAAAGTAAATTTTTTAATGTCAAAATATTTGTCTCCCAATACAAAATAAAAGCCACTAAGCCCATGATCATGCTGCACATTTGTGCCTTCTTCAAGTCACTTCACCTATCTTACCTCACTTTGCTTGTCTGTGGAACAGTAGACCAGGCTAGCTGACATGTCGGATGTCCTCAGTCACAAAAACTATAAAGCTGACTTTAATTAAGTTTAAAGACATTTATATCTAAGAGAAAGCTTCAAGATAATGAACACATCTTCCTTTTTAAAAATGAGCTAATTGAGGTTCTAAAAATGGGGAAGTTCTCAAGAAGGAAAGCTGGAATTGAAACACTAATCTCTTATTAGCAACCTGGTGCTCTCTTCAGCTTCTCCCTCTTTCCCAAGAGATATTTCTCAAAGGAAAATATCCAACACAGCATTTCATATTCTAAGAAACTAAAAAAAGAACAAGTCAAGATAGTCTCTAAAAGACCATCATCCTCACCATTAATGTTAGTTTAAAATGTTATGTTCCCACAAAACAAACAAACCGCAAAACTCAAATAGCTCATTGGGGTGACTGGGTGATTCAGTCAGTTAAGCATCTAACTTAAGCTCAGGTCATGATCTCAAGGTTTGTGGGTTCAAGCCCTGTGTCAGGCTCTGCACTGACAGCTCAGAGCCTGGAGCCTGCTTTGGATTCTGTGTGTCTCTCTCTGCCCCTTCCCTGCTCTCTGTCTCTGTCTCTCTCAAAAATAATAAACATTAAAAAAAATAAGAAAAAAAAAACCTCAAACAGCTCAGAAGGGACATGAGTTAGATTTTGCTCATCTCTTATTTAAAGAACAGCTTGCAAAGGACAATCAATGGTGAATTTTCTGCTACAACAACAACAAAAAAGAAAACATGGCAGAAATAACAAAGAAGCTGGCATTTGAAAACAACAAACCTTAAAGAAATCCACAAGAACAAATAATATAAAATGGATTAAAAGACTAGAGACAGGAAAAGAAAAACTAGGTTGTCTTTGCTAAAGAAAAGATTTTTGAAAACCCTTGCCTATAAACTGTACTCACCTTTGATTTTATTTAGGTTGGTTTACATAACTTTCAAAGGTCAATTCAAATTTAGCATACAGATTTTAATCTCTAGTACTTATGGTAGTTTTTTCTCTAAAACCTCAACTTCAAAAGGTGAAATAGGGGCGCCTGGGTGGCGCAGTCGGTTAAGCGTCCGACTTCAGCCAGGTCACGATCTCGCGGTCCGTGAGTTCGAGCCCCGCGTCGGGCTCTGGGCTGATGGCTCAGAGCCTGGAGCCTGTTTCCGATTCTGTGTCTCCCTCTCTCTCTGCCCCTCCCCCGTTCATGCTCTGTCTCTCTCTGTCCCAAAAATAAATAAACGTTGAAAAAAAAAATAAAAAAAAAAAAAGGGTGAAATAGGAAGGAACACCAGAGTCAGATAAAGTTCGCAATCGCCTCCTACAAAGAAATACTGTATACTCTTCAACTGCCAGCACAGGATATTATTAAATGATAGTAATACATGTTTTCCTTAAATTATAGTTTAAAACTGCATTTTACAATTGGAAAACTCTTAACAATTTAAAAAAAATTTATAGAAGAATTATCTGAAATAAGTGTATCTTTTAACATTGTGTTGTCCAAATACAGTAACTGCTAGCCACATATGGATATTGACACTTGAAAGATGGCTAGTCTGAATATAGGTATGCTTTTAGTCTACACTGGATTTTGAAGACTTAGTATATCCCCCCAAACGGTAAAATGGCTCACTGATAAATCTACATTTTATTTATATTTAATATTTATATAAAGTATATATATTTTATATCAACACATTTGTATATATTCATATTTTTGATAAAAGCTGTATCAAAACATTATATGTAAATACCTACTTATACATTCTATTTTATATTTAATTATATTTTATATGTTATATGTGTATTTTTGTATTTTATGTTAAAATGATACTTTGAATATATTGGGTTAAATAAAATATATTTAGCCAAATTATGGAAAGAGCCTAAATGGCCATCAACTGATGAATGGATAAAGAAGTTGTGGTTTATATATACAATGGAATACTACTAGGCAATGAGAAAGAATGAAATGTGGCCTTTTGTAGCAACGTGGATGGAACTGGAGAGTGTCATGCTAAGTGAAATAAGTCATACAGAGAAAGACAGATACCATATGTTTTCACTCTTATGTGGATCCTGGGAAACTTAACAGAAGACTATGGGGGAGGGGAAGGGGGAAAAAAAGTTAGAGAGGGAGGGAGCCAAACCATAAGAGACTCTTAAAAACTGAGAATAAACTGAGGTTTGATGGGGGGTGGGAGGGAGGGGAAAGTGGGTGATGGGCACTGAGGAGGGCACCTGTTGGGATGAACACTGGGTGTTGCATGGAAACCAATTTGACAATAAATTTCATATCAAAAAAATCAAAAAATAAATAAAATAAAATATATTATCTAATTTCACCTGTTCCCTTTTAGTTTTTTAAACGTGTCAACTAGTACTTTTTAAATTGCATATGTGGCTGCTATTATATTTTCGCATACATCCTTGGTCTAAGACATTGAGCAAATTAGCAAAGAGTTAGAAATTAATTTCATAATTCAAGTCACCAACATTCTGTACAGATACAAATACCTTTAAATAGTTCTTTCTCCCTAGAAGCTCTGATAATTATTGTCAGAAATGTCATTACAAAAATAAAATTTCATATATTTAAATATATATGTATATATACAAAGACTGTAGATGTGTTTATACAGACACACGTTTATAGTCTTTTTAAATGACCTACATAATGACTGCATCCACATTTTCATAATAAATTGCTTTAAAAAGGTCCAAATCTATGTATAAAATGTACTAAGAGTTTCAAATCAGATTCATGGAAATAAAAAGTACATAAACTACTATAAGACCACCAAAAAAAATTCAAAAATGAAAAGTCTCTCTCTCTCCCTACGTGTATATATATACATATGCCACATAAATATATACCTACAAATATAAAGTGTATATACATATTTACAAATGAAATACATTATATATAATTCATATACAAATATATAGAAATATATGAATGGTTAATAATATTACAGGCATGATGGAAGTATGTGAATGTAGTGACCACAACTCTACGAAATTACACACAGGCATAATGTCAGCAACTGGGGTAATTAGGGAGACATGAATGTTTACAAAGCTCATTATTTAACATTAAATTTATAAGGTGAAGTACAGCATAGAGATGATCAAATAATTTCTTATGTTTTCACAGGATCACTGAAAGTTAGGAAGAATTTATAGATCATTTAGTATAATTTCCTGTTTTCGCAGGGGGAAAGAACTAAGGCTCAGGGCTGAACAAAATTTCCAAGGCACAGAGTAAACCTTTTTTGTTAGTCTTAAATTACCGAAATATGCACACACCAGCAAGTAGTTTAAAAATGTCTATGCTATGCACAGGTCCTGTAAACAAACTACCACAGCTCCTTTCTCTGGAAATGGCGTGTATTCAAGGACTTTTCTTAGTAAGGTTGCAGCTGCTAACTCATGTTTGGGTTTGGGCTGGCTTCAGAGCAAGGGATGAAGGCAGCCCAGGTAGGGGAGGGGGGAGAAGCAATGGGACCTTAAAATAAAAGTCAGGAGCAAAGAGAAGCAGACAGAAAAGAAGTTCTGTATTTTCACATGTCACAACCAACAGAGCCCCCCTTGCCTACACTGGCTCATCTAGCTGATGGTGAGAACTAGTCAAAGATCTCTTTTCCAGATTCTCTCTAGGTTCTTAGGGAGGAAACTTGCAGGATTAAATAGCAGCAACACCCAGAGTGAGTAAGGCGCAAAACTGTTTTTTGTTTTTGATGAGGATCAGAAAAGACAGGGCCATGAGCATATACCTGGTAGTGTAGGTGGAATAACCAG
Source organism: Lynx canadensis (assembly GCF_007474595.2). Classification (NCBI taxonomy): domain Eukaryota; kingdom Metazoa; phylum Chordata; class Mammalia; order Carnivora; family Felidae; genus Lynx; species Lynx canadensis. Next base: position 101,318,333 of record NC_044304.2, read on the forward strand.
GAAGTAGTAAAAGGGGCACAGGTCCAAGTCAGGAGTGCAGAGAAAAGAGAAGCAGGAAGCAGAAAGGAGGGAGTGGTGTGGCACCAATGCAAAGTTTACCAACTTCACAATGATGCCTGTGCTGCCTATGTCAACAATGAGGAGGGAGCATTAGATACAAAGATACAAATCCTGGCCTTCAAGGAGCAGCAGGTGGAAGAAAACTCCCTAGAGTGATGACCAGTCTCCCTCCTCATTCACTGTAGGGAATCACAGCTCTTGGCATTGCGCTAGGCACCTCCTCTCATAGCCTCCACTCTTCTTGCACCACTGCTCATTTCTTTGGAACTATCCAGCATCATGACTATAACTACTGCTGTTTCCTTCTTTCTGTCTGGAAGGGACAGGTCTCACTCCCTCCGCCCTTTCTCACCTTGCTCAGATAGCTGAAGACAGAATTAGCTACTATTGTTGACTGGAGTGTTCCAGAAAGCAATGTGGAAGCTGAACATTGTGTATGACACAGCTTCACTCTGCAGCTTTCACAGTGCTTGCTGGAGTACTCTCTCTAGGAATTCCTCTTGGAGCCCTGATATGCCATGCTATGAGGCCATACAGAGACACTCCAGCAACAGTCAACAATTAGCCGTCTTTGCTGTACCTGCCCATCTATTATCCCTTCCCTTCAAGTTAATCAACCTCCCTTTCTGCCCTTAGCTCATATTCTTCAACCTCTTCCTCCGGTTACCATATCTTCCTTCTCTTCACTGAGTTCTTCTAAGCCCACATAGTCTGGTTCCCTTCTCTATCATGCTACAGAAAGCTTTTCACTAGGAACCCAATTTAAATGCTCATCTCACTTGACCTTTGGCTAAGATCTCCCTCCTTGATTTCTCAGCAAACACTCTGCACTTTTGAATCTTTTCTAATTTCTTTGTTAGCTCCTCTTTCTCTGTATCCACATCTCATAGATCAGTGATCTGGAAGGTTCCAACCTTGGTTGTCTTCTTTCGCACTTTACCTCCCTCTCTGGGTGATTTAATCCACTTCTGTGGCTTCAACCAACAGCTGTATATGTCGATGACATCAAAATTAAACACCTCTCCAGGTGTCACAGTAGGGAGATGGAAATATGGATCTGGTACTCTAGAGAGGTGTTTAAATTCCCATCTCTGTATTGGAATCTTCACCTGGATGTCCCACAGGCATTTCAGATTCAGCACATCTACAACTGAACTTCTCTCTCTCCATGTGCATCTCCAAATTGTTCTTTTGGCCTGTGGTCCCTATGTTAATTACCGGCACAAAACCCACTAAATGGTCTAAGCTGGAAATGTGACTTCTCTCTCATCTTTTGCAGCCAGTCTCCAAGTTCTCTCCAATCTACCTCCTAAAAAGCTATTTTAAAAAAAAGTTTGTTTGCTTGTTTAGAGAGTGAGCGAGCAGGGGAGGGGCAGAGAGAGAAGTCCAAGCAGGCTCTGCATTGACAGCAGGGCTCAACCTCATGAACCCTGAGATCATGACCTCAGCTGAAATCAAGAGTCAGAGCTTAACCGACTGAGCCACCCAGGTGCCCCCTTCCTAAAAAGCTATTAAATGTGTCTTCTCTTTTCTATGTTGACAGCCAGGACTTAGTCGAGGACTTCAGAGGCAACACTATACCTAAATCTGCCCACTCCAATCTTTTATACCCTGGTCTGAACTACTACTATAACATGCAGATCTAATCATGCTGCCTTCCCACTCCAAATGCTTTAATTGCTTTCTCTTGCCACTAGAGAAATTCCAAAATTCTTAGCAAAAAAACCCCAATGCAAAATTCAAAAATTTTACTACACTCCACACAGAACTATTCTTTCAGACCATTTCAGAATACTAGAGCTTTCCTGAATACACTATGCCTCTTGGAGGCTTTATGAAGGTTCCTTTCCCTCAAAATGTCTTCCCCTCCTTTGTCTAACTGGCAACTTACAGTGTACTTCAAGCCTGTCCTCAAATGTCACTACCTCAGTGAAGGCTTTCCTAACTGAACACCCACCCTTGCACCCCCAGGGCCATCCCACTCCTGTCCTCGATTATAGTCCTTAACTGCCCCATGCTGCTGGTACCCCACACTCCCACTTTCCTGCACTGAGCTCATTACGTCTGCATTTCGGGCACTCCAATGCAAGTCCCTTGAGGGCAGGGACCCTAACGGGTTCATCTTTACCTTCTTACACAAAGCACAGTACCTGAAACGCAGTAGGCCTTCAGAAAATATGTGCTGAACAAAGGGCAACAATTATGTGCTACCATTCACAGAGTGCTTTACATGTGTGAAACACTTAACACCATTATTTCATGTGTGGACAGCCACCATGGAGGGGATACCACCCCATTTTGCAAGTGAGAAAAAACACTTAGAAAGGTAAAATAATTTGCCCAAAGTCAATAACTGATAAACTTAGGTTTGCTTTTGACTCTAAGCTCCTGTTTTTAACCATTCCATTCAATTCCTAGATGAAAGAGACTAAATAATGGGCTCCATTTCTATAAAAACAATGTCTCTTGGTCGCAGACTTAGGTGCTGTGTTAGTCCTAAATCCATTACCATCATGGTTCTTGTGCACAAGAAAACCTTGATGATGGACTCCTAGTGGCTTTCAGGCTCCTCAACACTAAGAAGAGGGAGCACTGGGGCACCTCGGTGGCTCAGTTGGTTGAACGTCCAACTTTAGCTCAGGTCATGATCTCGCAGACTGTGAGTTTGAGCCCCACATCCGGCTCTGTGCTGACAACTCAGAGCCTGGAGCCTGCTTCAGATTCTGTGTCTCCCTCTCTCTCTGCCCCTGCCCCACTCATGCTTTGTCTTTCTTTCTCTCACAAATAAACAAACATTAAATTTTTTTTTTTTTTAAAAAGAAGAGGAAGCACCATTTATTACAATTATCTCCTTGGTCTCTGGCTTAGGATGCACTTCTCTAGAAACACGCAGAGAAGGCTAGATTTCTCCTAAGTACCAACAGGTTTCAGACGTTGGTGTAACATTCATGCCCTATCCTGGGAACAGAGAAGTGGGTGTGAGAGATCATGATGGTGGCAAGTAATGGAATGGATTTTAATGGGTGTGCTGGAAGTAGCTGCAGGGCTCTGTAGTCCCTCCTTGTACAATACTCTCACCACTAGAACAACAGGACCTTTCCACTCCCAAATCTAGACTCTCAGGGTTGACAACATACCATTATGTACATGCTCAGTGATTCATCCCTAGACACACGTACTTCTTGTTTCTGACCCCACAGTACGGTACTGCATTCAGGTATCCTTTTCGGTCATCCTCTTTTAATTCTACTTGTTTTCTGTTAAATGCATTCTAAAATTGACTTCTTCAATTTTCTCTAATTCTAATGACATTTTACTCTCAGTTCTCTATTTTCTAATACCTCCACCACCTCTACAACTATCCAGCACACAACTGAAACCAGTCCTGTGCTTACCCTGATTAATTCATTTAATTCTGTCAACTCACAGATGATCAAAACTGCCCAAGGTCACTCAGCTAGTAAGGACACACACGTACACTGGGCTCCAGACATGAGGACTATTTGCCAGTATTCTCTTTGTAACCTGTTTACTGTGTTGGGAACTCTCTGTCTCTACTCTTAACCTTTTTCACCTGCCAAATTCCTATTGGTTTTTTAAGGTTTAACTCAGGGGTCACCTCCTCCATGGATTTCTCAGGTTTTCTATATTTGTGTGTTCTCTCACTCTCTATCATCCGGGTAAGATGCCTTGGCCATGGGCTTCATCCCCTCCCTGTTTACGGTTAAGTGTAATTAGCAGACTCTCCTATCCCCCTTATTAGGCTGTAAACTCCTTCAGAGCAGGGCAGGGTCTGGGTCTTGACTTGGGATTCCCAGTACTAGCACAGTGTGTAACATATGGCATACACATAACAAATGTTGAGTAGTGACCCCACTTCCCTGCTTTGGCCATCTGCACTAGCAAGAAAAGACTTCTCATCATGATCAAAGCCATTTTCTCAGCTCTTCATGAACTCACCGTCTCACTAGGTTTACACTGGGACAAGGAGTTGCTATTAGTTGAGGAACTACCACTTCTCAGACACTGAGCTGTATGTTTTGTGCATTATCCTGACAGGTCAACAGCATCCTCACTTTATGGATGAAACTCAAAATCAGTTATCCTATCCTGTATGACTGTCCATACAGTCATACAGAAGGAAGGCTTTGTTTAAAAGCATTATAAAATGCTGTTATGTACAGCCCTGTCCTGGAGAGAGTCATTAGTATTTGAAATTACTTACACACATACGTACACACACATCTACTGTATCAATTTAGATGTTGGAGTAGTGAAAACATGGTTAACTAGGGTTTATAGAGGTTCAAGACAGTTCTACCCATATGCATTCTCTAGGTAAATCATGCCTGTAGTCTTCAGTTTCTATCAGATAAAGAGGGATTATAATACCTACTTAGTTCAAAGGGGTTGAATATAAAAAAAGATCATGTTTGCCAAAATGCTTTGTTAAAACAATCGTTGGAGGCCCATTTTAGAGCAGTACGCTGGATGAAGAGTTTAGAGCAGTGTTTCTCAGAGTGGTGGCATCAGAGCCACATGAAGTGTTAACAGCAGATGGGAGAAGCCAGGCGAGGAGTCCACATTTAACAAGTTCCCAAATGATCCTATCGGACACAAAAGTTTGATAAATACCAGGTTAGGACAATGCTTCTCAAGCTTTAATGTACACATGAATCACTTGGAGATCTTGTTAAAATGCAGATTTGAATTCAGGGAGCCTGGGGGGTGGGGGGAGGGCAGGTTGAGATACCGCATGTCTAACAAGCTCCCAGGGGAAGCCAATGTTACTGGTCTATGGATCACATTTGAGTGGCAGGGGGTTGGAAGATCTATTCCCACTGGAACAAATTAGCTTTGCTTTGTTCCTGGACCACAGATTGAATCTCCCAGCCTCGGGGAGTATTCCGGAAAGCCCAGGCCCTTAGTATTGCTACAACACACTTGAACTGTTCAAAACCAAATTGGAACGCATTCCCTATCTCAGGAGAAGAGCAGTAGCATCCTCTCCAGACACAGATAGCACATAGGTTTAGCATGTAAAAGAATAAATCACTATTACTTGAGTCCTATTTACTGTGCAAAGCACTTAAATGTATTATTTCTAATTCTGACTACAACCCTACAAGGTCGATATTCTTGCTCTGTAGATAAGGAAATGATGACATCTATAGAGAGCCTAAGTTACTTGCTCAAAGTCACATGGCTAGTTGGGGGTTGCAGCTGGGCTTCCAATCCTGCTCTTTTGGGATTCAAAGCCTATGTGCCCTCTGCACATCCTCCATGATGCTAGCTAGGTATGATTGTGGTACAAAATGTGACAGCTTAGGGAAAAAATGGGAAAAAACATTTTCTCCTCTATCAGTCTTTGAGTTCAAGGCTCTGCCAAGGCAGATTCCAGAAGGGGGTGAGGATGGGGATAGGGTTAATTAATTAGTGATCTGTAATACCTTATGAACAATAACAGGCAGATTGCATCTTTGTCCATGGTCCCCATAAATCTGATAATACAGATGGAATAAAAAGGACATCTGTGACCAGTGCACTAATCCTAAATGTTGCCACCTACCCTCAGGCTTCTAGCTGTGGAACTCAACCAATAACAAGGAAAAGTTCTTTCTGATCCTTATGGCCTATCAACTTTTGCACCTTCTCTTATATGAGGCTTCTGTAACCCTGAACTTCACACCAATTCAGGTTGACCCTACCATGTCACTTCATGGTTGCCACACTTCCCTGCCTCTGATAAAACTGCTTGCACCTGAAAAAAAAAGAGGACTGTTTAGTCAAATATATTGAAAGTGCAGCAATCTTGAAGATTTTCTTTTGAATAACACAATCTTCTGTATTTGTCATAAGGTTGACATGTAGAGAAATGCATAGCAATAAAGATGCTCAGAGAAATCAGATACTCAAGTGTACCAAATGGAGGAAAGACAAATATGAATTAAACTCTCTAGGCATTTACCGTCCAGTGCCTTTACCATTTAATGACCCATGGGGGGAGGATCCACACTCAGTTTTTTAAACCCCAGGTTGTGTTGGGGCGCCTGGGTGGCGCAGTCGGTTAAGCGTCCGACTTCAGCCAGGTCACGATCTCGCGGTCCGTGAGTTCGAGCCCCGCGTCGGGCTCTGGGCTGATGGCTCAGAGCCTGGGGCCTGTTTCAGATTCTGTGTCTCCCTCTCTCTCTGCCCCTCCCCCGTTCATGCTCTGTCTCTCTCTGTCCCAAAAATAAATAAAACGTTGAAAAAAAAATTTTAAAAAAATAAAAAAAAACCCCAGGTTGTGTAACTGTCATTTTCCAAACACATATCTTTAATGACAGAACTGTTTATCTATATAATGCAAAATAATACAACTGAAAAGCCACATCTCCTGTAATTATATACACGGTAATCTAAAACCAGACAGCGATATTTGAACTATTAAGAATTATAAACTGATTTTGCCCCTATTGTATTCTCTACACATGACGTTTCAAAAATAAAGACCGAAACCTAAAAACAAACTGGTTTGAAACCCACTTTAAAGTATTTTTAGACTGGTGTGTGTGATTTAAATAGAAGCTAAGAAACTGAGTCTGGAACATTGATCTCGTTTATAAGCATTTCTTATTTCACTCCCAAACCCCAGGAACAGTTCAGATCTCAGAAAATGTAAACCAAAGGTCCACAGAAACCAATTTGAGATTTTTCTGGAGAGACTACTGAAATGTTTGGACAGGAACATGTTTGCAATGAGTCATAATTTATAAGATCTTAATGGCCAATGCCTTCGGTGCCTTTCTTCCTACATTCAATATCATTCTCAAACCAGCTGGTGATACATTTTCCAGGCCCTAATGATTTTTATGAAGTTACCAGATCTGTTTCTAAGGTTGCTACCTAGCACCTTTTCTAGTGCTGATTTTGTAATGCTATCTAAACAGAAAAGAACCTGATTCTCTTCCTAAATTGCAAATCTCTCTAACCAGGCAGTTAATGTCTTTCCCCAGCGAAAGGACACAGTACTTTTAAGACCCCCAAGGAGAAGCTGAGGGGACTTGGGGACAAAACAAGAAAAAAAAAAAAAAAAAAAAAAAGTGGAAAAGGAAGGGAAGGGGGCCTCTGGGCACAGGCAGACATAATAACAGGATATGTTCGCTTCTAGAGGAAGCAGGAGCTGCAATAGCCCGAGGGCAGGAAAGGCGGAGCCAGTAGCAACCTAAGGAAACCGGGCGCGCGAGGGTTTGCACGGACCTGGCCCACTTAGGGACTCGTGGTCCAGTCGGGTCCAAGGCTGGTGAGCACCTCACCCGCTGGAGACCAAGCTCAGGCCAACTGGCACTAGTGGTTATAAAGAGGCACCCATCTGCTCCCTGCCACCTCCGCCAAAGATGGGCAATGGGGCGAAGAGAAAAGCAAACACCAGGCGCCGCGGCAGGTGAACTTGTCAACAAGTCAGCCCCAGACGCAAGTCCCTGCCCAGAAGGGACCTCGGGGTCCCGGGGCCGCAGCTGCTGGGAAGGCGAGGCACGGCGTGGGTGGAGTGGGCTGGCGTGGGTGGGGGTGCCGCGGGCGCTGGGGCAGGAGATGCGGCCCGCGCCCCGAACGCTTCCCTCCCGCTCCCCCGGGATTGACGCACGCTCTCATGGCGCGCGCATCCTCCAGACCTGCCCAGGCCCGAGGGAGGAGGCGGGGGAGGGGTAGGGGCTGTAGCGGTTCCCACACGCGGACCAGGGACTGGAGGAGGCGACCCGCCTGTCTGTCACCCGCCGCCCGCGGAGGGCACAGTTGGCGGCCCCAGGCTGGCGCCCCGACCTCCGCGGCTGCCGGGCGTCTCCCGCTGCAGCCTGCAGCCCGCCCGGCGCGCCCCCGCCCCGACCCCGGACGGCAGGTACCTCGGAGCCCCGGCCCCCGAGAGCCTCCTGGCCGCGGTCGGAGCGTCCCTCCAGCTCCCTCATCCGACGTCAGCGTCAGCAGAAGGCGAGGGAAGGGGCGGGGGGAGCGCAGGAACCGGCCCTTCCTGCGGCGGTCGCCGCCAGCCGGAATAGCAGCCGGCGGAGCCCGTGCGCGCCGCAGCGCAGCGCAGCGGCCGGGGGGAGCGGGCGGCCTCGCCTCCCAGCGAACGCCGGCGCCCTGGGCGCCGCCGCCTCGCCTCCCCTCCCTTCCTCTCTCCTCGGGAGACGCCCGGCAGGGCGACCCCTCCCAGCAGGACCCTGGCATCCGGAGGAGCGAGGGGGCGAAGGCCTCACCTTTTGGGGGGCGGGTCCGGGATGAGGGGGGTGAACCTCCCTCTCTCTCTCCTCCCTGGGGACTTTCCTCGACCCCCATCTCCTGGGGTATCCCCCGCTCGGATCTACCGCTCTGGGTGACCCCACCCCTGCTCTCCCGCAGGTGTTCCACGTGTCCATAGCGTTTACGTCACAATGACCTGGCCGACAGGTGGGAGCCGCAGCGAACGCCCCAGGGTTCCCTCTGCGCTGTGCACGGTGCGTCCTACTCGCTTCCACGTAAGACTCGTGTGGCTTTAGAAAACAGGAGACTAAATGACTTCAATGCCAAGAAAAGTTACAGGGGCCTTTATCTGGAAATCAACTTTGAGCTTAAAGGAGAAAGGCTATGTGAAAAAAAAAAAAAAAAACAACTGTGTATGTATATGTATGTGTGTGTGTGTGTGTATATATATATATATATATATAGTAATTTCATCAAGAAAAAAAAAACAAGCTCTTGTCTTTAGAGTACCCTGCGTTGATCACACAAAGAGAAGGTGTTGCAATAGGTGCTTCCTAAAATTATGCTAAAAAGCAATCCCAATGTGTTATGTATGACTCAATCCCTGGTTATGTTATATATTTATAACTAAGTCCATAGAGTAGTCACTGGTTGAAACAATTTAACAATGGAATGGAAAATGGTTACTGACTAATGATGCACAGCTAATATGAACAGGCTACTATGTGTCAGGCATATGCTGTATACTTTACCTTTAATCCTTGCTGTAACCCGGTGCTGTAGGTGGAGTTATTATCCCTATGTACAGATGAAGACACTGCCCAGAGTGCCTTTAAGGCGTTCAGCTCATAGCATATTCAGCAGGGAGTTGAATCCAGGGTTTTCTGAACCATACATAAGAGGTTTAGCTTAATCTTAGGATAGAAAGGTGCCTAACCAAGGTAGATAGAGAAAAAAGTATAGGTGATGTTAACATTTAAATAGAAAGTAAAATGGTACAGCTCCATAAATTTATATAACCTTAAAAGTTGACATTATTCTTTGGATGTATTCTTCAGGGATTCTGTTTGTCATAGACAGATTTGAGTTCGTTCTAGTATGTCACAAAATACAAAGCCGAGAAAACATCAAATCCTTAATAAATGTTTACAAATAAGTACTGAATTAATATGATCTACAAAATAGCAAATTGTTGAAAAGCTGAAATTCAAGAGGAACTTTGGAAGAGAAAAACATAGTTCCTATATATTTGGCTTTTATAAGAAGCACTCAAAGTAACCCATTAACAACACAGACCAAATTATTTTTGCTGTTTGTACGAAGGAAAAAAAAAACACAAAACCCTTTAAAATAAGAAACAAAGGCTTCTTTGTGAAGGCAAGACAATTAAGATGTTTTGTTTTAGGGGCGCCTGGGTGGCGCAGTCGGTTAAGCGTCCGACTTCAGCCAGGTCACGATCTCGCGGTCCGTGAGTTCGAGCCCCGCGTCAGGCTCTGGGCTGATGGCTCGGAGCCTGGAGCCTGTTTCCGATTCTGTGTCTCCCTCTCTCTCTGCCCCTCCCCCGTTCATGCTCTGTCTCTCTCTGTCCCAAAAATAAATAAACGTTGAAAAAAAAAAATTTAAAAAAATAAAAAAATTAAAAAAAAAAGATGTTTTGTTTTAAAATATTTAATTCTAAGAACCATTAATGTGTAAAAACATTATTTGGAATTTTAAAAAATATTATCTCTAACAGAATAAAGTGCTATTTCTAACATAGTAGGTGCTCCATGGATGTTGGGTGAATGTATCAATCAGTTGTTTGAAACACTGGGAAATAGATCACAAAATTTCCTGACTCCCTAATGTTCTCCTTTCCACCAGTGGTGATTTACTAGTTACATGAAAATGTATTAGAAACCCTATTTATCAAAGGCTGGCTTTGTGGAAGATACTTAAATTTGTTACAAGAAAGCCAGTAGAACACAGGTTGATAGTGTATTCGCAGTATCTTCTCAAAATGCAGATAATTGGAACACAAGCTTTGGAGGAAATGAGTACAAAAGCTGATTTATGTAACCAATTACTCAGGTTTCTTTTACTTCTCTAAAGGCCAAGGTGAAAACTTGGGCGGTGACTCAAACAATGCAAGCGAAAAGTGGCTTTGAAGACAGTGTCTTAAGGTGAACAAATATGTTCTACAAGCAGTATCAGGTCAGCATGGCACTGAAATTCCTTGGGCTCCCAGAGAGTTTCAGGTAAATCTTTAAATGACTTTTTATCATTATTGTTGTCCTAACATTAGGATATTTCAGAAAGGAAATCATAAACTCATGCTCATTCTATATCACCACAATGAGGGTTTTTCCTTCTCATTAAAAAAAAAAAAAATGCTCCATCTATAAACTTCCATTTGTTTCTGGATATCCAGTTGTTTCAGTCTTACAAAGTACCTGAAACAATTTCTAAAAAGAGAATGGCTATTGAATGATGGGATCTGAAATTAAGAAAAATTATACAGTAATATACATTTTGAAGAGTGTAACAGGATGACAAAAAAACTTTTCCACAGAATAAATAAATACGTATTCAATTTAATGATTTTTTGAGAGGTTCCAAGGCTCAAGATGTGCTAATAGAACCACATGAATTAGGAATTGTGTTAGGCTGTCATTAACAGAGACCCAGAGTAGGAGTGGATTGAATGAGGTAAAGGTTTATTTTTTCTCACATTAAGGAAATTGGAAAGTAGTCTGGAGTTGGTGTGGCCTCTGATGGATCATCAGGGTTTTTACCTCCTCTCCTTTTATTTCATCATTCAAAGCAAAGCAATATTGCTTAAAGGTAAAATCCAGGCAAGGATGTGGAGAAGTAGAAACCTTCATGTGTTGCTGGTGGGAATGTAAAATGTTGCAGTTGCTGTAGGAGACCATCTAGCAGTTCCTCAAATGATTAAGCATAGAGTTACCAGATGGCCCAGCAATTCTACTCCAAGGTGTATCTTTCCAAGAGAAATGAAGGCCTCTGTCCACACAAAAACTTGCACACAAATGTCTATAGAAGCATTACTCAAAATAGTCAAAAGGTGGAAACAATCCAATTGTGCATCAGTGGATGAATGGGAAACAAAATGTATTATATCTGTATAATGGAATATGATTGGGCCATGAAAAGGAATGAAATACTGGTACATGCTGTAACTGGGATGAACCTTGAAAACACGCTAATTGAAGAAAGCCAGCCACAAAAGTCCATATATTATATGATTCCATTTTTGCAAAAGTCTAGGGTAGGGAAATCTACAGAGACAGGAAGTAGACTAACGATCATTTAGGGCATACACTTGTATAAGTGTATGTATGAATGTATGTATACAAACTGTTAATCTACATATAATACAGTATATTTGAGTGGACTGTTGATGTATATTTTTAGGTTGTATTTTTAATGTTCTGAGTGCCCCTTATGCTTTCAGCCAACATGAGCAAATAGGGCAGAATGCCTTTCTTCCTTTTGGGAACCATAATGCAAATGAGTGCCTTACCACTCATCTGGACAGATAATTATAGTTTCCCACTTCTCCTTTTATTTTCTGACTCATCTTTGACAGCATCATATATACTTATGGTACCTGTTTTAGAGTCAGATGCTAAGATAGAGCTTAAGCTACTGTTTTTATCAATAATAATAATAAGAGCTATACATATAAATCTCTTCAAAGCTCAAGTCATTAATAAGACAAAAATCACTTCTCCTGGAGTTGCTGGGAGATTAAAATTAGATAATCTGTAAGAATAAGTTTAGGAAAAACTGATGTTTTAAAAATTATTACTGGGGCGCCTGGGTGGCTCAGTTGGTTGAGCATCCAACTTCAGCTTGGGTCATGATCTTGCAGTTCATGAGTTCGAGCCCCACATCGAACTCTGTGCTGACAGCTTGGAGTCTGGAGTCTGCTTCGGATTGTGTCTCCCTCTCTCTCTCTGCCCTTCCCCCACTCGTGCGCGCACGTGCGCTCGCTCTCTCTCTCTTTAAAAAATAAATAAACAGGGGCGCCTGGGTGGCGCAGTCGGTTAAGCATCCGACTTCAGCCAGGTCACGATCTCGCGGCCCGTGAGTTCGAGCCCCGCGTCGGGCTCTGGGCTGACAGCTCAGAGCCTGGAGCCTGTTTCCGATTCTGTGTCTCCCTCTCTCTCTGCCCCTCCCCCGTTCATGCTCTGTCTCTCTCTGTCCCAAAAATAAATAAATAAACATTAAAAAAAATAATAATAATAAAAAAATAAAAAATAAATAAACATTAAAAAAATTTATTATCAAACTTACTGTCTGATTTTATTGGTGATAGAAATTTAACTTAAACTAAATTTTATTGGCAAAAATGAAATCATTTATTCCCTGTATTGTGTAATACTTAAAGAGGAATTAGATGTACTCAACTAAGTATCTTGACCAATTTTGGTTTAATTTTTATCACCATTTGTGCTCTTTCATAGCAAAATAAAGCTTTTATACTCTCAGTAGAGCTAGTTATGTCTTCAAGCAAATTTGCATGCACATGTGAAAATAGAACAAATGTTTAATTAATAGCATTAACTTTTGTTAATTAAAATTAACTTCCTTTCCCTTCAAAATTAAGGCTTCAATGAAGAGAGGAGATTTATTTTACACCGAAGAGAAAGGTAATTATTTTCATTCCCATACCAGCTTAGATTTTTGGGTAAATAACACCCTGCCTCTTCACTCCCAGTATCATCCATTGGAACTTATGCAAGAATAATGCTGATGATAACATCAAATGGGACATCTTATCGACTATTTTGTCTGTCATGTATCTTCTGGTATAATTCTGCTTTTGACTAGGAACTATGTTGCAGTTGGGGCAAACCTCAGCCCAGGGTTCAGAGCTCTGCCTCTGGTCTCATATGTGAGACTGTGTCCCCCAAGGCAGACATAGGGCTAATGACCCCTTAAAGGGTCACTGTCTGGTAAGGAATAGGATTTACCTGAAAGAATAGGATGGAACTTTCTAGGTCTTTGGTCTTCTCCTCCTCGCCAGAGGGACAATTTAAAAGAATCACTAAGAACCCTGGTGCAGATAATAAAGGTAATTCAGGTGAAGCATGGACTAACCATTTGGTTTAATCATGAGGTTAAGAGGCTGATTTAGGACTATAAACCATATTTCCTAACTCCCAGTCAGGTGCACTTTTCCTCTTCTAGTTTTAACTCTGTCACTAACTTACTTTAGCAGAGATTGTTAATCGTTTCCCAGTATTTTTTCTCCCCACACCCACAGTAATATAAATTTCAGCTGAGTATACATTGTTGCCCAGTTGTGGACTATATTTTCTAGCTTTCCTGGCTTCAAGGTATGGTCATGTGACCAGGCTTTAGCCAATAGCATATGACTGAAAGACACATATGTAACTTTTGGGTCATGCTGTTGAAAGAAACACACCCTCACCTTTATCTTGCCCCTTTCTCACTGGTTGGATCACCTTTGGCCATGAAGGTGAGGGCAATATATTGGTGATAGTAAGAAACTTGGATTCCTGACCACTTGATCTGCCACACTGCCCTGGTCCTCCTGCATGGGTTATTTTATGAGAAGGAAATAAAGTCCAGTATTTTTTAAGCCACTATGTTTCTTTGATATTATTACAACCCAGCCTTTATCCTAATAAATTCGTCTACTCCATGATGTTGGATTAGATCTTCATTTTCCATGAAGTTTATATTCTAAAACAATGTTTCTCAATTTGTGGGTCACAGGACCTCAATTTGAGGGCCTTTGGTGTTAATACAAAGGATGTTAATGTATTTGGTGTTAATACAAAGGGATATGGATCTTTAACCAGTAACATCTGCAGACAAAACACCTGCTTCAGAAATAAAAATTGTGATTTTTGAAATACATATTACGTGATTATAAAACAAAAGTTTTTCAAAATTAGTGAATTTCTTGAAATGCAGCTAATGAATCTTTTAGCTTTGTTCATTTGAAAAAGTCTATTTCACCTTTGTTTTTGAAGTACTTTTTCACTGGTAAAGAATGCCAGTTGACATTTTTTTCTTCAGTACTTTAAAGATGTTGCTATGTTGTGTTCTAGCTTATATTGTTTCAGGCATGAAATCTGTCATCTTTATCTTTGGTCCTCTGTGTCTTATTTTTGGCCACTTTTTAACATTATTTTCCCTTATAACTAGTTTTACAAAACTTGATTACAATGTCCTTGGTATTGTTTTTTTTCTTATAGTTTTCGGTTTGTTGAGCTTCTCAGTGCTGTGGGTTTCTTGTTTAATTCGAACTGTGAAAAACTTCAACCATACCCAGAATAACCAACACAATATTGAAGGAGAGAAACAAAGTCAAAGGACTGACACTACCTGACTTCAAGACTTACTGTGTAGCTACAGTAATCAAGGTAGTGTGATACTGGCAAAAGAATAGACAACTGGAACAATGGAGCAGAATAGAGAACCCAGAAGTAGAGACCTGCAAATATAGTCATCTAAACTTTGATAAAGAAATAAAGGCAATTCAATGGAGAAAAACATAGTCTTTTCAACAAATGCTGTTGGAACAACTGGACATCTACATGCCAAAAAATGCATCTAGACACAGACCTTATATCTTTCACAAACATTAACTCAAAGTGGATGAAAAACCCAAATGTAAAACACAAAACTATAAACCCTCTAGAAGATAATGTAGGAAAAAATTTAAACAACCTCAGGTATGGTGATGACTTCTTCGATAAAACACTAAAGGCACAATCCAGAAAAGAAAAAAATGGGGTTGTATGGAAACCAACTTGACAATAAATTTCATATATTAAAAAAAAGTATGGAAACCAATTTGACAATAAATTTCATATATTAAAAAATTTAAAAAAATCTAAAAATGGGCAAATTGGACTTCATTAACCTCAAACACTTCTGCTAAATACACTGTCAAGAGAATGAGAAGACAAACCACACACTAGGAGAAAATATTTTCAGAGAACATCTGATAGGCGCACCTGTGTGCCTCAGTCGATTAGGCATCTGACTTCGGCTGAGGTCACAATCTCATGGTTCCTGAGTTTGAGCTCCACCTTGGGATCTGTGCTGACAGCTCTGAGCATGGACCCTGCTTTGGATTCTGTGTCTCCCTCTCTCTGTTCCCTTACCCCGCACAAGCTCTGTCTCTCAAAAATAAATAAATGTTTAAAAAAATTAAACTATAAAGAACTTATCAAACTCACCACCCAAAACACAAATAATCCAGTGAAAAAATGGGCAAAAGACATGAATATACACTTCTTAAAAGAAGGTGTCCACATGGCTAACACACATGAAAAAATGCTCAGTATCACCATCATCAAGGAAATACAAATCAAAACCACAATGATATACCACCTCACACCAGTCGGAATGTCTAAAATTAACAACTCAAGCAACAACAGATGTTGGCGAGGATGTGGAGAAAGAGGATCTCTTTTGCATTGTTGGTGGGAATGCAAGCTGGTGCAGCCACTCTGGAAAACAGTATGGAGCTTCCTCAGAAAACTAAAAATAGAACTACCCTACAACCCAGCAATTGCACTACTAGGTATTTATCCAAAGAATACAGGTGTGCTGTTTCGAAGAGACACATGCACCTCAATGTTTATAGCAATGCTATCAACAATAGCCGAAGTATGGAAAGAGCCCAAGTGTCCATTGACAGATGAATGGATAAAGAAGATATCCTATGTATATACAATGGAGTATTATTCGGCAATCAAAAAGAATGAAATCTTGCCATTTGCAACAACGTGGATGGAACTAGAGGGTATTATGCTAAGTGAAATTAGAAAAAGACAAATATCATATGACTTCACTCATGTGGAATTTAAGATGCAATATAGATGAACATAGGAGAAGGGAAGCAAAAATAATATAAAAATAGGGAGGGGGACAAAACATGAGACTCTCAAATATAGAGAAGAAACAGGGTTTCTGGAGAGGTTGTGAGTTGGAGGGTGGCTAAATGGTCAAGGGGCATTGAGGAAGACAGTTGTTGGGATGAGCACTGGGTGTTATATGTAGGGTTTGAATCCCTGTATTCTACTCCTGAAATCACTATTGCACTACATGCTAACTAACTTGGATGTAAATTTTTGAAAAATTAAAAAAAAATCTGATAACAGTCTTTTCCAAAATATACCAAAGAAATGTTAAAATTCAACAATAAGAAAATGAATAACTCAATAAATGGGCAAAAATTTTGAACAGACTCCTCACCAAAGATGATATACAGATGCCAAATAAGCATTTTAAAAAGATGCTGAATATCCTATGTAATTAAGAAATTGCAAATTTAAACAATGAGATATCACTGCACATCTATTAGAATGTCTAAAATCCAAAACATTGAAAACATCAAATATTGGAGTGGATGTGGAACAAAAGGAATTCTCGTTTATTGCTGGTGGGAATGCAAAATGGTACAGCCACTTTGGAAGACACTCTGGTAGTTTCTTACAAAACTAAACTTACTCTTACCGTAGAGTCCTACAATTACTTTTCTTACAATTACTTTACCCAAATGATTTGAAAACATGTCCACACAAAAACCTGCACGTGAATGTTTATAGCAGCTTTATTCACAATTGCCCCAAATTGAGAGCAACTAAGATGTCCTTCAATAGATGACTGGATAAACAAACTGTAGTACATCCACACAGTAGAATATTAATCAGTGTTAAAAAAATTGCTATCAAGACATGAAAAGACATGAAGAAACCTTAAAAGCATATTGCTAAATGAAAAAACCAGTCCATAAAGGCCACACTGTATGATTCCCGCTATATGACATTTTGGAAAAGGCAAAACTATGGGGACAGTAAAAAAAAAAAAAAAAAAAAAAAAAAAAAAATCAGTTGCCAGGGACTTGGGTGGAAGGAGGGAGAGATAAATGTTTTTTCCTAATATCTAATATTTTGAGAGGCATTTGTCTGTTTTAGTTATTTTAGAGGGGGCTATAAATCTGGTCCCTATTATTCCATCGTGATCAGAAGCCCCTTTATTAATGATTTAATAGTAACCTTGCATTATGTATTTTCTTGACCAATATATATTATATATATTACTGCTATTTTGTGGGGGATAATCTAGGAATTTTTTTTTATATTGAAGAACAGTCCTTACAAATGCTCCAACTGAAAGGGCAGGGACAAGCAATTCATAAAAGAAGAAATTAAAATAGTAAAAATGAAAAATATACTCATTTGCAATAAATTTTTTTCAACTTAAAACATTTTCACCAATCATACTGGCAGACATGATAATGCTCAGGCTTGATAGGGATATGGGAAGTGGACACTGACATACTCTCATAAACAGAGGATAGAAGCCAAAATTTTACGCACCTTAATGGGGGGCAGTTTGGCAATTTATACAATATATTAATTGTGCATATTTTGTGACACTGCATTTCCACTTTTAGGATATTTTCTCTGAAGAAATTATTAGTTGAGAGTAAAAAAGTGAGCATATGAAGATGAGCATCACAACACTGTTTATAATGTTAAATTCTGAAAGCAGTAAATTGTCCATCTAAAGGAAGGATTAGTTAATTAATTATGCATTTAGTACACTTACATATTGGAATGCTGACAGCTATTAAAAAGAATGAGGTCAAAGTATTTTTTTTAATATGATTTATTTTCAAGTTGGTTAACATACAGAGTATACAGTGTACTCTTGGTTTTGGGGGTAGATTCCCGTGATTCATTGCTCACATACAATACCTGGTGCTCATCCCAAGAAGTGCCCTCCTCAATGCCCATCACCCATTTTCCTTTCTCCCCCACACCCTCCATCAACCCTCAGTTCTCTGTATTTAAGAATCTCTTATGGTTTGCCTCCTTCCCTCTCTGTTTGAAACGATTTTTTCCCCTTCCCTTCCCCCATGGTCTTCTGTTAAGTTTCTCAAGATCCACATATGAGTGAAAACATATGAAATCTGTCTTTCTCTGGCTGAGTTATTTCACTTAGCATAATACTCTCCAATTTCATCCATGTTGCTGCACATGGTAGGATTTCATTCTTTCTCATTGCCAAGTAGTATTCCATTGTATATATAAACCACATTTTCTTTATCCATTCTTCAGTTGATGGATATTTAGGCTCTTTCCATAATTTGGCTGTGGTTGAAAGCACTGCTATAAACATTGGGGTGCATGTGCCCCTATGAATCAGCACTCCTGTATCCTTTAAATAAATTCCTAGTAGTGCTATTGATGGGTCATAGGGTAGTTCTATTTTTAATTTTTTGAGGAATCCCCACACTGTTTTCCAGAGCGGCTGCAGAGGTCAAGGTATTTTTAAATGAAAATAGCTGCTTGCACAACACCATGTGAAATATGATTCTATTTAAGTAAATATTTTATGTTAACTATATATTTACACTCACTAAAATGTTAACAGGCTGTCTCGAGGGAGTGATCTCTTTTTGGATGTAGTTGGAGGTGGGGGTTTTCACTTATACTCTTTAATAATATTTGGCTTTTTTGAAGTGTACATAGAGCATTTTACAGTTTGCAAAATTAGGATGATTTAAATTTTGACACTAGAAAAAATGGTTGTCACATTTGAAAATATTTGGAAATACTGGTTTATCTAACACTGATTTGTATTCTAAAATTCCTTTTTGATTTAATATTTTATTCCAATCTCTAGACTAACCTTGAGATTCTTCCAAGTGCTAGATAGAAGTCCATGCCTTCTTTCTCCTTGCTGCTGCCACATGACAAAGGTGAATTGCTTAGGTAAAGCTTGGTTGCTTCCTGATTGGGGTGGGGGGGTGCATACACTGGCTCAAATTCTTCTTTTTTTCCTCATATTTCAAGTGACTTTATTGCTGGGTGACAATCTTGGGCTGGTTATAGGAAACATACATATAGGCATTTGGAGTTGGAAAGCTAGAAGTGGTTCTAGTAACTTCTCTGGGGGATCAGAGGTTGTTCAGATTTGAGTGGAAAGGGAGGATCATGAATTGACTTTACATTAAAGATCTTTTCCTCCAGAGCTCTTTCTCTTACTTATCTCTACAGGCTTAAAAACCTCAAAATTATTTTGAATTCCTTTCTAGTAGTTTGCTGCATGTCTTCAATTAGTCGTTAAATCCCTGTTCATTACAGGTTTATGATTCATAACAAGAAACTACAGTTTCTTTTCTAGTGTCTCTCAGCTGTTCTGTCCATTTTTCTCAGTTTTATCTCCATTGCCTTTCCAACTCTGGCTGTTTCTCATCTGGAAATTAAAAATTTCTTTCCATCCAGGATTGTATATTTAGACCAATACTAAGTCAGTTAAGATTGTTACAATATGTGTTTTAAGTACTTAATTTTGCATCTAACCTGAGAATTGCATGTGTGTGTGTGGATGTGGGTGTGTGATTGTGTGGGTTGGTGGGTTATGGTGGCTTGGGATGGGGAGGGTGGATGTGTAAGGTAAGAGAAGACAGAACCTATGCCTTAGAATTACACTTTTTAAGTATGACGTTAATTAAACTCTATTATCATAGTCTGGCTTCATTCCCAGCTACAAAATCTTCCAAAGGTTACATCAAAATCAAATGCCTGATCAAGCAATTCAACACCTTTATCAGTCCTAATTTGCCTTGCTCACCTGCCAACATTGATTTCCGCTTGTCCTCTCTTGTTCATACCCCCTACATCAACGCTCCCACCCACCCCTGGATGCATTCACACAAGAATGACCACTGTCACCAGGTGCCAAGGCCAGACTTGCCCTGAAGGTGTTCCTCAGCTCCCAGTTGGGAGGGTCCAGTAACTCCTGGCACTCCTGTTTTCACTACTACCACTTCTACCACAACACTGTCTTGTAAGAGTTCTTATTAAATGCTTCCTAAAGCAATCTGAAATGAAAATTGTCTCAATTAGGAAAATAAAGACTATTGGACTGAAAACCCAGAGCCAGTTCAAGCAGTTTGCATTTTCGCACAAGAGACGTACACAGGCAGTCAGACCTTTGATGGCAAGGACTCTGCCTTCTTCATGTGTGTGTCCCTTAGCACATCTGCCAGCGTGCCTCAGATGTACAATCTTAGGTGTTCTGTGAAAATCTGTTGAATTCATGGATGATTTGTATACAAATGGACCCTTTGAAGGTGGAGTGGCCAGTTATTTCCCTTGGCTTCGTTTTGTTAAAGCCTCTCCATTAATTCTTAGCCATTTTTAATACCTAACTTTGACATTCAATACTAATATTTTATAATATTGATACTGTGTAATATTCTTTAATACAGTTTTTCCCACTCTTATTTTGTCCTACACATCACGTAAGCACTTGTACTATAAACTGTAAATATTTGTGTCCCCCCAAATTCATGAGTTGAAGCCTAATTCTTAATGTGATATTTCGAGGTGAAGCCTTTGAGAGCTGATTCAGAGTCCTTATAAAAAACATCCCAGAGAACTCCCTCTTGTGTGAAGACACAGAAGACAGCTGTCTACAAACCAGAAGGCGGGCTCTCACCAGACACTGAACCTGCCAGGACCTTGACGTTGGACTCCTCCACCTCCAGAACTGTGAGAAATAGATTTCTGTTGTTTATAAGCCTCCCAGTCTATGGTATTCTGTTGTAGCAGCCCAAACAGACTAAGACAAACTTGGGAAATGTGCACATTCTCCAGGACATTTCCAAATCTATGGCATCAGAAAATTCTGTGGAAGGTCCTGAGAATCTTGATGTTTAAACTCAACTTAGTGACTCTTAGGGCCAGAGAAATTTGGAAACTGCCTTATTGAGAAATTCAATAGTCTTAGTTGAGGTTAAGTCTTAGCTGAGGTCTTTGATCTTTGATCTTTATGTCTTTATTGTCTTTGATCTTTATGCCAGATACAATTCCATGAGCATTAACTTGACGTTAAAATGCCTAAACTCCAATCTTGTTAATTACCATCTGAGTGGTTTGGGGCTAGTACAGTGTTTTCCCAAATTCGTCTGCAAATTAGAATCACAGGGGCTCTTTTAAAAATGCCAAAATCTGGGTCATACCCAAGACAAATTAAATCTCATTCTCTCAGGCTGTGACACAGGCATTAGTATTTTTTGACTCATATATACTAGTAAATTAGTATTTATTTCCCAACATGCACACAAGTTTGGGAACCACTAGACTAATCAGTTACCCTCTCTAAGCCTCTATAGACAATAACTCTCATTCTAAAATGTTATTAGGAATTAATCTAATTAATGCATGTGAATATATCTTATAAATGATAAAACACTATATATACCCAATTCATTATATTTAAGGCTTCAAAGCATTTTTTTGGCTCCTAAGTATTTTGAATAAAGGTTAACAAATTTGCAGATAAGAACTTTTATATTTTCTGTATACCACTTTTTTATGCTTGTGACTGTGATTGCCAGTTCAATAGTTTAGTTTGGTAGATTCACCTTGCAAAGGAAACCACCATTCAAAAAGCTGTCCTTAGAATTTAGGTACATTCCCATCAGGTGGCAGTAGTCTATCTGGGGTCCTGGTTTAAAGCAGTGGTTCTCAGCTCTCACTGCAAATCAGAATCTTTCTTGGGTTGGGTTTATCCCCAAAGATTTTGATTCAGTAGGTCTGAGTGGGACTCTAGCTTCTGTAGGTTTATCAAGATCAACACATCATTCTAATGACTTGGTGCTAACCATGGTGAGTTTGTTATTTCTGTTTAGGCCTTCTGTTCTATCTACTAGATTTAGTCATAAATGTTCTACTTTTTTCAATGTTAGAAATATCTCTTCATCATGTAGAGCAGAAAACAATTTTAGAATAGCTTAAAAAACATTTGAATCCATATGGATATGATTTCTTATTACTACTACCATTCAGTCTTTATTATATAATCTTACAATTTTTATTTAAAATGTGTCCTGGCCTTGATATATAAGCAAACCTTCTCAATGTCTGTGATCACTAGTTGCCTTTTTAAAAAGTCAGAAAATGTATGGTTCCCCTGCTGGTCTGGAATCTGTCACTCTAGGGCAGTGGTTCTTAAATATCAGTGGGCATGTGGAACACTGAGGATCTCGTTAACAGTGTACATCCCGTCCAGACCTAGTGAATTAACCTTTCGGTTGAGTTCCAGGATTCTGAATTTTAAGTTATCTCCCTCTGTTATTGTGATGCACACTAAATTTTGAGAACTGTTGGCTCTATGGAATCAGAGGCTGGGGGGTGGGCTGGGTAGCTTTGGTATGGTAGAGAATACTAAGGGAGGCCTCATAGGATCCAGATGCAAAACTCTGTAAGGCATTTTTGTGTTCTCTTCTTGCCTTCCTGTGCCTCATCTTAGTACAAGTAGTGGTAAGTGACTATGTTGTTATTCAGTGACCCTAAGGAGAGTCACCAGGCATTGGTTGGTAGTGGTCCACAACCTCTGGAGTTCCCCAGGTGAAACTGGAAACTGATCCTCGTGTACAGAGGGCAAGGAGAGACTGAGGAGAGTAGCAGACTACTCCAGATTGGTAGGTGACAGTTTTAATAGGCAAGGGAACTTATATATGAGGCTTGTCTTGGGTGACAGCATGACAAGTAAACCTTCACACCCGCCTACCAGAATCTTGAGTGTATATAGAGGCCTTCACTGGATTCAGTCATATATACCACCCAGATAGGCTCAACACATTGCTCTCTCAGGGCCATATCCTTGAAATGGCTCCCACTATGGGAACAGTGGGCAAAACTTACATTTCAAAGATGGGAGGGGGTAAAGAGGCTGAGATTTCCTGGGTCTAGCTCCCAGGTCACCTGGTGGTCATGTCCTCTTGATTACTTCCTCTGATAGTTAATAAATTTGAAGTGGTAAGTCCTATCAATTTTTGTTGTCAATCCAAGCCTGGAGCCTGCATCGAGGAAGATGCAGCAAATACTTATGGGTTTTGTATTGAGAAAATACTCCTTTTCCTTCTTTCTCTGTTTTCTTTTTCTTTTTTTTAAGGTGGGGGTGAATAGCCCCTATTGGAAAGATAATGGGGTAGAGAGGAGGAGTGACACAGAAGAAAGTCCAATTTTCTCCTTAGAGTGGCTGTAAGATGTTCTAGATGTTCTCCATTTTCCTTTCCTTCCTCAACTTGACTTTTTCCCATCTATAATCTTTCTTCCCTGGTTTGTTGGATTGTGGTCTGCTCTTGAAGAAACACCATCTAGAACAGACCTAGGCACCAAAAACAAAAACAAACCAAAAAACCACTATATCTGAAACCACCCAACTCATCTTTAAATTGCACTAATAGCATATTTGATAATTCACTTGGGTTATTTTTACTGTTATGTATAATTGTATTTGACCCATATTTTGTTTCATGACTATGCTTTTATTTTTGTTTGCTTTCCTTTACTAGCATTTTGTACATCCTAAGACTTCATTTGCCTTTGATTTCAGATAAACTGTGTATTTTCTGCAAAGCAAGCAGTAAATGATTTTCTACTAAGATATGTTGGATTGGTATGAGCACATGATAAGGACGGATCATTGGATTTTCATATTTGATATTTTATGTCTAAAAGAAACTTGTGGATTGTTAATCAATTTTTATGTTAAATCAGTATTTAATAAGCATTAGCCTCAGCAGAACTTGAAGCCAATAGAGTCTTAAGGTGACTTTTAAAAAAAGTTAGATTATAATAAAAGCAGGCAAATTGATTAGTCTTTTTCAAAACCTTTGCAGCTCTCTGTCCACTTCCCATCTACTTCCTGCTCCCATAAACAAGTTGTGCTCTTTATTGTGTTTTGAAAATCACTAGCCACAATGGCTACATCAGTGCTGCTTAAATAAGAGCTATGATCTTAGCTGTGCCATCTCTACCTTTGTTTAAACAGTATTACTTCTCACATAAGTTATGGCAGTTGCCCCCTTCTTCTGGAAGGAAACTACCCCTCTAATCCATTCACTAGCCTCAGCCTAAGGTCCTCTTTCTAAGGTACAAATTTAATTATTTCTCTCTTTTGCTTAGATTTTTCTGTCGGCCCCTTGTGCAGTGGTTACCGGAACCTGTCGTTCTGTCCATTCAGAACTACTCCTTTATTCATCGAAATTAAGTGGGATTCTTAAATTTAATATTAGAGGACACAATTTTGTGCCAGTTCTTCCTGGGGAGTGGAAGCTAAGAGAGAAGCTCAAGAGCTGTCAATGGTCATGTTTTCACCATGTGTGGAATCCAGTCAATAGCAAGAAAGAATGAAGCCCAGGGGGGAGAAGAAGAGATTCCCCCAGGGGGGAATGAAGCCATGGGGAGAAGAGATGAGAGATAGGGAGCAATCTGCTGGTGGTATTCAAAGCCCTGATTCAAATTGTCCCCAATCCTTGTCGTTCCAGAAGCTGATTGTCATTAATCCTGTCCTTCCAGAAGCTGGTTGTTCCAACCCTCCTTACATCACATGAAACACCCCTGTACCTTCCTATAAAGTCCCCACTTTTACCTAAGCCAGTTAGAAATAAGTTTTTGTCACTTGCAAACAAAGGATCTAGATGAGAATAGCCTATAAGGTCTTTCATGATATGGTCCCAAGCTTCTCAATTCCATCTTCACAAAACCCTCAGGAAGATACTCAGCTGCAAATAACAGAACACAGACAAACAGATTTAAATAATAAAGGCATTCCTTTCTCTCTCATACCTGGAAATGTAGACAAAGACAGAGATAGTTCCAGAGATGGTTTATCAGTTTGACCAAATGATAATGCTTTAGTCAGCTCTGCAGTTCTTGGGGTCTTTTCCTTGATCAAGGAAGAAAGCAGCTCCAGACAGTCTTTAAGACCTATGTGAGCATTCCAGACAAGGAAGAAGGTGGCAATCGCCTTCTCCTTGGGAGGGTCTGTTTTGAGCCTGGAAGGGAAGTTCAGCTGACTTCTCCTTGGATCTCCTTGGCCAAAACTGGGCCACATGCCCAACCCCAGACTCATGATTGTGAAGTGAAAATTACTTTGACCCCTTCCCTAACTGTCCTTACTTCAATGGATCTGTGTCAATTATATGAGATTCAGTTAACAGAGAAAGGAAAATGGAACGGTAGCATAGTCAAGGAAACATGTCTACCACACATATTTCCATTATCCTCCCCTGTCCTTCCCCTGCCACCATTGCTACCATTATCCCAATTTTAAGAGCCGGCCTTATCAAACTGCCTTCAACCAAACATACTGTGCTCTCTGTGGTTTCTTTGGCCTCTGTGGGCCTTTGCTCATAACCTTTGCTCTGCCCACAACATATTCTCCATCCTTCATTTA
The DNA here is from genome assembly GCF_007474595.2 of Lynx canadensis. NCBI lineage: Eukaryota > Metazoa > Chordata > Mammalia > Carnivora > Felidae > Lynx > Lynx canadensis. Next base: position 101,343,863 of record NC_044304.2, read on the forward strand.
ACAGTTTCTTGGTTTTTGTGGGTCCTTCTCCCTTCAGGCCTCAGCTTAGATATCACTTCCTGTGGAAAATCTTCGTTGACCCCCAGTTCCATAGCACCCTCCTGTTAGTCCTGTCATAGGATCTGTGGGATCATATGGTAATTTTCTATTTATATATTTTCTACTAGACCGTAAACTCTTTGATGGCTTATTGACTGGGTCTTATTTCTCTATGGTCTCACACAGAGCCTGCACATAGTAGATGATCACTAAATACTTGTAGAAGTAAAAGAACTGAAGCATCTTTTGAGGGCACTCAAAATCAACTTATGTTAAAATTGCTTTAAAAAGGCTCATAAGAACATAGGTGTTAATTTGTTTCTGATTTTTGTTAAAGGGAATAAACAAATTCCCTTTGTAAAAGGGAATAAACAAATTTATTTAAAAAAATTGTTTAAAAAAATTTGTTTAAAAAATTGTTTAAAAAAATTCCTGTTTAAAAAATTTGTTTTAAAAAAATTTTAAAAAATTCCTGATAGACCTTTGCATTTAAAAAGTCATGGCTGTGATGGCTTTGAAAGAGCATGGCAAAGGATGATTTTCCACTTAGGGCAATATTCATTCTGTTTGTGTCACATAAGAGCTAAAGATTCAAAAGCTCTTAATCAAAAGCTGCTTGGGATGCTCTCTTTCCCCCCCCCCCCCACACACGTGTGTGTGTGTGTGTGTGTGTGTGTGTGTGTGTGTGTGTCTCAAAATAAATAAACTTAAAAAATAATTTAAAAAAGAAACGTCTTCACCTCTAGGTCCTAGGTTGGGACCTAGGTCCTAGGTCGGGACCTAGGTCCTAGGTCCCATTAAGAGCTTTTGATCGGTCCTTACATGATTTTTCTTTTTTTAATTTATTTTTTTAATGTTTTTATTTATTTTTGAGACAGAGAGAGAGAGAGAGAGAGAGAGAGAGTAAGCATGAGTGGGGGAGGGGCAGAGAGAGAGGGAGACATAGACTCTAAAGCAGGTTCCAGGCTCTGAGCTGTCAGCACAGAGCCCAACTCGGGTCTTGAGCCCACAAACTGCGAGATCATGACCTGAGCTGAAGTTGGACACTTAACCAACTAAGCCACCCAGGCACCCCTTACTTGGTTTTTCAAATGGGCAGATTTCTGCATATGGATTCATAACATAGAAACTAAATGTAGCTATGTGATAAACTTACTTCCTTACTTGAATTTTATAAGATGTTATTTTACTCGGCCACTTCTTGCTCCTATTTTATCATGAAAAAGCAATATGACATAACAAGGCGTTTTCTATCCTTTTTGTCAGTAGATGAAGTTTAAGTAAGGAAGGAAAGAATTAAATGAAGAGAAAAATAATCACCACATTTGATTAATATAATAGAGCAGCACTTTGAAATCTTAGCATTTTTAAGTTAAACATTGAGTTTATAATTTGTATGAGGTAGTGAAACATTCATTTACAAATTTTAAAGAGAATTTTCCAGGCACAGTGAGTTGGGGCCTCTTTGAATTTTAGACATAGTATTGCCCTTTTGGGTGTCACCTTTTCCTGCGTGGCCACCCAAAAGCTGCCAGTTTGGAGAGGGACCCAAAGGGCAAGGGGGCTTTCCAATTAGCTCAGTCTGCAGTCAGTGCTGCTGGAAGAGTCTGTGGCCCTTCCTAAAGCTGCGTGGAGTCCATGACAAGCCCCAAAGGCCACCACAAAGGAGACCCTTTGTGTTTGGGAAAATGCAAAGGCCTCTTTAGCAGATGACCCTTCATTTTGAGAAATGACTCCTGGCTTGTGGCTAGACTCATGTAGAGACTGAATCATTCCACCATCTGGCATAACACAGCCATGGTACCTTGATGCCTGATACGACATGGTGCTGTCTCAGACACTTAGCCATAAAGCCAGCCATTCCCAGGAGTACTCCACATCAAGTGGATTGAGAAAGAAGAGAAACTTGTGAGGCTAAGCCTATGAGAAGCCTGAAGACACAGGTAAATTATATGAACAGGCAGTTGTACTCTTATGTTACTTTCTTCCTTAAGCCCATGGGGAGTTTCCTATGCCTAGTGGATCAGGGATAGAGTAACTTGAGCCTGCTGTACAGATGGTTTTGCATGATATGCTGGCACCAGACAGATGAGAGGAAGTGCTGCTGTTCTTCAGGGTGGCCAAGCACTACAATTGAGAAGCAAATGCTTACAAGAGTTAAATTTTTGAGCAGAAATTTTATTGTCCACTGTGCCTAGAAGGAAACATTTTAGTGTCTACTTTACCTGAAGTCAGGATCTATAGTAATTCTTGGGCTAATTATTTAGCTGAAAGGTAACTTCCAAAATCTGCAATATACAAAGCAACTGGAATCTAGCATTGAGACTGAGGCTAAAGACCCCCTGTTGTGCCAGACATTTACCCTTTCATTGCTGGATTATGGGGCGGTCAGAGATGTCTCTGAGGGAGGGGCCAGAGTGACTTGGGCAATGATGGATATACTGAGGCAGGAACCTTCAGATGGTTGCAATATTTTAGAGCTGGTTAAGGCTGAATGAATACATACTAGGTCATTTTTAGTCCTGATCCGAGTATATGGTCAAGAACTTGGAAGAGTCAAGATGGGAGAACTGCTGGCAATGAGTCTTTAGGGAAGGGTGGATGGACCATTCAGAATGGGCCCAGAGCGAGAATATCTGTGTCTATGTGATGCTCACTAAAAGGCCATCATCGCAGAAGAGATTCTTAGTACCAGGAGAAAAAAATGATTCATTTTGTGGGAGTTAGTCATCCTCCTCCTCAAGCCAATCTATTGGTTCATGGGCAAACTCAATATTTAACTTCATAACAAGACTGATCATATACTGTTAGTAACAATGACTAGCAATAAACTTCTAGGGGACCTGGTCTACTGCCCTGTGGCAGATAAATTCTTTTCAGTTAAAAAGGCCGCTTCATCATGGAAGAACAACAACTTATCATCACTGCAACAGTCTTTCTGGATTTGGATTTGCTTTCCCTGTTTATATGCCTTATAAGCATCACGGGATTCCATACATAGCTTTTAATTGATGAACTCATGCACTGCCAACAAGGCAATAAGCTACTAACTTCCTGGCCTTACTGTATAAATATCCTATCATCCTGATGAAGCTAGGCCTCACTGGAAGGACCTATTGGGAATTTAACCATAACAGCATCTAAGTAGTAGTACCTTGTGATATTGGTATGCTGTTGTAGGATATAGAACATGAGTAGAATTAGTGACCGATACATCTGATATTGTTTTCACAGCTGGAATGCAACCTAGGACCTAGAGGTGAAGACATTTCTTTTTTAAATTATTTTTTAAGTTTATTTATTTTGAGACACACACACACACACACACACACACACACACACACACACACACGTGAGGGAGGGGCAAAGAGAGCATCCCAAGCAGGCTCTGCACTGTCAGCACAGAGCCCGACATGGGGTTCGATCCCACAAACTGTGAGATCATGACCTGAGCTGAAATCAAGAGTCAGACACTTAAATGACTGAGCCACCCAGGGGCCCCGGGGTGAAGACTTTTCCAACAATTATACCTACTCTTTCACTTTCAGAAGTTTTGTTTTCTTTAACTCTTTTAGTCTAAGTATTTCAGTACTTAATGGAAGAATGTTTCATCCAAGGGTTAAAAAAAATGTAGGTTTTCTTGAATTAGGAGCTGAGACTACCACCTGGGCATGTTGGATTCCTTGTGCAATTGGGGCAAAGATCCTTGGCAAGCTGTGGTGCTGGCTGAAAGCCAGGAGAATTTGGAACGAGCAGAGGAGGAATCTGTCTCATATGTCAGCAGCAGTCTTGTGAATGCCTGCAGAGTGGAAGACTGCAGCTTGCACCAGTATTTCCTTGCTAAGTATGCTATTTATTCTCATGTTTCCTTCTAAAATGAGAATTACAATAATTATTTTTTTCTTTTATTTCCTCTTTCTTTCTTCCAGGGGTATATCATGCTATCCAGGAAATGGTTCAGTTTATCATGTAGTTCATGTAGAATGAAATGGGATTCTGACAGAATTGAAGAGGAATGGACATAACCCAGAGGTCCTGGACTTGAAGGCCAACACCTCCCTTCTGTGCACAGTGGCTGGAATTAGCTTTGGTTGTTCCCCATTGCAGTTGTGTGGGATTTAGTTGGATCATGTGTTATGAGTGGTTTTCTGGGATATAGAGAAAAAAGGGTGTGTGTGTGTGTGTGTGTGTGTGTGTGTGTGTGTGTGTGTGTTGAGCAGCCAGAAGGTGAATTATAGTACATCTCTTTGGGGTAGCTAGATGGTCCACTATGAGTTTCTCCTCTCTCACAGAGATTATTCTTTTGCACACAGACATAGGCCGTAGGAGATTAGATCTGTGCTGATCCTGTCTACCTGGCCACCAGTACCTGTCTGGAGTTGTCCCCTATGTTCTACATCCCAATTATTAAAATTTGAAATGGTGAGACAGAGAGATGGGATGCCATGATCCAAAGCACGTGAGTGGCAAATTCTGGAGAGAGATCTGTAAACTCCTTGAGGCCCTGGAACCTCCCTACTTCTTGTCCTTTTAAGACTTTGCCCTTTATGCTTCCCTTGGATTTCATGAAATGTTTTAGAATGCTTCCCATAATCTTCCCTTTTTGACTAAGTTAGAGTTGTTTTATGTTTGTTATAATCAGAGGACATTAGTTAACAAATACAGAAAGCAAGGGCAATCTATGTATACAGTGATCCTACATGGAGTTGCTCAATTTTAACTAAAAATCATCTAAGTATTTGTGAAAAAGAAAACTACAGGAAGAAAAGAAGACTTCTAAGCTAATCTCTTCCTTCATGGGTTTACACTACTCTCTCTCTTTCCTTATGTCTCTGGGAAAAAACTCAGTGTTAATTACTGGAAAATTATATTTATTTTTTTAAAACTAAATTTTGTATCTACAGAGGACATGGCATGGGGAAGGATGAAAACCAGCCATCTGGAATGACCAGTTCTTTACAGGAATCCTAGTGTAGTTAGTCTAGAGAGAGAATGAAGTCAAATGGAGAGGAAGTAAAGATACAGTAGTTCCCCCTTATCTGTGGTTTCCCTTAAGTGGTTTCAGTACCCAAGGTCAACCATGTGGCCCAGGAGGGCGATAATCCTCCTTCTGACATGTAGTCAGGAGGGCATTAGTACACCAACACCGTGTCATGATGCCTTCATCATTCACCTCACTTCATGTCCTTACACAGGCATTTTATCATCCAATGTGATCACAAGAAGGGTGAGTACAGTACCATAAGATATTTTGAGACAGACACCACATTCACATAACTTTTATTGCAGTATATTATTAAGATGGCTCTATTTTATCATTAGTTATTGTCATTAATCTCTTACTCTACCTAATTTATAAAAATTTTTTAACTATTTACTTTTGAGAGAGAGACAGAGCACAAGTGGGGGAGGGGCAGAGAGAGAGGGAGGCACAGAATCTGAAGCAGCCTCCAGGCTCTGAGCTGTTAGCACAGAGCCCGACATGGGGGCTTGAACTCATGAAAGATGAGATCATGACCTGAGCCAAAGTCAGATGCCACCCAGGTGCCCCATTTACCCTACCTAATTTATAAATTAAACTTTATCATAGGTATGTATGTATAGTATAGGAGAAAACGTAGTAGAGTCAGGGTTTGGTACTGTCCTCAGTGGCATGGGGGTCTTGGAATATATCCCCTGTGGATAAGGAAGGCTACTGTACATCGGCTTGGAGTAATGGCCAAACAAATGTAAATACAGCAGCTAGATGAAATCCTGCAGTGCTAACTTCCTCTTAATTTGTACCATTTTACTAATCTCCCTGCCCCTGGGACAAAGATAGATGTTGTAGTCACTGCAGGCCATAAAGAAACTTGCCAAATAGACACAATTATATATCAATGGGTGGCGATAGGTATATTGTTCAATAATGTCACCTCTTCCTGTTTATTTTCATACACTGGTCTTTTCAGCTTTCTCCTCATTGAAATCAAATACTCTCTGTTATATATTAATGCAGCATTTCTCAAACTTTAGCAACCCTGACAATTACCTAAGGGATGTTAGTTAAAATGAAGATCCTGGGTCTGCCTGTCAGGGGTTTGAAGTTATTAGGTTTAAGGTAGGATCCAGGAAGCTCTACTTTTAATAAGAATCAGTTAAAAAAAAATTTTTTATGTTTATTTTTGAGAGAGAGAGAGAGACAGAGAGAGACAGAGCACAAGTGGGGTTGGGGCGGACAGAGGGGGACACAAGGAATCCGAAGCAGGCTCCAGGCTCTGTGCTGACAACTCAGCAAGACCTAAACTCACAAACCATGAGATCATGACCTGAGCCGATGTCGGATGCTTAACTGACTGAGCTACCCAGGTGCCCCAAGAACCAGGATTTTTAAATGCGTTTGGTCATTTGTTGACCATAAAAATTATTTGTCAAACTAAGACACTTCTGAGTGAAGTGAGTTGCTACTAATAATTACTCTGGAAGGATAGGTGCAAACCAGCACTATCCCAGGCAGTCCTTGACATGGCCAGTCATTGATCACATTTGAGAAACACTGGTAAATGAAATTAAATTTCTGTCATAGCGATCCAAACATCACAATAAAACTGATTGTAGTATGAATGTCTTTGATATACACACATTATATACATGTATGTATATGTATATATGTATACATATAATATGTATGTTATATGTAGCATATATGTTATATGTAGTATACTATATATGTCTTGTTTTTAGGCCTCAGGAAAAAAAATAGATGGAAGTCCATTTATTTTTCAGATGGGGGATCGCCTGACTGCTGTACCCCAGAAATTTCATATAACCTTTGGTAGGCTTGTTTGCCCAACGATTTTGAGATAGTTCAAGTACTTTTAAATTACAGAATTCTTTTTGTTTTCTCCTCCCCTTACTCTTCCATCTGTCCATCCTTTCCCTCTTTATCTTCCCTCCCTCACCCATTTATTTACTAGATATTCATTGAGCAATCCAGAAGAATGAGAAAGTCAGAGGCTGGAAGAACACAGCCATGGGCCTTCATTCCTCTTACTATAAAAAAAAAAAAAAAAATCCATATCCTCTAACAGAGCCCAGCTCCTGGAACTGGTATGATTTGTTACTGTTCTAGATCCATGTTTAGCCCAACATCATTAAAAATAAACTGAACAGGGGCGCCTGGGTGGCACAGTCGGTTAAGCGTCCGACTTCAGCCAGGTCACGATCTTGCGGTCTGTGAGTTCGAGCCCTGCGTCAGGCTCTGGGCTGATGGCTCAGAGCCTGGAGCCTGTTTCCGATTCTGTGTGTCTCTCTCTCTCTGCCCCTCCCCCGTTCATGCTCTGTCTCTCTCTGTCCCAAAAAATAAACAAACGTTGAAAAAAAAATTAAAAAAAATAAACTGAACAAATAAGAAACCATGTGTTTTATTTTAATGCTAGTTCACCAATTCAACGAGAAACACTTTAACCTTGAAAATTTAAAGGACTAGTTACTTCAAAGTATTTTAAGTGATGTTACATTGTAAATAGAAAATTATGTCTCTTTCTTCTGGCATGATTGTCATTGTGTTCAGAGTCACTATTGTAGGCAAAGATAAGGTTTCACTTTGTTCTTTTCCAGTTAATTTTGGGTTTCTATTGTAGGGAACATGTCAAGAAGTGTGTCAGAAGAGTAGGTACATGCTGAAGAGGAGGAAGGCATTAACTATCTCATATGAGTAATAAGAAATGGTATTTGCTGCAGAAGTAAACCAGCAAATTGCACTCATGATGACATGGACAAGTTAATGTTCCTTTTAAAATCCCTGACCTTTTGAATTGTTCGCCTCATAGAAAATGATACCCCTCCCCAAATTTTAAAGTTAGATGTTCTAGGGAGCTTGGAAGAGCTTTACAACATTTACTTCTCTCTTTTATCAGAAAGAAAAGGGATTTACATAGGCAGATAATATCATCATTCTTTGATCTTTGTTGATGCTGTATCATCTGATAGATGTTTTTAGAGTCTTGGAGCAACATGAAGCACATTGATGGAGAGATACATGCTTTTTAAACAAGTCATTTTTTTCTTTGACCTTTCATCTTTCATGTACTAACTACTATAAACACAATTTAAAAATTATAAGTTGAAATTCTTTACTTAGATTTAGCTCTCCTTAAGGAATTCAACAAGAGGCAAATGTCAACTCTAAAAAAAACTTTTCTTAAGTGTAGGCTGTGTTATGGTGTGCATACTTTCTATAAAATAAATGCCACTTTCAGCTTCTGTTAACCCACATTATGCCAGGAAATTTCCTAATGGTTCTTGTAGACATTCTCTCTCTCTCTCTAAACCTATTACTGTGAAACTAGTTCCTTCCTGACTTATGTTTCTCTGCTATTGCATTACTAATATTTATTGTGTTAGAGTAATTTCTCTTTATAAATTAATTTTCCTTCTCTTCTTAATTTTTTTCCATGCTGTTAATTTTTTTTCAATTTATACTAGCATTTTTATTATGAATTCCTTTCCTTTCAAGAGGCATTCATACTTAAATTAGGTTTATTCTGTTTGTAAAACTTAATTAAAATTTCCTGCTTTCTCAAGATATTAAACCTGTAATTGTTCTTGGATTTTGATATTTCTATTCAAACCAATAATGGAGAATGAAAATATTCACACATTAGTCTAAATGATTTTCCTCCACATTTCTATCTTTCCAGCAGCTACTTGAACATTATTTATTTTACCATCTTTGGGATCTCTGAATAAAAAAAAACATGTTCTTCTATCTCCTGTATGTAAAGAAAGTTATTCTATAATTCTTCATATATGTACTTATATGTCCCACATTTGTGTTGTCTTCTCAATGTCCATTCATTCAGCCAGACATTTGTTTGTTTATTATTATTATTATTTTTATTTTTGAGAGAGAGAGAGAGCACGAGCAGGGGAGAGGGGCAGAGGAAGAGAGAGAGAGAACCCCAAACAGGCTCTGTGCTGATGAGTGTGGAGCCTGTCTTGGGGCTTGATTCCATGACTCTGGGATCATGACCTGAGCCAAAATCAAGAATCAGACACTCAACGGACAGAGCCACCCAGGCGCCCCGGGACACTTATTTAACATCTACCATGGGCCAGACATTGTGTTAGGTTATATGTATTTGAATTGTTTCTTTGCAATTGCAATGTTTTTTGTTTGTTTGTTTGGTTGGTTGGTTGGTTTTTTTTTTGGGGGGGGGGGATTTTATAGTTCTAATGCTGCATACAAAAAGTATGCTTAAAACAAATTCTCTTACTTTAATTTAAACCTAATATTCTTGTTTGGTTGATTGAAAGATAGTGCATTTATAGATCTAAAAGATATGACTACTAAATAATTACAATAGTAGTTCTGATAATTCTAAAACTTCCCAATGAAATCATCTGTGTATAATCTCTGTGCATGTGTAAAATTTTATTGACAGCTGCAAAAAAATTACAGAAAACTTGATGACTTTTATTGGCAATAATTTTATTTACAATGGCAAATTAAATACAGGTGAATATAAGCTGTAACTTAATATCATTAATTATGTACCAACTTGGTCAAATGATTAATTTCAGTTAACATAAAAGAAGCTAGATACATGAAAAATTCCTGGCAGTCACGTTAAAATTATTCTATTAGTTCAAAATTCACCTTTTGCAAACAAAGTTTTGTTTCTGAATCTTTATAGATTACTCTATGAGAAAAGAATCAGGAGAAATAGGAAATACGTTTAAAATGGACATTTTGCTCAGATGATTTAATTAATTGGAAGTCATTTCTATTAGCCAGCTCTGTTGAGGCAGGATCATTTGAGCAGAAGATACTGCATAAAGTAACTAAAAGCACTGGCATCTTGGAACAGCTGTGGAGAAATTCGTGACTTCGGCCTCTGCTACATTCAGTATCCACATTTTGCCGGATTGAACCCAGGGTTGGCCAGCATTTTATGACTTGTGATATTGTGATTTATAATAAGAAATATTTATTTGGTCTTTGTCCCCATTTCTTGTACAGAGTTCCTAAAACGCTTCTAGTTTCCTAAATGATGAGAACAATAAAGGTGTCTTTTGTTATGTGAATGAGGTGACTTTTCAAAAGTACCTGAGATTGGGCACTGGTTGACAGAAGAGCCAACTCTGTGATTAGACGGTGGAACTTTCAGTCCCATCCCCCAACCTCCTGGGAGGGGAGACGGGCTAGGCTTGGATCAATTGCCAAAGGCCAATGATTACATCAATCATATCTATGTAACGAAGCAGCCTCTATATAAATATCCAAAAACAGTAGGGTTGGGAGAACTTCTGGGCTGGTGAACGCAGGAAGATTTGGGGCAAGCAGTGCCTCAGGAGAGAGCATGGAGACTCCGTGTCCTTTCCCCTTACCGTGAGCTGTGCATATCTGCCATCTGGCTGTTCCTGAGTTATATCCCTGTCAATAAGCCAGTGATCTAGTAAGCGAAATATTTCTCTGAGTTCTGTGAGCTGCTCCAGAAAATTAATTGAATCTAAGAAAGGGGTGGTAGGAACCTCTGGTTTGTAGACACTGTGACTGGCATCCAAACTGGAGGGGCAGGGCAATCTTGTAGGACTGAGCCCTTAACCTGTGGGATCTGATGCTACTTCCAGGTAGTATCAGAATTAAGTTGTAGGACACCCAGTTGGTGTCCTCAGCCTTTGCTTGGTGGTCAGAATTGGTCTCGGAACCAGATTAGACTTTTATTTTTAAAAGCCTGAGTTATAGGTACTCCTGAGAGGTTAGTTAGTATATGCAGGTGCAAGATAACTTCTCTCTAGTGACCTAAAGATGCACTGGTCTGATGAGACACGAACTAAATCTCAGAGAGAAAAGTTGTCAATTACGGTAGATGCTAGACCTAATAGGTCAAATGAACTTGAGAATCAAAGTCTCCATTTAGCCTACTATAAGTTGGTGTTAGAGAAGTGTCTGCTTGCCTCAGTAGAGGAAGCCTACTGAGGTGGGATGGGGGACTGGGGTGGGTCCTGGGTAAAAGAATGGAGCTGATTAGGAAGACGATAAGGTGTGTGTGTGTGTGTGTGTGTGTGTGTGTGTGTGTGTGTGTGTGTGAGAGAGAGAGAGAGAGAGAGAGAGAGAGAGAGAGAGAGAGAGAAAGGGAGAGAGAATAAGACACAGAGAAAGAATGAGGGAATGGGAGAATGTTTATAGCTTATCATAACTAACTTGGTTTTTGCCCTTCCTGAGGGCTTTTTCTTTAGCTTTGCTCCTTATGAACCTCCCATTTCCCCCTTGTTTTATTTTTAGTGACAGTTCCATGAATTCAGGAGACCCTAACTAGATAGAACGTTGATCATTACCTCTGCCACTACATAAAAGGAAATTTAATCTCTGTCCTTTTTATATGCCAGCTTCAACCAACAGAGAAGGGGATCCCAGCATTTTTTCTCCATGAGGGGAGATACTTGGGATAGAGATTTTTTGGCTTCTAACCCCTTGCTTAGTTTTCTGTCCCAGAAGTTCAAATGGCTACTCTGATTGGTTAGGCTCTCATGTTGATTAAGCCATATTTTTACTGCTGGGCAGTGTCTCCATGTGGAAGGCCAAAGTCACGTTTGGTGTGTGTTGTTTTGCTCTCTCGTCTACTTTCTTAATCCATACTCCAGCGTGGTAAGAGAGCCAGAGCCTTTTTCCCAGTGTGAGAAGTAGCCCAGCCATGTTCCCACTGCGTTTTCTTTCCTCAGAATGGCAGCCTGATATGCTAGCAAGGAACAAGACAGCTTGGCATCAGGCAAGGGGACAAGGTGTCCTTCCTTGTTCAACCCTGGTACTTCCTTTACCCTTGTACTGAAGGGGGTTTTGTGCTGGTCTCTTCTCTCACTGCATTGTAATAACCCCCCTCTGATAAGAGAAGTGAAATGGATAGCAGTTTAGTGTGGAAGAAAATTACTTAGGTCTTCTGGCCTAAGCTGTGTCCTCCAATCTAGTATTCTTTAGAGATATATCCCAGAGTACTGGCTACTTGTCAAGATTTATCAAGCTGTACTTTATTTCCTAATCTGCACATATACGTTTACTCTCTGGGTAGGAAATACCAAAGTAACGGGCAGATAAGTGGTACCTGGGCCTCACAGTTGGCTTTCATTTCATTATTTCAAATAGAATTTAAATTTAAATGATACTCATAATTATTTTAGTCTTTTACATGCTGGATGTTTTGTTCTAATAATGAGAAAACCTATCATTAACTTTTACTGGGCCCTTTTTATAAAGTCTGTTTTATTAGTTTAATCTCTATTAGAGGGAAAACATAAAACACACACACACACAGTCACAATTAATTCCAGAATCTTGGGGATATAGGAATGTCTACACCAAATTCTAGGTCAATTCAGTCTCCTTGATTGAGAAAATACTGACTGAATTCCCGCTCTGAGCTAGGCAGAATGCTGGGGATGCAAGGGGACTCACCTGAATCATAAGCAAGGATGGAAATTTATTTATGCTAGATTGAAAGTTTGTAGTGCTTTACGGAATAACCGAAAAACCCTGTTATCAGCTAAATAGGATAAAAGACAACTCTGAGCCTTGTATAAACACTTGATCGTCTGTTTCTGCATGCTTATTTCCTAAAACTCAAAGATGTGGCACAATCCAAAAGAAGCCTCAGGCTCTGTTACTGCATCCCACCTAAGGGTCTCCTAACTCTTCTGCTTGGTTGGATTTCTTGCCAATCACTATTCTGATAGTAATGCCCATCTTCTCTCTGTAGTCTGTAACTCTTGTCTAAAATAGGTTTATTTATCTTTGTGGTCACCAGTGTTCCTGGGACTTAAAATATTTTCTTTTTCAAAGGGTACCTCCTTTCTGATATTCAGTTTTCACTTGCATTTCCTACCTTTATTGTTAAAAGCATCTGTAAAGTTTACAGGTTATATCTTTTTGTTTTTAGTAGTTTTTTTTTTTTTTTAAGATAGTTTTTCCCTCCTCAGAAGGTAGAGGTTATAAAGTCACTTGTAATTATGGCTAAATCAATTTCTAAACCAATACCTAAAATAGTGTTCTAGCTCCCTACGGGCTATTGGCATTGGTTTTCTTTGTTTGATCCATGTGTGGCTTTGGTTTGGTAAGAATTTGAAGTACATGTGCATGTAAAAGTACCTAATATAAGCAACTTATCCTTGAGGAGGATTAAACAAAATGCCCCATGAGAGGTCACCAGTGCTATGTTTAATGGTCTTGCTCGGGAAGAATCATGGCATCCATAGCTCAATATCATGGAGGTTCAGATGATAATTAGGAAAGGCCACTTCTCACCAACTGGAGTTTAAAAATGTTTTCAGGCGTCCCATTCTAAATTAGTCTATTATTGGAGCTTTTTTTTCTAGAAAATAAAATGAGAAAATACTGAACATAAATATGACCTGATGTATATGCCTGTCATTTTCTACTCAAAATATGTTTTGTTATGAAGAGAACTGTATATAAGAATTTTTATATGTCTAGTCCTCAGATACTTGATATTGATCCATTTCTATTGCCATTGTGAATGGATGAACTTTTTAAAACCTTTAAAAAATTTTTTTAAGTTTATTTATTTTGAGAGAGAGAGTGTGCATGAGAGTGGGGGAAGGTCAGAGAGGGAGAGAGACAGAACCCCAAGCAAGCTCTGCACTGTCAGTGCAGAGTCTGACTCTAGGCTTGAACTCATGAACTGTAAGATCATGACCTGAGCTGAAATCAAGAGTCGGAAACTTAACTGACTGAGCCACCCAGGCACCTCTAGAATTTTTTCTTAATGAGGCTTATTTCTAGTTGGATATATTGGGATTATATCTAATGCTTGCTAAGTTCTCAATAGATTATTTGATGAATGTATGAATGAATGTACAAATGAACTTGAAAGTAGAAAAATAAAACTAATTCTGTGCTTTGTCTCCATGAATAATTTATAGAACTAGACAATTTGTATTAGTCTCAGAGGTTGAATCTAGTAAGGACAGGGATAAGGTTTAAGCACATCCAGAACAATACATGTAGGGTGAGGGTGAGGTCATGAGAAATGTACAGTGCTTTATTGAGGACTTATTCTATACCCACACTATGCTACAAACTTCCACAGTTGTTATCCTCTCTAAATCACACAATAGCCTTATAGACGAGGCGTTACTTGCCTTATTTTATAAGGAAAGGTATTAGTGGCTCCACAAGTTAGGTAACTACCCAAAATTACAAGTGGTAGAACCTACAAGTGGTAGAACCAAGATTTAAACTTTTAAAACCATAGCTAGTGATCTTATGAGGATGGCCATCTTATGAGGATGGGCTTGTCTGGATTTCAATGTTGTTCTGTTGAAACACAATGGAATCCCCACAGCTGTAAGGTGAGTTCAAGCATGAGAAAGAATAAAGAAATATTGCATAAAGATTTCGTTTGGCAGGGAACTATAGGGATTTAGAAATACAAAGTAGCCTAAAAGATATGAATTCCAGACCAATTCATTTCATTTACTCATTTATGATATATTTATTCATTCAGTAAATATTAATTTGGTATTCTTCAAGTACAATGAGCCCATACTACCCACACCTGACTTGTCTTGGGTGCCTCTCTGGTACCATGTTGCATTTTCTTTGGCTTTCCAAAGTGAACCTTCATTTGCAGGTTTTATCCTTGAATCCATTCACTGACACTTAGATGATAATTTCCTTCTTGATTTGCAGCCAGGGGCATCCCAGTTAGTGAGAGAGGCTGGTGTAAAGGGGTATGAGGAGCCAAAGGAGGTAATATTTCTCCATTTCTGCTGATAAGGCCACCCAAGCAAGTTTTCCTGAGGCTATGATAATCTGGAAGTCTGTCTCTCACTTATTATCTGCAGAATCTAGAAGCTCTGTGGCCATATTGCTAAGATAAGCTAATGAGAGGGGCGCCTGGGTGGCGCAGTCGGTTGAGCGTCCGACTTCAGCCAGGTCACGATCTCGCGGTCCGGGAGTTCGAGCCCCGCGTTGGGCTCTGGGCTGATGGCTCAGAGCCTGGAGCCTGTTTCCGATGCTGTGTCTCCCTCTCTCTCTGCCCCTCCCCCGTTCATGCTCTGTCTCTCTCTGTCCCAAAAATAAAAAAAAAAAAAAAAAAAAAAACGTTGATAAGCTAATGAGAGTATATTACTCAATAACAGATGCTGATCTGTCTAATCTTTCTTTGGTATTGGAAGGTGTCCTAGAACACCAGGTGTTAGAGGTAGGTTTTCTTGTCACTTGTGCAACCACTTGCATGTGCATTAAGTGCATGAGGTAACAGGTCAAATACCTAAATCAGTTTAAAAGTCAAACAGTTAACTGTGAGTATAACAGAAATAGAATGAGCTTTGAAAATGCCGAAGTTCTATAACATATTTGTTGCTATTGGGAGTCCTTCATGATGACTTCAATGGATTGTTACGTCACAATTAGTAGATATTCAAATATCACAAAGACTTTCTTATGGGCAGCAGAGTGGCATAAGGCAGTGCTTCTGAAACTGTAATATTCGTATAAATCCCCTGAGGATCTCCTTAAAATACAGGTTCTGATTCAGCAGGTCTAGGGTGAAGCTTGAGATTCTGCATTTATAAAAAAACTCCCAGTGTTGCCATTGCTGCTGCTGGTTCATGGACCACACTTTGTAGCATGGATGTAAACTTGAGAGTATTATCATCCTGCAATCCATGGGAATTTATGAAATATTCTATTTTAAAATATACACATGCATGTGTTGCAGGATTCATGGTATGTAATCAAATTATTTTTGTCTTTCTGCCCCTTTAAAATTCATTCAGTAATCACTGGTTCCCTTGGATGAAAATTTCTCCAGACCCTGTGACTTTTCTTCTCATGCTTAGGTCATAGATCATCCCACTGTCAATTAAGATCACGAACCAGGCTCGATTCAATAATTAGATTTGGGGGCCCAGGATATTAACCAAGCTGTGCCCTTAATTTAACAGGAAAATCTCCTTTGGCCCAGCCTGGGACTGTTTTCCCTGCAGTCTGCCCTGGAAAGAGGCTCTCATTAGACTTTCTCTATATAGCCATTTTGGGCCTTTTTGGTTTAAAGCAGATTTTTTCCTCATGGAGTGCTTTTGTGGCATCTTTCCAGGTGCTGGAGATCTCCTTCTTCTAGTGCCCCTGTTGCTGGCTGGCTGAGCTATTTGGAATTCTGGTAGCCACTTGCTCCTCCTGCTTTGTATCCTGGGAATTTGTCCTCACCTCCAGCTTCTTGCTACTGGGCCAGACTCTAATCAGCTGCCTACCTCCGGTCCACACGAAACATGCTAGTATCCTGTTGCCTGAAGAACTCTGGGAATGAGGTGGATCTGCCTCCAGAGCAGTTATCCAGGCGTCCCTAGTCCTCTAGATCCCTTGAGTAGAAAGCAAATGGCAGGCCTGGGATCCCCAAAGTACAGGGGTGCACCATTCAGGATGGCCAAGTGGACCTATCTGAATCCTTAATATAGAGTGGGGTGGTAGACTATTAATAAGGCAACAGCTCTTTTTAGAGTGTTCCCTTCACAGATATCCCTTCTCCTTTCTTTTCAATTCTTTCATATTCTCAAAGTAGGCCAGAGGGTTCAGAAGTCATGGAATAGATTCTCAGAAGAAATTTCCTTTGAAATTCTTTATATGGTAGTTTGGCCCTTCACTTTTAAGTGTCACTCTTGTTATTGTAACAGAATGTCAAGGACCTAAGTTTCTCAAGTGCTACATACCCTGAGGTGGGGGGGGGGGATACATTTCCCCCATTTTGCAGGTGAAGATACTGAAGCACAGAGAGATTAAGTAAAAAATGCTGGTGTGAACATAAGAAGCTTTACTCCGGAGTTGGTAGTCTTAATTCCTCTGGTAGAATACTTTCAAATATTTGAAGGCAATATAATGTTTTATCCAAAGGAGAAGGTTAAAAAGCAAGTGGTAATTCAGACCTGCAGAGTGAAATCTTTGGATAACATTTTTGGCTGTAGGTATTAAGTATCATTGTCTTAAAAGACATGTACGTGGACTGCATTTCCTAAAGTGTGTTCCATGAATCCACGATTCCTTCAACCATTCAACATACTGCATCTTACACAGGATAGGGCATTCTGTCCCTTTTGAAGATTTACAGTCTATTACCATTATAAATTCTAGGAAATCCTATAGAAAAGTCTATTTAACCCCAAATTATTTGATATTAGGTTTTTTTAGTTTGCCTTTTTTTTTTTTTTTTTTTTTTGGTAACACCAAAATTGTTTGGAAGCTCCAGAAAATTGGCTTTTGCGAATTTTGTAATGGATCCATTGATTAATTAAGAGATGCATGAAGGTGCATCTACTGATTCCATGTTCTTCTTCCTTTGGTTGTAAAGAATGTTTAATCTGCAGTTATGTTTTGCAGTAATTTGAAAGATTTCCTCAAGCACATTTTAATTCCTATTTGCAACTAAGCCCCTTTATTAAATAACATTGAAAATAACAGTAAGAGTGTTAACATCCATTTGTGTAAAATGAAATTGGTACAGTGACTGTTAACCTTGTCTGCCCCATAACTACCTGGGAAGCTTTTAAATATCTGATGCTCAGATCACACCCCAGGCCAATTAAAGCAAGAATCTCTGGGAGTAGAACCCAAGTATCCATCCTTCCCACAGTCATATGATTTGACCTTCCCACAGTCATATGATAAATAATCTAGATACTTAGGTGTACTCCAACTAGCTCTCTGAAAGGAAGAATAAATAATCTACTACCAACAGATATAGTCTGGTCAAAATAAAATGGTTAAAACGTAAGATTTTCTCTTTTTTAAAAAACTAAATGCATGCTATTTAACACTTCCACATTATGGCAATTACAAAGATATTCCTTATTGAGGTTTTGTAATTTATGATCTTTGATGTTAGCCCCCTCTTCATTTGGCTCTCATTTGTCAATTTTATATTTCCAAACTGCACTCTACTGAAAATAACGAAATTAGATCAATATAGTTATGTTAATGGATGTAATATGCAGCTCATTTGAAAGAGAATGGCAATACATATTTTCATAAGTTCTACATTACTCAACTCATTGACCAGAAATGTGTTAATGATATAATACTGGTATTTTGAATGTCTGAGAGTTCCGTTGATGGCACCTTAGAGATAAAAAACCTACTTAACGTGCATGAAACTAGAATGAATGACTGCACTGAATATATTTAAATTATCTTTAATGTCCTGTTTTTAGCAGCACATTTTATTCAAACTCATTGACTATTATTCCTGGAACTTAAATAAATCAACTGTGCATTTTTGTTCATCTTGGCTCACACAATTTCATGTCATTTTGTTTGAATAGTGAGTTTAATTTTGTTTGCCAAATAAAAGAAAAACAAAATCATGGGGCTATAAAAAACACAATGCCAGAATCATGTGATTTAATAAGAACAAGCCAGGGGTAAATTCTTACTTGGTATTTTCTTCCTTCCAATCTCAGACACACACTTCATTGCTTTCCCCTTTGGCCTTTGCTCTTATCATGTATTGTTTCTTGTTTCAAGATTTACATTTGTAGTGGGAAAACCAATACTGATGGTTTCTATGTAGTGAGGAACTGCCAAGATATCTTTGCAGTATCTTTAGGAAACAGAAATCTATCCGATGTTTTCTCCCTGAGAAGGCAGTAGTCATGAGATGGAAGGAGGTAGGAATTTAAAAGAATTGCTTGTTGGAATATTTGAATGAGGGTGAGGATACAGAAGGAGTCTTGTTGGACAGAAAATGGATTTGTATAAATGGCAGACTACTTGTCAATCTATAGAGAAGCCAAGGATTAGCAACAAAAGATATTAACACTTAAGCTTTATATTAATCAAAAAATAGAGAAACTAAGGAATCCTGGACATACCCATACATTGAAAAAATCATTTGTAAATTTCAGAATATGAACTGCCTACCTAGGGACTATTATCTAAATATCATCTGCCTAAAAAGAACACATTTTAATTGGACCTCAATTGGCAAGTTCTTCCCCACTCCTTTTCCCTTTGTGATGATGTTTCAACGGGCAGTATGGGAGAGTGCAGTTTTAAAAGGGGAAACGGTGAGCAAACACTGTTACCTGAATCTTACCCCTGTGACACAGACAACTGTTTTCATATAATTCTTCCTAATTGTAGTTTACTAGTCTAAAGGGCATTACTGAGCTGGTCTCATTTATTTTTTCTATTTAATCAAAATACATGAAAGGACGAGAAAGGAAGTTTGAAGTTGCTAGAATGAGTTCTAATTTCTCCATAAATAGGTTGGAACTAACTGGAGCCTGTTTCAACAATTGTCAAGGTGAGATGCCATCTAATGTTGCAGAGATCCAAAACTATGAATTAGCCTAGAGATAGATAGAGCACATTTGCTTAAACCAATGGTGACACCTGGTGGCTGGATATGCTAATGACTTTTTTAGATGCCTTCAAGTTTTCCCAGAGCTTGATAAGGCTGGTTTTTTAAAATGGCTGCCTTTTCATTGAGATAATGGTCCAAGGGCCAAACGGAGGTCTTCTAGTTCAGATTTTGTCTCTCTAATTTATTTTTTATATTATGAGTTTTTTTTAAATTGTGATTAAGGAGGTGAATAAACAACATATTTTTCAGTGAATGATAATTTGGTAATCTTTTAAATGCAGTACTATAAACAGAGCTCTTGTGTCTTACCCGCCCCCCGGGCATGGAGGATTATGCGGCTGTCATACAATTGTCTCCATTAGTGCAGGCTGTTAAAAAGCAAACTGAAGCATATTAAAATTTTTAAGAGTTTATTTGTGCAAAAATCAATTTGAATCGTAAGATTTCAGCCAGGACAAACAGTAACGATTCCTGGCAGTACTGAACAACCCTGTGGATGCAAAAGGTATTCCCAAAGAGGGTACAAAAGATAATATCCTCTCAAGATCCAGAGTCTCTACAAAAGATAACCCAGGGGGGAAAAATACCCTCAGTTCCACTAAGATCTGGCAATAGTTAGTAGGACCCTAGAAGCAAGTGGAGTGCAACCCACATTTGTCAGCTGTATCTAGTTGCAAATGGGAGGCAACATTTCTGTTTGGCCATATTTTGGGGGGCCCCCAACCTGATGGCTGACAAACCAAGTTCTCATGACAGAGACTGAGGCAAATAAGGTAATAGCTGTTCTGAGGAAGGATTAACAACCAATGGGCACTTGAGAGCAAACTGACCAGTCACAATGCAAAGATTTTTTTCCCCTGCCAATCTGAATTTGTATAAGAATGATATGATGGGTGCCTGGGTGGCTCCATTGGTTAAGCTTCAGACCTCAGCTCAAGTCACGATCTCCTGGTTCTTGGGTTTGAGCCCCACCGTTGGGCTCTGTGGTGGCAGCTCAGAGCCTGGAGCCTACTTCACATTCTGTGTCTCCTCTCTCTCTGCCCCTCCCCTGCTGGCGCTCTGTCCCTCTCTCAAAAATAAACATTAATAAAGATAAAGAAGGACATGAAATTTTACCTTCCTTTCTCGATCAGGCACCACAAATAGACATCTGGGAGAGCTGACTGGTAAGAATACTTACTCTTCTGCTGGCTTCTGCCAGTTTTCCAAGGATCCTGGCTGCAGACTTTGGAGGGAGTGGAATGTCCTGGTCACCAGAGCCTGTAGAGGAGGAAAAATAATTTTTCCTCTACCTTTTACAGTGAGTACCTGGCTGAGACACCTTTATCTCTATGGCACCTCAAGACTTATCTAGGTTTAAGGTTCTCCACTGGCCACTGAATTTCAAGATAATGGTTGGTAAGGTTATCCTGCTTGTTCACCCTTAAAATTTTGTTCACCTGAGGCCTCATACTAGACTCAGTTCAGTTTAAGTTGGATCCAGCCTGACTTCAGACCTAATCCGGTTTCGAAGAGAGGCCCAGGCCGTGAATGTACCTGGTCCGGTTTCCAGGTGGGACCCAGGCCGTCCCCGGAGCCGGTCCGTTTTCCAGGTTGGACCCAGGTTGTCCCTGAACCCGGTCAGGTTTCCAAGTGGGACCCAGGCCGTCCCCGGAGCCGGTCCGGTTTCCAGGTGGGACCCAGGCCGTCCCTGAACCTGGTCTGGTTCCCAGGTGGGACCAAGGTCGTCCCTGAACCCTGTCCGATTTCCAAGTGGGACCCAGGCCGTTCCTAGAGCTCATCCGGTTCCCAAGTGGGACCCAGGCTGTCCCTGAACCCGGTCTGGTTCCCAGGTGGGACCCAGGCCGTCCCCGGAGCCGGTCCGGTTTCCAGGTGGGACCCAGGCCGTCCCTGAACCAGGTCCGGTTTCCAAGTGGGACCCAGGCCGTCCCCGGAGCCGGTCCGGTTTCCAAGTGGGACCCAGGCCGTCCCTGAACCCGGTCCGGTTTCCAGGTGGGACCCAGGCCGTCCCCGGAGCCGGTCCAGTTTCCAGGTTGAACCCAGGCGGTCCCTGAACCAGGTCCGGTTTCCAAGTGGGACCCAGGCCGTTCCTAGATTTCACCCGGTTCCCAAGTGGGACCCCGGCCGTACCCGGAGCCGGTCCGGTTTCCAAGTTTGATGCAGACTGGCTCCAGCTGGTTCTTGGACCTCCAAGTCTGAAGGCTCCTGACAGAAGCTGTCCTAGAGGGACTTACCGTGTCCTCCAGAGACAGCAAGAACGCTGCGCCTTCAAGGAGCTCAACAGGTACCTGTGTCCTGGGGCTCCTGGGGCTGTTGGGAGTGTCCTTCAGGTCCCTCTTCTGACCTGGAGCTGGTAAAAGATAAACTGAGGCGCGTTACAAATTTTAATAGTTTATTTGAGCAAAAATGGATTCAAATCAGACAGCTTCCAATCTAGCCGATAGAAGGGAGCTTCAAGGAGCTGCACAAACTGAAAGATTTTTATACGTGGAGGGCATGGGAACCAGGAATTTATACCAAGCAGAAAGGCTTTGGCTCTGGCAGGATCGCTTTCCTCGTGCTGATCAGGTAATTCCTGATTGACTGGTTTAAGAATGCATTCCTGGGAGAGCCTAAAGTGTAAGTAAGTGAAGTTTTGGTTTGGTTCCTTCCGGACAGCTCTTAGTTTCTACACAGGAATCAATGAGTGAGCAATGCTCAATATTCCTACCTCCCCCCACCCCCTACCCCCCTCACCTCCACCATTTAATAGCCACAGTTTATGGTGTGTGGAATCTTGAAATTCCCCTAGTGCAGAGTGACCACCACCTCCAGCTTTGTCCTTCTCCATGCTATCTGGTTTATTCTGAATTCCCTCCTTTTCCAGTCTCGGTCGTAGTGGTCTGTTTTTTATTTTGTTTTGTTTTCATACATTTAACATTTACAGTGATCCTCTCTATTAATCTGTCTATTGCTGTTTTTTCCCCCATGATCTAAGATAAGAAACTTGAAACTCAGCACATTTGAAGAAATTTCCGTGAAGTGTGTGTCTTCACAACATGTCCAAATGGTCTTAAGTCTGGAAGGGTGAGACCCTCCCTACCCAATTCCTCCTCTTCAGCTCCTTTTTAACTACTGTCTGTAGTTTTAGGATTGTTTGTGGACAAGAAAGTGGATCCAACAAGAGAGAATGTGGAGAGTGTCTCTTTCCTCTATACCCTGGTCTACTGTGGCTTATGAAACAGGAAGTAGAGTTATAGGCAGGTGTGTATTCAGTTTGGTTTCCCCCAGGAACACTGACAGCTGGTTCAAACAGAAATCTGAATTATTTATAAGAGACTGTAGCAAAATATTTACTTTAGGAACTCTTGCCATTTTAGTCCAGAATCATTTATAGTGTCTATTATTTAGAGCTGCAGTTGGCTTTACTATCATTTATTCATTCGTAAATTGAGTCAGTGAGCCTTTAATTCTGCAGATACTGTAGGAATGAACCAGATTAGGTTATATTCTTAAGCAATTTAGAAGTCACAGTTAATTTGATAGACTTAACCATTGTACTTTTAAAATATTGCTTCCTCATTTGTGTTCCCCTATATAGTCTAGGAAAGGATGAATTCTGGAACACACAGCAGTGGCATAGAGGATGGCCTGTTACTGCTTCCCAAATTCTGGGGTATGCATGTGCCAGCACAGGTGCCTGTCACACAGTAGATGTTCTGTGTATAGTTATGTAATTGTTGTATAATTGTTAAACTGACTGCCTGAGTGAATATGATGATGCCATCGGCATGCTTGAAATCTTCTAAGGGCCTCGTGTTGTGCAAACAATAAAGTCCCGTCTTTGACTCTGACCTTCAAGCTCTGCTTATCTTTCAAACCTCCCTCATGTAGCCCCATCTGCACTGGTGGATTTTTTTTTTTTTTATTTACAAAATTTTTTTTCAATGTTTTGTTTTTGAGAGAGAGAGAGACAGACCATGAGTGGGGGAGGGACAGAGAGAGAGGGAGACACAGAATCTGAAGCAGGCTGCAGGCTCTGAAGTCATGAACCATGAGATCATGACCTGAGTTGAAGTTGGAAGCTTAACCGACTGAGCCACCCAGGTGCCTCTGCACTGGTGTTTTTAAAATCTCTCCTATGTGAGAACTTTTGCACGTATTTTCCCTCTGTCTGGAGTACTCTTTTCTCTGTCCTTCTTTGGGTCCCAGTTCAAATGTCTTGTTCTCAGAAAGGCCTTCACTGACTTCCCTATTTGACTTTTTTAAAGTTTATTTATTTTGAGAGAGAGAGAGAGAGCATGCATGAGCTACTGGAGGAGGGACAGAGAGAGGGAGAGAGAGGATCCCAAGCAGGCTTCATGCTGTCAGCGCAGAGCCCTACAAGCCCGAAGTGGGGCTCAAACTGTGAGATCATGACCTGAACTGCAATCAAGAGTCAGCTGCTTAACCTAGACTGAGCCACCCAGGTGCCCCCGACCTCCCTATTTAAGTAGGTTCCTCTACTATTCTCCATGTCAGAACCTTGTTTGTTGCTGGTGTCACATTTACCTCAATTTTCAATAATTTAATATTTAATATAGTTTAAAAATCTTATTTGCTTTTTTCCCTCAGACTGCTAGCTCAGGGCCTGCCTATTGTAGATACTACAGAGAGAGCAATACAGCGGTAGGGAATGCATAAGTAACCATGAAGTGAGAGTACTATGTGCCTTTTTCAAATGGTTGGAGTGAATATATGGGTAAAACCAATTTTTTTCTTTGCAGTATAGACCTCAGATTTTTCTCTAATCTTCTGGGGTTAAGTGTTCTGTAATCTTCTGAAGGGTTAACGAAATTTTTCTGAGTCTGTGGGTCACATATTTCTGGTTTCCTTTTTTTGTAGATAATCTCTCAGCTTTTATAGGCTTCACTTTGTAGAAGCAAACATACTGTTACTTTGTTGTGACGGACTAAGACACCATGTTCTCATGTGCTGCACTGACATCTCCAGCCCCCATCATCTCTGGCCTAGACTATTCCTGCCCTCCTACATTTGCTCCTTCACATTGCAGCCAGAGTGAACTTTATAAATAAATCAGTTCTGTAGTCTGTCCTAGTTACTATCCTGGCCATGTTATGTACAGGCATGTGTGATGATATGTTCTGAAATCTCTCTGGGTCTCAGTTTCCTCAGTTTACTATCCAAAAAATAAGGATAGTAAAGCATCTATCTTATAGGCTTGTTACAAATTTTTTTAAATGTTTATTTTTGAGAGAGAGAGACAGGATGTGAGTGGGGGAGGGCAGAGAGAGAGGGAGAGCCAGAATCCGAAGGAGGCTCCAGGAACTTAGCTGTTAGCACAGAACCTGAAGCAGGGCTTGAACTCACAGACTGTGATATCATGACCTGAGCCAAAGTTGGACACATAACTGACTGCGCCACCCAGGCATCCCTCGGCTTGTTTAAATGATTAAGTGAGGGGTGCCTGGGTGGCGCAATCTGTTAGGTGTCCAACTCTTGATCTCCGCTCAGGTCATGATCTTGCCATTCGTGAGTTCAAGCCCCACATCAGGCTCTGTGCTGATGATGTGGAGCCTACTTGGGGTTCTGTCTCTCTTTTTCTCTGACCTTCCCCCGTTTGCACTCTCTCTCTCAAAATAAATAAATAAACTTAAAAAAAATAAATGATTAAATGAGTGCATATTTGTGAAACACAGTAGTCTAAGTACATAGCACTATATCTGAAGTTTTAAGATATAAGAAAACTCCCACTGCTTCTCATTACACTTAAGTAAAATCCAGACTCTTTACCATGAATCTCTAAGGCTCTACATTATCTTGTTTCCTGCCTCCCTCTTCACACTGGCTGCTTATGACTTCTCCTTGCTCACTCTTCAGCCACATGGACCTTTCTTCTGCCTTCTGGTTTTAAAACCTGCTTTTACTGTAGCCTGGAATATTTTTCCTCCAGATCTGTGTTTACTTCTGTCCTTGCCAATTGAGATCTCTGTTAAAACATGGCCTCTTCTAAGAAACCTTTCCTGACCACCTTATCCTTCACACACCCCTAATTGTACTCTATTCCTGTATCGCTGTTGTTTTTTCCTTAACAGTTGCCATAATTACGTTGTAAATTGGTTTATTTACCTGTTTACTTCCTGTCCCCCAAACTCCTAAGATATCTCCATGATATCAAGCACTTTGTCTGTCTGGTTTACCTTTGTTTTCCCAGCATATAGAACAGTGCCTGGCACCTAGTAGGTGCTTCACCAATATTTGTCAGATAAATTGCCAAACAGTCTCATAAATGCACTTCTCCATATGGTAGAATTATTGCCATTTCATTATTCTTGGCTAATGCACAAAATCTATGGAATAAACTAATCTTCTTAAATTAACTATAAGCACTTAGCTAGGATTAAGCAAATTCTAAACTTACATGATTATAGTACAAGGAATTGCTTTGACCTCTCATAGTTGCATGTTTAAGGGATTTTTTTTTTTTGTATTTTCAATGCCCTGAGTTAATTAAATAGGTCTGTAGTGTAATTTTTTTCAGTTGATACCACTTTTATTAAACCATTATATAAAATGGTATCTCTGGTCTTCCCTGATAGATGCGATTTAAGTTCCTTGGGATAGTTGAAGAAGATAAAGAAGAAAGGAAATAAGACTGGGGTGTTCTCTCAAGACTTAGAGTCTAACACACTTTGAGGAATGCAACTTCTGATTCATGTCACATTTTATCAGTTTGGTAAGAATGGGGAATAGTGATAGACCACTGCAGCATTGCATACAAAATTATAGAGGAATATGGAGGAGGGAGACATTCATTCTGACTGGATGGGTCTTTGGACATAATAGTGGTGAGATTAATTAGAATAAATGAGATAATCATGAGTCCTCCACCTCAAATTCTATAGTGTGGCACTGAGATAGCAATATTAGCATCATGTATGTACTTGAAGGGCTTTCTACAGTGAACTCTGTATTTTTGGAAAAAATTCAATGCCTATAAATAATCATAATCTTTTAGAGTTTTGCTTTGGTTCTAGTTTCTTATTTCTATAGCTACACTTTGTGTTTTTTTAAACGTATTTATTTATTTATTTATTTATTCGTGTATTTATGTATTAGAGAAAGAGTGTGGGCAGGGGAGGGGCAGAGAGAGAGAATGCCAGGTAGGCTCCATGCTGTCAGCTCAGACCCCGACATGGGCTCAATCCCACGAACTGCAAGATCATCACTTGAACCAAAATCAAGAGTCAGCCACGTAAACGACTGAGCCCCCCAGGTGGAATGAAACTCATCACTTGGTGGAAAATGAAAGGTAGAAATCTGATGGTTTGTTTTTAGGTAGTGTTACAATGTTCCTGCTTCAAACGCATTTCCTCAGATTGGTGTCATCATATTATCTTGCCATCAGAATGGCTGCATCAAAGCAGCTTTATCAATAGATCATACCCTCAAAATAAAGAGCAGGCACATTACCTCAATACAAGAGTAGTTGCTATACCATCTGCCCTTGCAAATATGCCTCCATGACATTCATGCCAATTAAATTAAGTGCATTAGAAGTCAGCAATGACTTAATTCCATGTCTGGCACATTAACAGCTGTGTGTTTATATATCAGTTATGAGAATAGGAGTACTAAACTATAGAAGTAATCTAGGTGGCACTTTCTAAACAACGTAGATCAATTTAAAGTGGATTCACTGTAGCAAGTTATGTATAGTGGAATAGTAACATCAAACCTGTAATTAATGTCCACAAAAGGAACGGTACATGACAAGAGTAAAATATCTAGATTGAATTATTAAAATTCTTCAGATGAATCAATTCAGTTAACATTTATTTGAGTGCCTACTGTGTATTAGGCATTGGGGGTAGAGCAGTGAACAAAACAGACAACAAATTTCCCCACCTTTATGGAGCTCTCCTTTCTGCTAGAGGCTCAGTTAAAACACTGAGAGTTAAATTTGTCGTGTGTTAGAAAGTGATAAGTTCTAGGAAGAAACATAATGCAGGAAAGGAGATTTCACTTCTGTCAGCAAATTCTGATGGTTTTATTTGTAAAATATATTCGGAATCCAAGCACTTTTGCCACTTCCACCTGCTCAGGCCAACCCACTAAGATTATATCAAGGGCAGAATAATGCAGTAGCCTCCAGATTGATCACTCTGTTTTAACGTGGCCCTTCGCAGTTTATTGTTAATACAGCTTCCAGAATCATCCTGCTAAAAAGAAAACTTAGATAATTTATGTCCTCTAAACTCTCCAATGGTCACCCAAAGTAAATAGTCAAGTCTTTATAATGCTATCAAATCCCTGAATTATCTGGCCTTTGCTTTCTCTTTAGGTTCATCTGTTCTTAATCTTTCCTCTTCTCCAGCCCTCCTGGACTACATGCTGTTCCTTGAATACTGCATCTCCTGCTTTAGGGCCTGTGTTGTTGCTGTCTCTCTGCCTAGAAATCATTGTATTTATTCTTTTTCTTTGGACATCATGATTCTCAAGTCACCTCTGGTCCTTACAGGAAACAGTCCATTCAAATTGGGTAATTTGAAGAGAGTTTTGCGGATGTATGAGCAGGGTGTGGGAAAAGCACTGAGTGCAGTGCCATCGAGAACCAGGGGTGAGGTGAGGGGACTGAGTTATCAGGACATAGACATGGTGAGGCTATGTGAACAGGGCTGCCAAGGCCTTTGGTGGGAAGATGCAGCTAGCCTGGGGGGACCCCTCAGGGAGGGAGGTGGAGGAATAACTACCCTGACCTCACTGCTCGGCATTGGAACCCACTGGAAGCCAGTGGATAAGGCAGCCTTGTTAGCTTTCTGACAACACAGTAAACAACAATATCCTTTTTCATCTCTCATACTAGGAAAGATGAAAAGATCAACAACATATAGTTTGTCAAACAAAACAAAGCAAAACAGAACTTCTTCTGCAAAGAAGATTATAGGGGCTTCTCTGTGTGCGTTTGTGTTTACACCCTCCACTCCCTCCACCTGTTGTGATTTTTTATGGATGGGCCACATGGTGATTAAAGATGCGTTTAGCATTTGGTAGTTTTGGATCAGCCTATTTAATTCAGACATTCTTTATCCTCTATTGTCCTCCCCTCTCAACAAGCCTATTAGGTGCCAAGAACTATGTTAGAAGTTGTTGGGAAGACAGGCTTGTTTTGGAAGAACTTACGATGTAGTTAGGGACATAGGACAAACCCATGATAGTGAGCAAATCAAGATGATAGATGGTTATGCATGTGGTAGGATGGAGTTCCAAAGATGGCTGTCGTTGAGGACTTGGTGCGGTGGGGAGTTTCTTTGGAGGCGACAGTGTAGGGGAGCTGTACTGTGAAGTTCCATGGGGGAGAAAGGAAAGCCTTCTAGGTGACCAGACCAAGCACAAATGTGATATTTGGAGTCCAGATATCTGGGGCACTGGCCAGAACAAATATTACCCAGTAAGCAAGATGGAACCAGAGATGATCTCAAATCTCATTAGGGGAAAATGTTATAGAGCAGGTCACTGGGGAATGAGGTAGGTTTACTTTTTCATTTGTTGCCCTAACAAATCTGGAAGAAACATCATGGAAGAAATAAGAAAAATTCCTAATGTTGACTTTGTGGATTAACATAGAATCTTTAAAGGTGACCAAGTGAATCTAATAATTTTTGTTAGTTTTTCTAACTGCTGAAATGCAAAAAAGATGTGGACTTAGAATCGAAATAATGAGATTGGTGGATTTACATAAATTAATATGGTTATAGGAATTTAATTGATTCAAACACCTTCCTGAGACTGAATAGTTAATTAACTGATAGCTAAAATAAAAATAGAAATTCATAGTATCACTGCACTCAGGGATATGGAAACAATTGTGATGTATTACAAGGGTGGGATTTTTAAATAAGTCTTTACAGGGGTGCCTGGGTGGCTCAGTCAGTTAAGCGTCCGACTTCAGCTTAGGTCACGATCTCACACTTCATGAGTTCGAGCCCTGCATCAGGCTCTGTGCTGACAGCTCAGAGCCTGGAGCCTTGGGTTCTATGTCTCCCTCTCTCTCTGCCCCTCCCCTGCTCATGCTCTGTCTCTGTCTCAAAAAGAAGTAAAAACATTACAAAAAAAATTAAATAAGTCTTTACAAATAATTGTCTGTAAACAATTGCTTTGTAAACAATTCACCATTGACCAAATGCATCAATATCGTATGTTATTCATGTAAAGTAAGTTCTCTGCTTTTTTGTGTTTTGTGTTCTCAGGGTTTCTTTCTATAAAGAAATTTCAGTGCCCTTACTTTGTGCTTTCTTAAATTTCTTTTTGGCTGAATTCAAAATGCTTCTTTTTTTCCATCTGTGCCATTAGTTGATTTATCAAGTCTACCAGCCTGTGTTTCGAAGAAAGAATGAAATTTACAAACTGGGGGTTAACCCCATCACAATCTCCAATAAATGCAGAGGGTGGAAAGAAAAGAACCTTTGTTTAGAGCCTTCTATCTACCAAGTCCTTTTATATGTGTAAACTTACTGCTGTTTTTTATATGTGTGATCTTAACTGCTGTTCATAGCAACCTAGATGGAGAGTTAATATATCATCTCCATTTTAAAATGTGAGGAAACTGAGGCTCATAGAGGATAATTGACTAATGTCAGACAGTTTTGAAGTGATAGATCTGGGGTCTGGACCAGGGACCATCCAGTTCTTTATCTTTATTTTAATATAATCTTTATCTTTATTTTAATATAATCTTTATTTTAATATAATCTAACTTTGCTGAATTAATCCTTAGAAGCTCACAACACTTTTTTTTTAAATGTTTCTTTATTTTGAGAGAGAGGGAGAGCAGGGGAGGGGCAGAGAGAGAGAGAGAGAGAGAGAGAGAGAGAAAATGCCAAGCAGGCTCTGCACTGTCAGTGCAGCTCCAACTTGCGGCTCCATCTCCAAAACTGTGATATCATGACCTGAGCCGAAATCAAGAGTTGGCTGCTTAACTGACAGAGGTACCCAGGTACTTCATACAACACTTTTTATTAGAATGTCACAAATACTTCATAGACAATGATGCCTCTTATCTCAAGTAATACTAAAGCCATGCAAAACTGTGGAACTACATATATTTCCTACTCTCAGACTCAGAAAGGAATTAGGGCTAATGCCTAGGTTTTCTGAAATCATCTAGAAAGTGAGAAGGAAATGACAGAATACAATAAGGGGAAATTCACCTTCTTCCATTCTTTTTCTCAATTTCTTTTTCCTTTGAGAGCCTCAATTTTTTTTGGTTATGATTAATAAGCTTATCAGCTTCTGTGTATGTTACAAATTTTTGATATGGGAAGTGTGAAGCAGGCAAAGGAGAGTTTCAACTTTCCCTGGGAAGAGATTTATTCTTGTCAGCCAGTGAATCAAGTCTCTAAATCTTTTCATGTTTGAGTACTGAGTGCCTAGTCTGAGCTGACCATAGTGCAGAGGTTCTGGAAGATACTAGGGAAGATAAAGATATGGCCCCTGCCCTCAAGTTGTTTCATGCTAGGTAAGGCTTAAGACAATGCACATGAACATCCTCAAGTTTTTTGTATGTGTTTGGAAACATGGTATTATAAAAAACAAAAAGAAACAACATCAAGTGTTACTAGAGAAGAAAGGGAAATAAATGGGATGGTATAGGATGGTGAGGTTTTCTGTTTTTCTTTTTGCTCTTTATAACTTTTTAAAAAATAGTGAAATATATCAAGTAAACCATAGGTAAAGCATAAGCATGTAGCTTAATGAATTACTATGAAACAATATTCACGTGAAAACTACCCAGATCAAGAAATATGTACAACATACCTCTTTCTTATCAAAGCCCTTTTCCTGCTCCAGAGGAGATCCTTACCGTGATCTTTGTAGTTAGCATCTCCTTGCTTAATTTTACTTTATAGTGTTATCTATGAAGAATGCATTACCAAATACTATGAAGGCTTATTTACTTCTTTTAACCCACTTTTGAGCTTTATATAAATGAAATCGTAAAGTAAGTACTCTTATGTGTATGTTTTCTTTCAACAGTATGTTTCTGAGATTCAACTATGATGATGTGTACCATGGTTCATTAATTTTCATTGCTGTAAAATATTCCACAATCTTTTGTTCTGTTGATGGGCACTTTAAAAGATTTTGGAGTTATTATGAATAATGATGTTATAGAACATTCTTGTATGTGTATTTGAGCCCAGAGTGCACATTTTTGTTGTGTATGTATCTAGGGGTTTATCTCTAGGTCATAGGATATTTGTATTATCAACTTTATTAACAGTGCTGTTATTTTCCAGTTGTACTAATTGATACTGTCATCAGCAATGTTTGGCAGTTTTCATTCATCAGCATCCTTATAAACACTTGACATTAAATTTAAAAAAATTTAGCCATTCCATTGTCAAGTTAGTCGTATCATGTTGTGGATTCAATTTACATTTCCAAGGTTACATAATGAGGTAGCGGTGTTTTCCAATATTTAGTTTTATTCATTTGGATTTTCTCTTTTTGTACAGTGCTCTTTTAAGGCTTTTGTGCATTTTTAAGCAGGTTGTCTTTTTCTTATTGATTTATAAAAGTTTTTTTTTATATAATATGAATCTTATATTTGTTGATTATAGTTGCTACAATTAGTGTTTTCCCTCATCCCATGGATTGCCTTTCACTTACTTAAGGCATCTTTAGATGAACAGAGTTCGTAATTGAATACAATAGGATTTACTAAGATTTTTGGTTCTCTTTTTTCTTTTTCTTTAAATTCTTTTGTTATTTCTGTCCTTTGCATAATAACTTTCTATCCACAATCATAAGGATATTCTGCTATATTATTTTCTAAAAGCATTATTATTTTGCCTTTTACACTTAGGTCTGTAACAGATTTGAAATCAATTTTTGTGTGGTGTGAGATGGGGTCCAGTTGTATTTTTTTCCATATGTTGAATTGTCCAAACACTATTTAGGGAAAACATGGTCCCATTCTCACTGCTCTGCAGTGGTACTTTTGTCATAAAGTGTTTATTTATATATGAGGGTCTGTTTCTATTCTCTCTGTTCTATGTTGATTTGGGTATTCTTCCATCAATGTAACGATCCCTTCATTACCTTAGCTTTATGTCAAGTGTTGATATCCAGCAGAACAAATCTTCCCACACCTTGTTCTTTCCTTTTTGGAATGTCTAGAATATAGATTATTCTTAGACTTTAGCTTTTCCATTTAAATCTTAGAATCAGCCTGTCAGAACACACACACACAGACACAGACACAGGCACACACACACATACACAGAAACTGTTGGTATTTTGATTGAGGTTGTGTTGAGCCTATAGATCATTTTGAAAATTAAATCTATACAACATTGATCCTTCTAAGCTATGAACATAGTAGATAATCTCTATTTCTTTAGGTCTTTCATTTTGTTCAGCAAAGTTTCATAGTTTCTTCCATAGAGATTTGCATATCTCTAGTTAGTTTTATTCCTTAGGTACTTGATATTTTTTGTTGCTTTTTCAATGATATTAAAATTTTTTTGTAATGTTTTATTTTATTTTTGAGAGAGAGAGAGACTGAGTACAAGTGGGGGAAGGGCAGAGAGAGAGGGAGACACAGAATCTGAAATAGGCTCCAGGCTCTGAGCTGTCAGCACAGAGCCCCATGTGGGGCTCGAACCCACAAACTGTGAGATTATGACCTGAGCCGAAGTTGGATACTTAACCAAGTGAGCCACCCAGGTGGCTAGTGTTTTTTGTGTTGTTAAATAAATCTTTGCCTACTTCAAGGTCACAAAGTTGTTTTCTGTGTTGTCTTTGGGATGCTTGATTGTCTCACCTTTCATGGTTAGATCTACAATCCACCTGGAATTGATTTTTTTGTATGATGTGAAGTAAGGGTCAAGTTTCATTGTTTTCCATATGGATATCCAATTGACTCAGCATCATTTTTTGAAAATATAACCCTTTCCCACTGCTCTACAGTGGCAGATTTGTCATAAATCAAGTGACCATATATGCATTTTTTTTTCTGGGCTTTTTACACCTCCATAGATCTATTTATTATTTTATCAGTAGCACACTGGCTTAATTTCAATAACTTTATAATAAGCCTTGATAATTGGTAGAGTGAATCCTCCAACTTTGTCTTCTTTATGCTTGTCTTGGTTGTTCTTTGTTGCATTTTATAAAAACTTGAGTGTCAGGTTGTCAGCTCTCTCTCTCTCTCTCTCTCTCACACACACACACACACACACACACACACACACACAGAGTTGGACTTTTGATTGAGATTGCACTGAAAATATAGTTTAATTTGAAGAGAATTAATATGGTACATCCTTTCATTTATTTGAACGTTTAATTTCTTTCAATAGTATATTATCATTTTTTATAAAAATTTTGTATACATTTTATTAGATTTATTTCTAAATATTTGACCTGTAGATGCTGTTATACATGATATTGTTTCAAAAACTTCATTTTCCAGTTGTTTGATGCTGGCATAAGGAAATATAACTGATTTTGGTTTGATAGCCAGTGACCTTGCTAAATTCACTTTTTAATTCTAAGAAATTATTTGTAGATTCTTTTGAATTCTCTACATTCTCAGTCATATTGTCTGTGAATAATGACAGCTTTATTTCTTTGAAATTTCCCTTATTCCAAGGGTGTAGGTTTTTTACGGCTTAGAGCAGAGGGTGGTTTAACAACTTCCCTGACCTTGATGGGCCTTGAACTCTACTTTTGTCTCTCTAGCCCCTCTGTGGGGGCTGCTATTCATTGTGCAGCTCAGCCTCTCAGCTACCCCTTCCAGTTAAAATGTTAACAGGCAGGAGCAGCCCACTTTCTCTGGGTTCTCTCCCTTTTGGCCTGGTTATTCCTCATGCTCTTGTTAGCTCTTTGATGCTTTTAAGAATCTGTTTTGAAAACATTTCATCCAGCATTTCCCAATTTGTCTTCAGGGGAAATATTGGTATTGATTACCATGTCTGCTATTATTAAAAGCAATGGTTCATTAGGTGTCTTTCTGAGCTAGCCTTGGGAAAGAAAGGGTGCTGAGCCTGAAAACTAAATTATGATGTTTGTTTAGGAGGAGACGGGTGAGTCATGGGTGCAGGGGGCTGACAGAGCCAGGTCAGAATGACCTGCTGGCTTTGGCTGTGCTCTGAGATTGCAGTGATCATGGACAAAGGCAAAATTGTAGAACTCAGTGTACTGGGGAATGGACGGGTGTAAGGACTACTCCCAGGTGCACATGGAAAGTTCTTTCCTATCTGTGCCAAACACAGTGATTGGTGTTTACCCAGAGCTGCTGCTTTCTCAAGCATCCATTTTTATTTTCAATTCTTGGGACTATAATGGCATGTGGGAATCAGTTCAAGGAAGTAAATTGAGTTCTAAATTGATTAGTTCAGACAAGTAGGTGTGGTCATGGCAGAGAAAGCCTTTTACATGTTCAGGCACCAGAGATGCCATTTTTTGAGTAGGTTTATTTGTTGTAAAGCATTTTCGAAGTCAAATCCACAAATATTGGCATACAGAAATATATCTGTTCTGTAGAAATTTACTTGAAATGGTATTTATTACACTGAATCTGAACTATAGTAATTCTAGGCTGGATTTTCCCTGTATAATATGTGTTCCAGTGAGATTCCATCTGAAAACTGATATAAATCCTTGAGGTGAGGAGTCTGTCCTAGAAGAGGGCTGCACCTGGGTTGTACACTGTTACTGAGCTTTCCTGAAATGTTGTTTCTCCCTTTGCCATATACTTTTTGCCTGCTGGAATAATATACTATTTCATTAGGACACATTACCTCTTAGAAAAAATTCCATACACACACACACAAAAGATAAAATCTATCCTTCACTGGTTATAGAGCTGAAGGATCAGCAATCAATTTAAATTTTCACATAAAAATGGCTTAAGGCCTCTGGGAGTCTCTGGTTCCAACATTCATCCAGCTTTAGTTGATTCAGGGACACTGGAATGCCAGGAGTCAGCTTTTTCTATTTCTTTGTTCTTTAAGAGTCTGGGACCTTATATGTTCTTCATTAGCTGTTATGAAAACATAGTTGTTTACTACATGAGCATTTCCCATAAGGTGGTGTTTTGCAATGTTATTTGAGGCAGAATTTTAAGAAAAATATTTTTAATAAAACTTACCTATTCTAAAGTAAGAAACAGTCTGGCTTGGGTTACACTAATCCCACAGACAAAAATATCTGGATGAACTGCCGCAGCTAATATTTTTAAAGTGAGATCCAAGCTGGGGCACCTGGGTGGTTCAGTTGGTTAAGTGTCGGACTTTGCCTCAGGTCATAATCTCACAGTTTGTGAGTTCGGGCTGCATTGGGCTCTGTGCTGACATCTCAGAGCCTGGAGCCTGCTTCAGATTCTGTGTCTCCCTTTTTCTCTGCCCCTCCCCTACTCTCGCTCTGTCTCTCTCTGTCTCAAAAATAAGTAAACATTAAAAAAAAAGTGAGGTCCAATTTGAAGTCTGTCTATCCTTTTAGGACTCTTGACTAGAACCTACCCTTTGTACCTAAATATTGGAAAGGAATCATTAATCAATAGTTATCAATGCAATAAAAAATAGTACATCCAGAATACAGAAAAAATCCTTTCAGATCATAAGAGCAATTTTAATTAAACTGTCAGGTATAAGTTGCAGGTATACTGCAGCAGCAACAATTTAAAAAGCCACAAAGCACCCAGACACTTAACTTGTAAAAGTATCCCATTCCATTCTCCCACAAAAATTACTGAAATGGACAAAACCCTGAATGAGGTTGATCTTGTGCACAGCACTATTGACTGAGAGAGACCCCTCTGTTTTATGTGGTGGTGAATACACATACATAACACTGAAGCACAGAAGAAAACAGAATGCACTTATATTTCTAATTGGTTTCAAAGTGTTTAACATGTTGTGGGCTTGAAAAACAATGATTGTGCAGCCACATTTTTTGCTCTTGGCTTGATATTTCAGTATAAGTTGAAAAATCCTGGATGTTTGTTTTGTTTGCTATTACTACTTGCAGAGAGTATTCCCAAATACGGGTTTTTGGCAAAGAAAACTGGACTGATGTTATCAGAAGGGAGAGAGACAAGATTGTCACATTAAAGTGACTTAAGTAGCAATCAAAACAATAAAAAGCACTGGCATAGAACCTTGAAAATCAAACTTTAGAGAAATGTGAATAAGGCACAAAGTAGTGGTGAAAAATCCTA
This sequence comes from Lynx canadensis, assembly GCF_007474595.2. NCBI lineage: Eukaryota > Metazoa > Chordata > Mammalia > Carnivora > Felidae > Lynx > Lynx canadensis. The sequence goes on from NC_044304.2 coordinate 101,380,463, forward strand.
AAGTACAGTTTTTTTGGAATAACACTATGTGCAATGTCAAAATATGACAAACATTACTGCTGTCCTACTTTGAGATACCTTGAGGCAGTACATTGGGATAGCATTCATTTTAATTGAAACCAAGTTTTTAAGGTTTATATCCCCTGTAATGTATGGAGACATAGTTTTCAAGATTATAAACCATTACTTCAGACACTTAGACAACTAACTAGTATTTCCATTACTTCACACTGCCATCCAACTGTTTCTTGGCTAGTCCCGGGCAAAGTGAAATTTAGGCACCCAAATTCTTCCATCACCATGAAATTCCCACTTGCGTGAAGGATGCCTTACTACGTAAGATTAGAACAGGGGTGAGGAGGCTGGAGGGACTGTTCTCTGACAGTTCCTGGGGATAGATGACCAAGGCATAGTTTTTCAAAATTTCCATCTTGCGGAGGGTCGGGGGAGCCAAATAATGTTAGCAATGATTGTAAACACATGATACTGGTCACTCACTACAAAAGAGATTTGTACAAAATTGAGATGTGAGATAGAGAAGGAGTAGGATAGAGGGTAGGGCCAGGGAAGGAATAGGGAGAGCCCAGAAAGTGCTGCCCTTGAGTTAAATACCTAAGGATGAGTGGGAGTTCAGCAGGCGAAGAGGTAAGAGAAGATGCTCTGAGAGGCAAGTACATCATGGACCTGGGAGTGTTTAATGGATCTGAGCCACATGTAAAGCACCAAGTGTGCTACCAAGTGGTGAGAGGACTGGAGAGAATGCAGACTGAGGATGACAGGCTCAGGATTCGCCTGTTGTCCTGTTAGTCCAGAAGGGCACATGGAAGCCTTCTGAATAGGAGCATAAAATGTTTCCATTTGCTCTTCAAGAAGACCATTCAGTCTGCTTTGTTGTCAGCTGATTGGAGGAAGCAAGACTAGAGGAAGGAATGCTGATTTGGGAGGCGATTGCCAGAAACCAGGATTTAGACCAGACCGAGTTTTGGTATAAAAAGGTATGAAGATAACTCTGAGATTGTAGACGGGAGTTGTGGTAGTTTGGTTCACTAGGACAGGGAATGTAGGTTTGGAGAGGAAGGTAACTGAGTTTTGGACTTGCTGTATTTGTGGTAAATGACAGTGTAGAGGACAGGTAGGGGATGGCACGTGTTGACATTGACCTCAAAGGCAGAGGAATATTCATCCACGTAGGCCTACAGAGTACCTCTCTGGGAGGCATTCATCTCCTGTATTCAAGCCCTTTCCACTCTGTGGCCAGTACCAACCCTAGTACTGCACTGAATGTGGATTTTTAAAAGAAAAATGTCCCTTGGAAGTTTAATGGGCTGCCAGTCACTCTTAACCTCATGGCAAATAATAATTAGCAATTAACTAAGCTGATCTTAGATTTGGAGGAAACGGGAGGAACTAGTTTGGGGATGTGGAGGAAATTGCAGTTAATGGGATAATGGCCACTGGGCATCTGGGGGTGCCTGATGCCACCCAAATTAGGAGGTTAGGGTGAAGAAGTGCCACCTTCCAGGAGAAGCAAGTCCCGATAGAGAGGTGGGAGAGCCCAGTTATAACACTTTGGAATTTTTCCCTACAGCGTCCTGTTTGTGCTACTGCTAACAGTCTCCATCAACTGGAGGACAGTTGAAGAAACCTGACATATACATCCTAAGTGCTTTTAATTTAATTTTTTTGATGTTTATTCATTTTTGAGAGAAAGAGAAAAAGAGAGAGATCAAGCGCATGAGCAGGGGAGGGAGGAGAGAGAGAGGGAGACACAGAATCCAAAGCAGGCTCCAGGCTCTGAGCTGTCAGCAGAGAGCCTGATGCAGGGCTCGAATTCACAGACTGTGAGATCATGACCTTGGCTGAAGTTGGACACTTAACCAACTGAGCCACCCAGGCAAACCCTAATTTAAAGTAGATGTCATCATATCTGTGAGCCCACTTTACAGATGGAAAACCTCAGACTTAGAAAGTTGAATAGTTGATAAATGGCAGAGCCAGATCTCTGCCTACAAAGTCCATAATCTCTTTCTACTCTGTCCTATTGGATCCTGAGAGAAAGAGGAAAGAAAATAGGATGAGCATGGTGTTAAAGGGAAAGAATGGGTAACATTATTCTAATGTGTTGGATGGATGTAGGTCCTCAGAGAAGATGTTCCCATGACTTCTTGTTGCAGTGCCTGTATTTAGGCCTTTCCCCAGATCTTTAGATCTCTAAGCAGGGCCCTGAAGATTGCCTTTGAAATAAGCCAGATCTGAAAATCATTATTTTACTTTCTCAAGACATCAGTTAATCACTGGTTACAAAAGCTTTCCATCCAGTGGCTTTGCTTCCCAAGTTATCTAACATGGTGGGAACATATTGACAACACTCTGTTTTGAGAGTATGTAGATGAGAGTTTTATAATTTTAAATGTGCTTAAATTTCATGATCTCATTTAGTTTTTAAATCAATCCTATGAGATAACTTTGTTTTCCTGGTGTCAGAGCTGAGGAAATGGAAGATCCGAGAGGTTAAGTGACTTACTCAGATTTGCACAGCTAGTAAGAGTTGATGTCATTACTAGAAAATGAGAGACTTTTTGGCTTATTAACAATATTCTTTCCACAGTGCTACACAAATGTGAATGTGTGTGTATAGATTTATACAGAAAGAGAGAGAAGGAGGGGGAAGGGGGAGAATATATAATAGAGAAGAGGAATGCAGAGTAGGATTCAATAAAAATCTAGGGAACAGGGAACTGACCATTCTTTGCTTCACATGCATCATTTATGTCTTTCAGATATCCATCCTTCTGTTTTGTCTTTTTTCAAAGTTCCCTAGGCTCTTGAGAGATTTCAGTGAAGTGTCCCTTGATGTAGCCCCACAGGCTGTCACTGAAGGGTCTTGAGGTTGAGAAGTTAATGCCCAGAAGCCCACTGCAGTGCAGTCAAGCACAGTGCCAGAGTTACAGTGTCCTTGCTGGTAGTGAGCTGAGCTTGCTTGCTCCATTGTCCAAAACAGACCCAGGGTGTGGTGCTATTTGATGCAAATGACAGCGGCTTTAAATGGCATACCTCTAAGGGTGACTCTGGGCTGGGGATCCACTTTGGCACAAGCATCACTGATTAGATTTTGAGTTTTCCCTTTGAGGGCTACCACTGTTCAGCACAGGATGCAGGCAGGCCTCAATACCCCTTGGATCACAATTCCTTCCACTCATCAGCTTTTGTGGGTAACAGTCAAAGTGTCTCAGTTTTCAAAGTGCAAGGCTGAATCATTACTGAGTAATGGAGCCACCAGACCTGTCCAAGGCTCTCCTATGGCACTTCTGCACTTCTCAGGAAATATTTGTGTCTGCTGCTTGACCATTATTGAGGAAAGATTAAGTGGTTGTTGTTCTGTCTTTGGAGAGGAGCAAAGATGGCACCCCAGCATACCTAGAAAGCTCATTTATACCTTTTTTTTTTTTTTGGTTGTTTGCCTGCCATTGCTGTTGAAGGCAAACTAATTAGTTCCATCCAGAAATATCCATCTAAATCTGTACTAGCCAAGTCAAAATACCTTCAGAATACAGCTTTCATAGTACAGAGAGAACACGGATCTTAATGTCTCTTTCCCCTTGAATACCATAATTTAAAAACAAAAAGCTTTCAGTCACATATACAAAGCAAATTTTTCACAAAGTCTGTCAACGTATTAAATGTATAAGTAATAGCAGAATAGCTAAAACTCTGCACTTGCAGCAGAGTCAGGGTCATTACTTTTGATGAATATTTTCCTTTTTAAGAGACAATGATAATATAAGGAAGTAGTCCAAAGAGGATATTTAAAATATATTCATATATTGCCTTTTGTTAAGATCTTTAACCCTGGAAAATCATGTCCATAATCATAGCTCATTATCTTAATTAGATCTGTCCTACGTTATCTCACAATTTATTCTCATTACTTCATAGGTGATCAGCCTTTTGAAAAGAATGTGAGCAGAATTTTCTGATTTTTATTGTTGATAGTGTCTGTCTTCTCTTTCAAACTCTATTTAGATCTTTGGGGTGTTATAATGGTGATGCTATATTTAATTAAAAATTACATTAGAAAGATATTAATATTCATTCTGATGAATGAACATGGGATTAACTCAAGAATTAAAATCTCTATAATGGCTAATGAGGTGAACTATGCTGTGCTGCCCATAAAAACAGAGATGAATCATCTAAATGACTGAAAATATGGTTTTTCTTCCTATTGTCATGCTTTGTGTACAAGCAACAGACCTCTTCAGTAACAGGTTACTTCAACATGTGCTTGTCTTTGAAAGTGTAGATGCCGCCTCATTTTCTTGACCTACTGCCCTACCCTTAAGCTCCAACACCTTAAAGGGGATCAAGATTACATTGCCAGAAAGCTATCTCTTTCCTCTTCCTCTATCCCTCACATTCAAGTTGGAAGCAAAAGAATTGGCTGTGTTTCTTTTTTTAAAGTTTTTTTTAATGTTTATTTATTTTTGAGAGAGAGACAGACTGTAAGTGGGGTAGGAGCAGAAGGAGAGGGAGACACAGAATCAGAAACAGGCTCCAGGCTCTGAGCTGTCAGCACAGAGCCCGATGTGGGGCTTGAACTCAAGAACCATGAGATCATGACCTGAGCTGAATTTGGACGCTTACCGACAGGGCCACCCAGGCGCCCCAAGAATTAGCTGTGTTTTTAATGGTTTGTCAGTTCACTGGGGTTATAATCTCTTAAGATGGGAAGTAAGGACTGCACTTTGAATTTTCTGGTTTGTAGTATAGATCCTGGAGAAAAGCTACAGCTGAGGAAGGCAGAATTGTAGATGTTTATGCAAAATAGGAATGGAAAATTGCAAAATTAAGATTATTAGCAACTGCTTGTCAATAGCAGTTCTCTTAAGACCGTACACTGTTGAGTCAAATATAGATGTTGTTGGGCAAGTGCTGGGACTCTCTGGAGCAGGTTGGTTCTGTAGGGAGGGATAGTTATGTGACAGGGTAGGTAATGAGACTTATGGAATTTCACTGTGAGAGAGGTCTTAAGCACTATACTCATGGGTTAGAAGGCAAATCTCAGTGCAGCAGGACAAGGTCTCAGTGAGGGATCACAGCTAAAAGACCAACAGTCTTCCTTGGCTACTGTTGATGTTTTTCTAGATAATCATTTCATGGCATATGTGGTGGGTAAAAAAATGAACAAAACCAAAATTCTTTTGTGTCCTAAAGGTGTCCTTGGAAGAGAAGGTAGTACAGTGTCTTTGAAAGAACTCTGAGCTGAATCAAAAGTAAATTCTAGCCCTCCTTCGCCTATGAGAAATTAATCAAATTGCATAACCTCTCTGGACCTCACATTCCTTCTCTCAGATATTAGGAGGTTGGAGTAGACAATGATCACTGAGATCCTTCCAACTTTAGCTTTCTGGAAAGCTTATGGAGAGCATAGGACCAAGTTTCTCTCATAAAAACCATACCATGATAAAAACAGTAACACAGATGCAGTGGATTGATTGCAAAAATGGCCCCAGTCATTACCCTCTCAGAAGATGCCACCCTTGCAATTGATTTTGCAGATTTTCCCTAAGAAGTAGAATCTATATCTGCACCCCTTGAATATGACCTGGCCTTGTGATTTGCTTTGATTTGTAGAAGGGGTGGTACTGATGGTGTTCCAGGTCCATTTCTAAGCCTCAAGAATTTTTGTGTTCTTGGGGCACCTGGGTGGCTTAGTGGGTTAAGCATCTAACTTCGGCTCAGGTCATAATCTCATGGTCCGTGAGTTCCAGCCCTGCATCGGGCTCTGTGCTGTCAGCGCAGCTCCTGCTTCAGATCTTCTGTCTCTCCCTCTCTCTGCCCCTCCCCTGCTTGTGCACCTGCACGGTCTCTCAAAAATAAACATAAAAAAAAAAGAAAAAAGTTTTGTGCTCTTTTGTGTGCGCACGTTCTCTCTCTCTCTCTCTGTCCCTCTCTGTCTCTGTCTCTCTCATTCTTTTGGACTCCTACCTCCATAATGAGGACAAGTCTGGTTTAATTCACTGGGGGGCTGTTAGAAACACGGAGGAAAGCTGAAGCATTCAGCCAAGGCCAACTAGTTTAGCATGTCTGCAGCTAACCTGTTAGTTGACCACAGACACATGAGTGAGCCTAGATGAGATAAACCAAGCCCAGCCCAGTTTACCAAAGCTGCTCAATCCATCTGGACTGGTGAGAAATAACAAATGGTTCTTATGCCAATAAGTTTTTGTATGTTTTTATACAATAAAAGCTGATACATGAGGCTTCCCTAGCTGTACCCCCCACTCATTCACCCAAGAATTCAGTTCTTGGTAAAATCCTTTCATCTGAACCTGACTATTTCTTGGGGTCCTTAGGCAATGTTTTATAAACGTTCATGAAAAGTCTGGTGATCAGCCAAATAGCATCCACAGGATCCCACCCGTATTTCTGCTGGATACTGCTGTTCCATCTGGGTAGGTTGAAACTGTGCTGGCGGCAGCTTTTGCTTCTACCTTCTACTGCCTGGTGCTCTGGCTTTGAAAAGATGTGCTTCAAGGTGCCAAAGCTTTGTTGAGGGGAGAGTGGCAAAGTTGCAGAAATGCCTTTCTCCTCATTTTGTGTTATTCCCTATTACATGGTTTTCAGAGCTACATCAGTACACATACTGTCTTAAGTTTCAGTTAAATAAATTTCAGGTTTTATTTATAGCCCTCCGTCTACCTAGTGCTTAGAAACTGGGATAGGAAAGAAATGAGTGAAGATGCCATGTTATACCCAGAATGCTTCTCCCCTTCAAAACGAAGACTTTGCGTAAGAGACTCTTAAAAACTGAGAACAAAGTGAGGGTTATGGGGGGAGGGAGGGAGGGGAGGGTGGGTGATGGGTATTGAGGAGGGCACCTTTTGGGATGAGCACTGGGTGTTGTATGCAAACCGATTTGACAATAAATTTCATATATTAAAAAAACAAAAACAAAAACAAAATGAAGACTTTGTTGTTGGTGGAACTTTGTCATACCCAACTCTTCCCTACCTAAAGATGAGTTCTTTTCTGGGAGGCTCCTTTGAACTTCCCAGAAATACAATTCTGTAAGTTTGCCACAACATTATATGAGACATACCCAGATGTATTCAAATCCTGCCCAGGATGAAGCTTGGATATCCCATTGCAGTTGTTTTAGTATTTGCCTCCTGTATCCGGAGAGAGGAGCACTGGGAGCCAACAGGTAGTTAAGTGTAACTTACACATTGGCTGGTTCTCATTGCAGTGCATCTGTGTTTGCACATAATGTCTTAATATTTCCAGTTCACTTTAACCCAGACACAAAACCTTCTGAAACACATCCTTCTCTGTTCATTTACACCAGGAAAATTGGTCATCAGCATAGACCCCACTAAAAATGTTGTGGGAGAATGAGGATGGGGTTTCTATTGCATAATATGTTAGTTAATCTAATTTAGGCTATGCTGTGATAATAACCCCTGAATGCTAGTGACTCTACACAAATAATACATATTTATCCTGCATGTAGAATCTGATGCTCTCTTTCATCGTTTTTTTCCAGATTATTGGGGTATAATCGACATATACCATTGTGTAACTTTAAGATATACAGTATGTCAGTTTGATAAACTTATATATTGGAAAATGATTACCATCATAGCCAACACCTTCACCATGTGATAAAATTACTAGTTATTTTTTATAGTGAAAACATTTAAGATTTACTATCTTAATGACTTTCAAATATATAGAGAGTATTATTAACTATAATCACTATACTGCTTCTCTATGTATAGCTACACCATTTGGATCATATAACCTCTCCAAGGTCACCAGAGCAGTGATAGGGAAAGAACTAGAGACAATTTTGTTGAGAAGTTACCTATTCCTTTTGCTCACCCTCCACTGGCATAATCTGGTTGCATGATCCCACTTAGATAGGTGGATGGGGGCTTGGAAATAGAGAAACACAGGAATAATAAGTAGGCACCCAAAATTTCTCCCCTCTCTGCCTATCTAGTCATCAAATTTCCAATTACTGCCATATTCACGTACATAGGACATCTTAACCCAAAATCAGGGGAGACACCCCAAATTCCAGTCCAGTCACTACATCAACCTCTATGGAATATATGGACTTCTGGGCCTTGTCCATGTGAAGCTCTTCTTGATTAGGTGACCTATGAAATGAAAAGAAAATCATATAAATTTCCCCCCTCTACTGGATATACATTGATGGAAATGGGCAGAATAACTATGGTAAACATTCTCCCTTGGAAAAGGGAAGATAAGGGACACATAGCAATGATGATGAAAATCCACTGGGAAGACATAATAAAGTCTTCTTTATCCTGAGGGTGGTGAGTATTCCTGAATTAGGCCTTAGTTCTGAGTCTTGGAGTTCTTTCATCCATTGTACTTCATGGCTGCAAGCTGTACTCTTTGAGATGTTCTTCTTTTTTATTATTCTTTTAAGCCACCTCTGAAATGGGTATTAGGGAACATGGCCTCCTTGAGAGCTGCACAATTTTCTCAGTGACCTTCTTTCTTATGGAACATGGGGACCCAAGAGTTGCAAGTCTCAAAATATCAATTTTTTTTAAATGCAGATTCGTGGTTTCTTTGGCAGTATAGTTCCCTCGCAAACATACTAGAATTCTGATGTACTTACTTCCAGTATGCTCTAGGTGCTACTAATCACACCTAAAGTTCTTTTCTAGACAGAATTCTAAAAATCTGCGGTTTCAGTGCTTCCCACTTCTGTGAATTTCTCTGTCAATTGTATGGTAACTACCATGAAGATGTCTGAACTGGTGGGAAATTCACATACTTAATCGCATTTTTGTCCTGAGTCATTTCATCCAAGAGGAAAGTTTCACAGTGATTTTGTTGCCTAGTTTTCTGAGATCCCTAGTTTTATTGTTTGGGTTCTAGAAGTGGTCATTTTTTTCAATTTGCAAGTCTCAGAATTCCTCAACTATTCCCATCTCTTTCCTTTGTTTGCAACCAGCCAGGGTTTTCCTGAGTATATTTTATCCTTGTCATCTTTTGTCAAATATAGCCAACATTTGCTTTTAACATTGTTACCCTAAATCAGTGGGCTCAGAAGCACATGGTGTACCTCTCAAATTACCACAGGAAATAATTTTACCAAATGCTTTCCCACTAGATAAAATGGATTAGCATTTTCCTGCCTCTGACATTGGATTCCTTACTGTCCTCAGTCTAACTGCTAAGCCATTGCTACATATTTTAAGTTTCTTTGCTATGGCCTAGATATATCACTGGTACAACTTCTGAATTTGTTGCTTAGAATATGCTAGAAAATTCTAGAGTATGTCAGGCTAGAATATGCTGTGGAAACAAATATCCCCACACCAACCTAGTTGTTGGACACAGTGAAGTTTTATTTCTTCTTATCTCATGTCTTCAGGATCCTGTCTTATTTTGCTATAGACCATGGTTATAAGCTACCTTCACATCAGATAGGTATACATTGTGAGGAAAATGGGAAAAAAAGTTCAGGATGATATTTTAGCAAACTTGGATTACATGTCAGTAGTATTGTTTAGGTGTATTTATTTGTGTATTCATTCAACATGATTAGGAAAGTTTACAGTGCTTAAATCATTGGTTTTCCTCCATTGTGAAGAGCAATGGATAAGAATAGGGAGAGGAAGATATTTTATCAGATTTACCAGATTGAAAATTAGCAGAACGTTTGTGCTGGTGGTCATATAAAATTAAATCTCCTTTAAGTTACAATGATATTCAGATTGTTTTGCAAGGATAACTAAATTGCCATTGCACTTTCTTCTGGTGGCTTACTGATGGAAAACAAACACAGATGTTGTTATTTGTTCTATAGGGCTTTTTGTTTTATAGCTTATTTGTTTTACAGTTTTTAGCAACCTTGAGAGGTAGGCATGGCTGGTATAACTATTCTCTTCATTTAATGATATGGGAACAGAGGCAACTGCCACAGGTCCTGGCACACTGAGGGTCTTAGGAAATGAAGTCTGGACTGGTTACTAAGTGACATAATCTAACCAAGTTCTCTAGCATTCCGTTAACGCTGCCTCAAAGCAGCTTCAGAATGGGGGCTTACATTTCTGCTATAAATATTTTCTTTAGAGTTTTGCTGATGAATTGAAGTTTCATAACAAAAAGAAAGCAGATGGCTTTTGGGAGGGGCTCCTACTTGGATTTTGAACTGTGTTTCTGTTTTGCTTGTTTATGCCGCGTGTGCACGAAGGTTGCCAGAGCCTTAATTTCAAACTGCATCATTTAATAAAATACAATAAGGAGAATTAAGAAGAAAGGCTGCAGGGGAACATCCTGCTTATTATCTCTGTAATGAGAGGACTATTTTTTTCTCCCATCAGTTGCCAGTGATGGGGGTTTTTGTTTCCATTCGTCCGGGCACAATTGTGATATTCAATGAGAGGAGTGCAAAGTGCCACTTTAAAGCCAAACATTCAATTCCTCCTAATTCACAAGGGAGAGAAGGATCAAGTTGTGCAGCTGGGAGGTGATGTTTCTTCCCAGCAGCTGTCATTGAAGAGACACGTGCAAACCATAGAAGTCATTTGTCATAAGAACTCATCCAGAATTTGCTATGCGCGTCTCTCTTGCTAACGTGACATGAAATAGTGAAGCTTTCAAAATCAAGTACGGCGACTTCGTTGTGTTGACACGGGCAAAATGAAATGGAGAGCCGAGGCAATTATGTGGATAAATCAGGCCAAAAATATCCAGCCATTGAGAGAAAAAGTTCCTTTAGTTCAAATTATTGAGAGTGACTGTCCATGTTCATCAATTTATCAGGATAATGAATTTTATCCTATACTTTACTTTGTCATTACAGATATATCTTTAGTCTATGAATTTGAATGACTTTGTGATATTTTATTTCACTGGAAATTATAATAGGAGTTGAATGAGCAAGCGCTATGTTAAAAGATTGCTGCTGTAGCTATGATAATAGCCCAAGAGAATTTAAACTTTATTATTCAATAGCTAGCAGATATGGCTATTGGAATGGCAGTAGAGAGGGAGGTATGAAATCTGTTGAGAATCAAACACTTGTAACTAATCTGTCTCTTCCACTCAGCATCCCATTATCCTAAAATATCTTGGTCTGTAGCTCCTGGTTGCTTTTCTGGTCATTTGAAAACTGGTTAAATGAGCCTGAAAATTCCATCAGGATTCATATAAATAATAATGTGTTATTACATTATACGCACAAGTATATTCTTTTGTGTATTTTTAATATCCCTTATTTATACACAGAGATAAATACTTCAAATGCAGGAAGGATAAGCAAGGTCAGGTTTTATGTCTGCGCTTGTATTGGCATTGAGGTTCCTACCTGGACGCTTCCAGCATACTCCACCTTTATCTATCCTTCCTGTTTTTTTCATGCTTCCAGAGCCACCAGAATCATGGTGAGTAGGCCCAGGGCCTTCTAGGGGGCAGAGGGAGAACTTCTGAGTGACCACGCTCCTGCCTCAGGTAGTCTAGCCCTGCCAGAATCTCTTACATATCAGGGACAATTCAACACTTAGAAGTTACGAATAGTGAACATATTTGCTAAAAAAATAACATACTGTATAAGCAAGAGATACCTAATATTGATGAACTTTTTATCTTTATCATAAAATAATAACATAAGAAAGGACCCAGAAGAATGATACTATTGCTTGCAATCACAATCACATTGTAAAATTTTGTTTTGCAAAATGGAAAATGAGTGTACTCTCTGATTGAAAGAGAAAAATATTGTATAAAATTATCAGGAAAATAAGAATCACCTAGAATTCAATTATCCAGAAATAGCCATTGTTATTGACTGTTTGTGACCCCTCTGTGAAAGTTCAAAGGTTGAAGCCCTAGCTCCAGTGTGCTGGTATTTGGAGACAGGGCCTTTGGGAGAGAATAAAGGTAATAAAACTGTAATCCAAAAGGACTGGAGCCCTTAGAAGAAGAGGAAGAGACACCAGACCTCTCTTCTCTCTCTCTCTCTCTCTCTCTGCCATGTGAAGACATAGGAAGAAGGAGGTTGTTAGAAAGTCAGGAGGAACGTGCTCACCAGAAACAATTCTGGCACCTTCATCCAGCTCCAGAACTGTTGAGAAAATAAATTTTTGTTGTTTAAGCCATCTATTGTAATGTATTGTCATGGCAACCAAAATAGACTAATGCAGACTAATATTTTATATTCTTTTATACTTTAATATTCTCTTAGTCTAAAAAAATACATACACTTACACATATATACAAATACATACAGATGTGGCACCACACACAGTGGTTTAGAGCAGCACTGTCCAATAGAAGTAGATGACAAATCACATACATCGGTCAATGCATCCAACTTCAGCTCAGGTCATGATCTCGCGGTTTGTGAGTTAGAGCCCCACATAGGGCTCTGTGCTGACAGTGCAGAGCCCACTTTGGATCCTCTGTCTCCCTCTGTCTACCCCTCCCCTGCTGTGTGTGTGTGTGTGTGTGTGTGTGTGTGCGTGCACGCGTGCACGTGCGCCCTCTCACACTCTCTCTCAAAAAAAAAATTAAAAAAATTTTAGTGACTACATTGAAAATTCAAGAATATGATAAAAATTATTTTGCTGATATTTTTATTTAATCCAATAAATCCAGAATATTGTCATTTCAACATGTAATCAATTTAAAAATTACCTTTGAGGGGCGCCTGGGTGGCGCAGTCGGTTGAGCGTCCGACTTCAGCCAGGTCACGATCTCGCGGTCCGGGAGTTCGAGCCCCGCGTCGGGCTCTGGGCTGATGGCTCAGAGCCTGGAGCCTGTTTCCGATTCTGTGTCTCCCTCTCTCTCTGCCCCTCCCCCGTTCATGCTCTGTCTCTCTCTGTCCCCAAGATAAATAAACGTTGAAAAAAAAAAAATTAAAAAAAAAAAATTACCTTTGAGATACCTTACCTTTATTTTATATTCTAAGTCCTTAAAATGTGGTGTATATTCTATACATATAGAACATTTGAATTTCTACTGGCTACTTTCAAGTGCTATGGCCACCTTATTGGACAGGGTAGGTTTAGATCAAGGGCTTTCAGTCCTGGGTTTGGATTGGGACTCAGTCTTTTTTGCCAAATGACCTTGAGCAATTTAAGTAACTCTGTCAGCCCTATGCTCCTTGTGTTTAAAATGGAAGTAATCAAAGTATCTATATCAAAGGGTTATCACGATGCCTAATTGATACAATATATAAAACACATACATTGTGTGGTGGATAGCACTTTATAAATTTTGGCAAAAAATATTTTTTTAGTAATATAATATGAATCCTTATTTTATAATAAATGCTGATTTGTATGTTTGAAACCATTTTCTCATAATATTTTTTCCATAAAGTCTAAATTTATAGACACATGCCAGAAAGTAAAATGTGTTACCATCAAAGATCATGTCAATTGCAGTGTAGTGTGTGTGTGTGTGTGTGTGTGTGTGTGTGTGTGTGTCCGTCCATGCTTCCGGAAAAGTACATAGGTGAGAACATGTTTCCACAAAAATGTTTCAGGGCTGAGATGTACCTTTATTGAACTGAATTCCAAGGTATAATGAGTTGACTTATGTTGAGAGCTCAGACAAATATTTGTAATGGTGAATTAGGAAGCATCTTTTAATTACTTTATTGATAGGCATCATATTATCCCAACCACTGCCACATTAAATAATCATTTCATTTATTGACAGTCTCAGCAAAAAGGCTAGGGAAATCAATCCTGAACGTGAGTTATGGCATTTCTTTGAAGAGCAACCATTTCTGGTGTTTCTAAAATCTGTACCATGGTATCCTCTGTTTCTGAGTGGTAGGTTATTAATGAATTCTAGTTGCACCTTTTTCTGTGCTTGTTATAATTTTTGTCGGAAAGATAATAGCAGTTTCTGGCACAATAACCTTTCCAACACTCTGTAACTTGATTTGCTGACAATTCTTATCCTCAGTTCTTATAACTAGAACAGAAGAGGTGAAGTGGAAGGGTCAATCAAGGGACAGCAAGTATCAAAAAAGTTTAACTAAATCATTAAAATGCTGATATCTTCCCACATGACAAAGATATTATTAACAAGAAGAGGAAACAGTGGATAGTATGAAAGCATTTTTCATGAAATGAAGATAATGGGATTGGGGAAGAGGAAATTGTACCAATCTACTTGCATTCATTGGAGTCTAAATATTGACCTTTCATACATCTTTACGAGTCCTAGATCCTGCTCTCATTCTCTGTCAAGAATGGCAAATCAATATGGCATTTTTGGTGAGGACCTGAACTAGCCTCAAAACTATGTCCTTTTAAAATTAGAACTGTTACACTAGTCATTTTTATTTATTTATATTTTTAAAGTGTATTTATTTAGAGAGAGTGCACAAATGGGGGAGGGGTGAGAGAGAGAGAGAGAGAGAGAGAGAGAGAGAGAGAGAGAATTCCAAGCAGGCTCTATGCTGGTTGTGGAACCTGACCTGATGTGGGGCTCAATTTCATGACCATAAAAACATGACCTGAGCTGAAATCATGGGTCAGATGCTTACCTGACTGAGCCACCCAGGTGCCCACACTAGTCATTTTTAAATGTATCCAGTGGAAGCCATTACCAAAGTGATACGATATCCACCAGCATCCATTTGAAATTACTACAACAAAGTCTTCTTTAAGAGTCATTTTACATTGTTCTTTTTCTCACTTCCCCCACAGAATTTTGACCCAATGAAATATGTTTATTTTTGAGAGTTTTTTAAAATTGATTATCCTGTTGTATTTCTATGCTACCAAAACATGTTTATAAGTGGGAATTATTTTCTGTGTAATGTTGTAAAGCTCTGTGGGTTAAAATGTTTTTCTCTATTATTATAACATTTTCATTAACTAATAATTTGCAAAACCAAAGGAAACATACTAAATTTTTGGCACATTAGTATTGCAAAAACATAAAAGCTCATTTCTTTAACAATTCTTTTTTTTAATGTTTATTTGTTTTTGAGAGAGAGAGAGAGAGACAGAGAGAGAGAGACAGAGACAGAGCACAAGTGGGGGAGGGGCAGAGAGAGAGAGGGAGACAGAATCTGAAGCAGCCTCCAGGCTCTGAGCTGTCAGCACAGAGCCTGACATGGGGCTTGAACTCACAAACCGTGAGATCATGACCTGAGCCAGAGTCAGACACTTTACTGACTGAGCCACCCAGGCACCCCAAAAGCTCATTTCTTAACAAGAAGAATTGTGATTCTGTGTGTATCTCATGGGAAGGGGAACTAAGGTATCTCAAGGAAGCAATATTTCACATTATCCCCTGAGACAATGTGCCATAAGGAGGTAAGGTATGAGTGGGAGGTGTGCTTTTCTTTTGTAAAATGGGAAAAGAGCAACTGCAAAAGGGGATTGGAGTGGGGGAGGGAAAGCTCAACAGATATAATTGCAGGTGTATTCTTCCTCAGGTCAATTTTAGGAAAGACTATACTGTTTGCTGAAGCTGAGGATAAGACTGGGAAATCGAGTTTCTTAAAATTTCTGTGCCCATTTTCTCCTTTGGAATAATCTTGAACCCTCAGGGGTCAGCAGTGCCTCTTGGAAGACCTGGATTATAACTTTCCCATAATTCTCAGTAGAACATTGATGAATAGAAAAGGTTTGAAAAAGAAAACCACTTGTCATGTTCTCTGTCATATTTTCAGTTCCAGGGCCATGTTTGACAAGGAGCAAACTCAGTGTGATAGAGTGGAAGACCCTGGGTTTAGGAGGCTGGCTTGGATTTGTGGTTTTGTTACTTACTAGCAATCAAACCACCTGTTTTGTCATAAGTGAAATTGGGATAATCTTTAAATAGATGTTATAAATGTCTGTAAAGATTCAATGAAATAACATAGTTAAAGCACCTAAGTCATAAAACATCTAGTAGGTGTTCAATAAACAACATTTAAAAAAATGTATATACATGTGCAGTGTTTACTTTTGGCAAAACTCTTCAGAGGAAGGGTGAGCTCAAAAATACCCCCAGATTGGTCTCAGGTACACTCATGAGGCAGCCAGATACAGGTAATCACCTGCTGCCTCAGGGATAATCTCAGTTGTCATTTTTTAAAATTATTTTATTTTTATTATTTATCTATCTATCTACCTATTTATTTATTTATTTTGAGACAAGAGGAAGAAGCAGCAGCCTACTGCTCTCTCAAAGAGTGCTCAGAGAATTGCTGGAATTTTCTCAGCCATCTTAGAGTACAGGATGATATATGCAAAAGCCACTCACAGAGAAGCCCTCTTATTCTAGACACTTAACAGCTGAATACAATGCCCAACAAACAGCTAGAAGGTTTCGTTTCACCAGAAAAGAGCTCCTGCTTTGAAATGTTTTCAAAGTTTCCATGACAAAATATTCTTCCACAGTCTCTGCATCACTGAGCTGCTTTGTATTTCTAGCACAGCTAAGCAATTAAAAGAAGATGAATAGATGTATTCCGGCATGTGTGATAACAAATGGCATACTTAAGGTGACAAGGTTTTCTATGTTAACTGGCTTTGCAGTCACTTGCAAGTTTTTGAAAAATTTTCCTTTTTATCGAGAGTTTTTCCCTGCTTAATCTGAGTTTAAAGGCTATTTTTTCTCAAAGCAAATTGGAGGAGGGCTTTTCAAGTCCTCTTTGATGAGACAAAATATATGTACATATTCCTTCTGTGCAAAAGGAGCTGCTGCTTTTTTTTTTTTTTTTATGACAGCTCAAAATTGACTGAAGTTTTAAGCATCAAGCTGTTCACCATCACAAAAGATGCTCATCTTGGCTAGGAATGGTGACACGTCCGCAGGAAACGGAGTCGGTCCGTTTAAATTGCTTCTCTATGGCTCATGCTTTTAGTAAAGGTTAGTGCAAATGAGAGAGGCTCTCCGAGGATCTTGGACTGAGGATATTTTTGGATCTAGACCATTACCAGGGGCACGGATAAGAGAATTTAGATCCCATTTGGTTGCGAATTGATGGGAAGAAAAGCAGATGGCATTAAAGCCCTCTTAATTTAATCTTCAGGTCTCATCAAATCTCTTTCATTTTTGCTTGCTCTTTTGGAAAACTCACCTATCCTTCAGTTAGGATCTCTCCAGTTATTTGAATTTATGTTTATTAAATCTGATAATTAGAATCACAGAGAGTGCTAATTTAGTTGTTTATGAACTGTCTTGTGGCTTCTGAAAACAGGTAATGTGGGGCAGCTGAGTGACTGAGTCGGTTAAGCATCTAACTCTTGATTTCAGCTCAGGTCATGATCTCCTGGTTCGTGAGTTCGAGCCCCATCTCGAGCTCTTGGCTGACCGTGAAAGAGCTTGCTTGGAATTTTCTCTCTCCCTCTTTTTGCCTCTCCCCTGATCACACTCTCTCTCTCAAAATAAATAAATATACAAACAAACAAAAAGAAAACAGGTAATGTGATATAAGTTAATATAGGCTGACTTGGAGGAAAACAAACCTGGATTCAGGTTCTCACTCTAACACTTTTGGCTCTGTGACCCTGGGCAAGTTACTTGACCTTGCGTAGCTACCAGTTGCCAATGTAAAATAAGGCCCTGGAATCCATCACATTTCCAATGGATGATATGATGACCTGGTGGTTAAGAACCTGTCTTTCCCATCAAATGGACCTCTTCTACTTCATAACTGTGAAACCTTGAGAATTTTGTTTAATCTTTCTAGGTTTGTTTGTTTCCTTTCCTTACTTAAAAAATAATTCAAATGTTAAAATTATCATAAC
Organism: Lynx canadensis; assembly: GCF_007474595.2. Lineage (NCBI taxonomy): Eukaryota > Metazoa > Chordata > Mammalia > Carnivora > Felidae > Lynx > Lynx canadensis. The sequence goes on from NC_044304.2 coordinate 101,398,216, forward strand.
AACCTTGTAGGGTTGTTGTGGGGAATGAAAGTAAGATTGCATGTGAGTGGTAGAGAGTAGTTCATATGAGCTAAGAACTCTCTTTAAAAAAATTATGTACTGTTGTAGGGTCATTAACAAAGACTTGAATCATAGAACACTGGAATGAGACTCAGATGATCTAATCTAAATTCATTGTTTTATAGATGGAAACAACAACAACAAAAACCAAGTGGAGATTAAGTGACCTACTCCAAATCTCACACCAATATCCCACACCTGACTCTATCTCCATAATATTAAGTGTGTGTTCAACAAATATACTGTTCACTTCTAGAATTTCCAAATATAGTATTTTACCCCTAAATCAGTGAGTTCACCAAAAATTTCTTCCTTGTGGGGGAAATAGAGAGCTTTTTGATCACTGTATTCTTTTTTTCTACCTAAAATAGCAAATTTTTCATGATGAAACAAAGAAATGGACAAATAAGATAATGGGTTCAACCTTCAGCAGAAGAGTTAAGACATTTATCAAGACAGAGTCCTTTGTCTGGTGCAAATCCATCTGTGTCTTTGAGTAAATGAAAAAATTTCTGCAGACCACTCATAAGAGTTGTGACAAAATTTTTACACTGGATGTTTAAATTTTGTATTTTCGTTCTCATCTTTTCCATGGAAGATGTTTCCAGACTTCTCCAACCACAGTTCCTTCAAGAATTATTTTTATTGTACTTTCACAGAAACATTTTGTCCCTTCATTCCATTTTAGACATTTCATTTCATTCGGCTGAAACTAACTAGGGTTCCCAGTGGAATAAAGGGAAAATGTGAATATTCAACCATAAAGCAAATGTGTATTTTATGACCTGCACTTTGTGAAGTTATCTTGCTGTGTGTTCTGGCTAACTGGTATCTTTAGACATAATGAATCTTACTGTCTGATAGACTGCTTGAAGAGGTTAGAACATTTCCCAGCTATTTAAAGCTCTAAATTGGGGACATTAAATGACAGAATGCCTTCCAGTGTTGTTATGGCCTGCATGGCAAACATGTGTTGGCATTTCGCAGTTTTGTGCATGGTGTCTTTTAAAGATATCCCTTTCACTCTTCCCCTCATGGCCCACTCTTTTCTTCTACAGTGGAAAAGAACTGTATGCAAAGGCATAGAGAACAAATACTCTACAGGATTTATCTACAAAACATGTTGTGGCTTGAGCTGTAATGTTTACCCATATTCTCCAATCTTCATCTGAATAAATAAAGTGGTATCGTGGGATAGGCTGCTCTACAGATAACGAGTTTTAAACTCATTCATCCTGAGAAATTTCAACTGATATAGTTTGCCTATCAAATGGATTTAAAATTGTATTGTCACCGCACTGCTTTCCATGGTGATTGCTTCTGCTTTGTGGTTCCATGCCTCAATAGACGGTTTGATTGTATATATCTACTGCTTTGTTCATATGATTCTGTTTGTAATGGTCTGTAATGTACAACCCTGCTATCCAGTAATAAAGTTGAACATAACCTCTTCTGTGATTTTAACTAAGGAGTTTATCTGTTTATAGTGCTATTTTCTGACCATAAATGAGGATATCCTTTTTGATGATGACTCTTTTTCTTTCTTTGTCTTTTGTTCTTTATTTTCTCCTTCTCCTTTCTCTTCCTCCCCTTTCTCTCCCTTCCTTCCTCCTTCTTTCCTTCCTTTCATCTGTGTATTTTTCTTTCACAATTTGGGTTTGATGAATATTTTTTGCTGAGTTTTTGTGAAGAGAAGATAAGTTATCAATGCATTTTTTCTTTGTTAATGGTTTTATTAACCTATCATTTATTATCTGAGTGCTGGATGCCTTGAATAGACAGTGGGGTAGATGAGGCAGCTTTCACTTGATGATCTGCCCCCCAACTGTCAGAGAATAGTCTTGGATCTCTGATCGAAATCAAGGACTGTCATTTGCCTCATACTTTGCTGGTTTCAGGAAGGAATCCAGGATTATTTTCCCCTAGAAAGAGAATCAGCTATATTTCCTTCAAAATGCCTAGATTTTGCTCTCAGGTTCAATTATCTATAAAAAGAGCTTTTATAGCAAGGAGACTTCACCACAGAGAAATGATGTTAAGTCAAATGGAATATAAAGAAAACCATATTCCAAACTCTCTCTGATAAGTAATTTAATATTAACTGAAATCTGCAGTTGCAGAATATAAAAAAAAGAAATAAAAAATAACTCTGCTGCTTTCTCAAGGGAAAGATTACTAAGCCGCATGGCTGAAGTTGGCCCCTGTGTCCTTTCCACAAAATCACCCTCTAAACCACTCTCTCTGACTAAAATCCTTAAAACATCAGTATAAGCATTACAATTTTACTGAATTTGATGCTGTCTCAAAATGACTAGGTGTAGAACATCATTGAATTTCAAACTGACCTTGGCATGTGGAAGAAATGGGCAGCTATAAACAGGTTCAACTGGTTTAGTCTAGATAGAGAAAGAAAGACATTGTGTACAGAAACAAGAGGGGCAGATCCACTGGTGGACAAACAGCAGAAAACAGGTCAGGATATACATGAGCCACTTCATTCCAGATTCTCCTTAAGTAGTACCTCGTCATCAAAAACTTCTCTGAACACCGAATTAAATACAGAACGCTTTATCACACTCCATCCCTGATTCAGCTTTATTTTTTATCACATATATGTTATATAAAAGGTATATTATATGTTACATGTACTAAATATATGTTAAATGTATATTATAGGTAAATAAATAGGGCGCCTGGTGGCTCAGTAGGTTGAGCACCTGATTCTTGATTTTGGCTCATGTTATGTTCTCATGGTCATGGGATTGAGTCCCATGTTGGGCTCTGCGTGGAGCCTGCTTGAGATTCTGTTTTTCCCTTTGCCCCTCTCTCACATGCATGCATGCACACGCTCTCTCCCTGTCTCTCAAAAAAATAATAAAATAAAATAGAATAAACTCCTTAAAAAATGTGATTATTATCTGAATTTCCGACTTAAATACAAGCTCAATGAAGGCAATAACTTTGGTTCACTGCTATAGACTCAGCATCTAGAATAGTACCTGGTACTAAATAAATATTTGTTAAAATAAAAAATAGAAGATATAAATTGGTTACCTTACATTATAGCAGGAAGTCTTAATTAGGAGCACTGATTGCTAGTAATTATTCCAATCACTCAACAGTTTATAGGCTTTATACAAAAACCATGCTCTATTTGGTACATGATCATACTATATTAGAAACTTGTCACAGATCTTGAAAAGGTAGATGAAAAATAGATATAGTTCAGCCTTAGCAAGAATTTCCTATGGGGTCTATTACATTTGGAGAAGTCAAGGGAGGAAAGTATTGTAGGAGGATGAGATTTGATAATACTTACTGAATGTATGTAGGAATATCTAATATTTAGTCAACAAAAGTAGCTAATATTTCTTAGTGCCATTCAGTGTTTTAAGTACATTTATTAGCTCTCTTAATCCTTAAAACAATCCTTTGAGGTAGCTTTTGTCATTAGGCCCAGTCATATAATGAAGACTTTGGCTGGCCTTCTTCCTGGTTGTGGGGAGGGAGCCTCTAAATTTTTGGAATTTCCTCAGTTATAGGAGTGTCTTTGTTATTCGGGTAGGCTCTGATAGCTTATGGTAACTAGATCACTCATGATAGGTTCCTATACAGTAGCAGGATGGGGGCTGACTGACAGAAAGACCAATATATGACTATAGAGTTGAGTCCTTGAGCCATGTAACATCAGCTCAGCCTCCTGGGAGGAGAGAGGGGCCTGGAGATTGAGTTTAGTCAGGTAGCCAATGATTCAACCAATCATGCCTACATAATGAAACCCTAAGGAAAATTCCATACATTAAAGCTTAAGTGAGCCGGGTGATGTGTCCTGAATCCATGGGGAGAAGTTGTGGAAGTTTTGCATTTGGTATGCTCACAGATCATGTCCTGTGTGTCTTTTCACTGGTTTTGAGTGCTATTCTTTTGCTATGATACAACTGTAATAGTATAGCACTTTACTGAGTTCTATAAGTTGTGTTGGCAAATTATCAGACCTGATAATGGGAACTCCCAGATTTTTAGCCAGCTGGTCAGAAGTGGAGGTGGCCTGGGAACCCCTCGGCTTATTGCCAGTGTTTGAGGTGAGACTAGTCTTGTGAAGGCCTGAGCCCTTAACCTGTGAAGTTGTGCCTCACTCCTAAGTAGCTAGTGTCACAATTGCATTGTAGCCCCACTTTACAGATCAAGAAATGGAGGCATTCAGAGGCCAGATAGTTTGTCCAGAGTCTCCCAGCTACTAAGTGGCAGCATCAGGAATTAAATCCAGGCTATCTACCTGCCAAAAATATCTATACTCTTAATCATTATGCTACTGTTTTTCTTAATCAAAGAGATATTTTCAGCTTTCAATAGATTTAGGATTGGAATGAATCAGCTAGAACTTATTACCCTGTCCATACTTTGATTTTAAACTTCAGGCATCCAGAACTGTGAGAGAATAAATTTCTGTTGTGTTAAGCCACCCCGTCTGTGGTAATTTGTTACAACAGCCCTAGAAAACTAATACAGTATTTCAAACTTAGTATAACCCAAACAGAACTTTTGATCTGTCCATACCCAGAACCTGCCTCCCCTTGGTCTTGCTTTCTTGGCAAGTGGCAACCACATCTATCTAGTTGCTGCAACCAAAATTGGAGGAGTCATTCTTGATTCTTCTTTTCCTCACTTCTACTTCTATCCCTCTAACAGACCAAACTGTTTCCTTTATCTTCAACACAGATTGACCTTTACCCACTTTTCTTCAGCTCCATTGCTACTACCCAGGTTAGACCCACCATCATCTCTGGCCTGGACTACTGTGGCACCTTTCTCACTGTTGTCCCTCCTTATATTCTTGCCCCATCACACTAAGAATAAAGTCCAGAGTTTTTACCTTGGCTTACAAAACCCTACCTGATCTGGCTGGTGCCTACCCACCTGAATTTATCTCCACTCACTTATACTCCCTGTGCTTTGGCCACACAGCTGTTAAGTTTCTCAAATAGATCAACTCATTCTTACCCAAGGCCTTTGCACTAGTTGTTTCCTTTGCCTGATATGCACTCCTCTGCTCTTGTTGCAACAGGTTTCTCCTTGTAAATTAAATCTCAATTTTAGTATCACCTCCTCTAAGAGACCTTTTTCTGATCCCCTGTTTTAACTAGACTTTCTGGTGTTTATTCTTGGTCACATTAGCCTATTGAAATTCTTTGCATTGCACCCACCATCATCTAACATTTTTCTTCTTTATTTGTCTATCTTCCATCACTAGAATATAAATCCTATGAGAATAGGGAGCTTGCTTGATTGGTTGACCACTGCTTTGCTAATGCCCTTGCCATATAAGGGGAACACAGTATGTATTTGTTAAATGAATAACTCGATTCTCCCCACTCCTTGTTATACCATGTAAAAAAGGTAATGACACAGATTTTCAGGCATAGAGCCTTGAAGTCTTGAGCAAAAGTAAGAGAGGGGTGGGCAGTCATCTAACATGCTCCCTTTTCCTTTGTGAGTTTTTTATACGTTTAAATTCTCTTACTGGGTTTCTAGATTTGTCCCTGCTGTTGACATATACCAAACTCCTAACTGGGATGATTATATGTCAAAGAAAAAAACCCCCACATATTTCTCAACAAAATTGTATGGAAGCTCTAAAGTTGTTTGTATTAGGGGATAATTGTACAAAATTAATGAGTAAATGTGCTGTTAAGTGGTACCTATAAGGTCTATTGAGGCAGATCTAATTTAATCACTTTAAATTACTTACACACAGTGAAAATAATTTCTACACTTCACTGATAATTTTAGAAATTTTTATTGTCATTAGAAAACAGTGAAAAACAAATCAATAAATTTCTGAAAAAGAATTGCCTTTTAAGGAAACATTTATGTCTGTCTTCACTCTTCTTAAAATATGAATTTCAATTCAATATCTAACTCATGATTTCAGAAGTTGAATTTTAGGTTGATATAAAAACGCATGATAAATTCATGTATTATCTTAGCACACGTAATGTCCTGACACAAAAATGTCCACTTTTGTGTGTTCTTAGCTCAGATAAACATTTCTAATTGAAAAAAAAATAAAGAATATTTGAGACACATGAAAATCATATGAAATTCATATATCAGTGTCCATAAAACACAGCCATGCTCATTCATTTAAGTACTATTTATGGTGCTTTCCTATTACAGTGACAGCATTGAGTAGTTGTGACAGAGACTACCTAGCCCACAAAACTTAACTATTTATTATCTGGCTTTTTACAGAAAAAGTTTGCTGACCCCTGTCCTAACATATGAAAATATTTGAATAGTATTTTTTTTCACTCAGTTCATCTTAACCATCTAATTAGACAGCAGTATGCCAACTCAAGACAGTATTTTCTTGTACCTAAGAACTAATGGTGTTCAGTGTAAGGATAGCAACACAGACATATAAAAAATGGATCTACCTGCATCAACCGTACTGTCATATATCTCTAGGACCTATTAGTCAAAATGTTCTTCCCTCAATTATGTGGGAGCAGGGGACTGTCTTTGCTAAGGCATCTATATTCAGGCATGCCATTCAACCCAATGTGTGTTTAAAGTTTTTGGTGCTGTGACACAAATATGAATGGGGGAGCCCCTACTCTCTAGGAGCTCCTGATTAAGCAGAAGGTTATATTTTTATTCCCCATACAACTCAATCAGATACTTATTTTCACTATTTTAGAGGTAAGGCAACAGAAATGCAGAGAGATCAGATGATTTGTCTAACACCATGAAACACTGGGAATTTCTGTGTTTTTTCTGGATTTGGGTTAGTATAGTAGTGAAAGATAAAGATACACTTTTACAAATGGCATACTGCTGAGAAAGTGCATAGGAGAAAGGAAGAACTTAAAGTCGGTCCAGACTCAGCAGGGGAGATCTGTCAGGAAAGTCCATGCCCAAATGAATTCCCAGTCCATGTCATTTCTTTCAACATCTAACAGATTCCTGTATATGTTTCAGGTTTAACATGCATGAGGGTCAAGCATAAGGGACAGTGGGTGTGGTAGGGCATCAGACTGGAGTCTGTCTTTTAGCAAAAATATTTCAATGGATCATAGACACCATACCAACTTCCCCATTAGAAAAAAAATCTCAAAATAGACTTGGTGGAGCCCTGTAAAGTGTAATAATACAAGGAAGAACAGCTTGGGTGCTGAGAGAAGCTCTGAAGTCTGACCTTTCTCAGATGTAGATGTGATGACCCACTTCCATTCCAGGTGGAGAATAAATTCAGATAAAGATTCATGCTGCCGTCCTGTGGAGCCCACATGTGGCCTTACAAATGAGCGTGCTGCCAGAGCTCAGAGCAGCCAGGTTCACACATGCACTGATAGTCACTCCTCTAGCTCCAACTGGAAAGGCAAATCCAAAGAATACAGGTTTAGACTGAAGACTATGCCAGTGTTAGAAAGAAATGGCTCCTCCCTCTGGCCTCAACTACATGTATGAAATTGTATATACCTAAAAAATTACACATACACACTTTTTCTTTCTTTCCCTGAACGATTTGAGAGTTAGGTGTAGGCTTGCGGGATTCATGATACTTCCCCTTTCAGCCTATGTCTCCTAAGAAATGGACATTTTTTGACATAACCCAATATTATTTTCATACTCAAGACATCTAACACTAACATAACACTATGATCTGATATACTGTCCATATTCTGAATTCCACAATTGTCCCAGTAATGTTTTCATTAATTCGTTTTTTCAAACCAAGTCAGGAATTAGTCAAGGATCTTGCATTGCATTTACTTGTCATCCTTCTTTAGGGTCTTTCACGGACAGTTCCCTAGTGCTTTTTTGGCATTTTTGAAGAGTTAAGATCAGTTACTTTGTAGATAATCCTTTAATTGGGATTTGTCTGACTGTTTTATTATGATCCAAGTGAATTTTTTTCTTTTGCAGGAATACTACTGACTTGATGTTGTACCATTCCCAGTACTTCCAGTTAGGAGACACGTTAGCTCATTTTGTCCTTCACTGGTGATGTTAAGTTTGATCATTAATTAAGATAGAGTGCATCAGGTTTTCTTACTACCAAACATACCTTTTCCTCTTTGAAATTAGTAAGTTATTAGTAAAGTGAGACTTTCACAACTATGTGAATATCCTCTCCAGCAATCTTCCACCCTTGTTTTGGCATTTATTTCTGATTCTTAACGGAATCAGTTATTACTGTGGTGGTTTCCCAATGGTGATTTTCTAATTCTATTGACTCTTCTCAGACATTTATTAGTTAAAATTCTTTTGTAGATAAGAGCTTTTTCTTCTCCATCCCACTTAAAAATATTATTTATTATTGTAACACACATACATGTAAGATATATTTTATATCTGTATGGACTGATGGATTTAAAAAGTCACTGTGTTATAAGTGGTTTCTGCCATTCTTCATGATGATAATTAAATTATAACTAGTTTAATGTAGATCCACACTAACTTAGTCCTTCTCCTGAGAACCTGAGAGCGATGTGGCTTTGAATCTAACATGGACCAGAGCTCTCTTGAGAAATGTTAAGACTATAGCTATTAAGAGTTGAAAGCAATCTTAAGCATTACCTTTTCATGGACAGTAGGAATCGTCTATATTATGTCTTATATCCATCTGTGAAAAGTGTCCATACTATTTGTTTTCTCTGGCTATCTTTTTCCCAGTCAAGATGCCCTATTACATCTGATTCATTACACATCTTCTGCCATCTGGTGGTAGGTTACTGAGCCTATAAAAAGAGACCAGGCAGACACAGCCCTTTGATATTTGGAGACCAAAGCATGACCTGTAATCTCCAATATTGCCCACATGTCAATGGACAATGCCTAATTAGCAGGTCATTTCTTTGTTGGTAAGAATCTTTCATTTTAAATGCTTACAAATTTTTGGAGGAGAAAAAAAGATGAGAAATATTTACTGGTCTCTGTGTTGGGACCTGTCACAACTGCTATGTTAAACCACTAGAAGCTCTACACTATTATCCTTATTTTATATATCACAGAACAGAAAGGTAAATATTCTGTCAAGGACATGCAGCTTGTAAGTGGTAGAGCTAAAATATGAAACAAATTTAGCTGACTTTGAAGGCTGTGTTGTTTCCATTCACTACAATGACTCTAAAGTGTGTTTGTGTGTGTGTGTGTGTGTGTGTGTGTGTGTGAGAGAGAGAGAGAGAGAGAGAGAGAGAGAGAGAGCGAGCTATTTTTGTGTAAATCACTGAAGACCTCCCAAAATGTCAGACTGAAGTTAACTGGGTTATAAGCAATTAAGATATATTAGAACACCATATTGTATATACTTTTTTAGGTGAATGCTGTTCTGATATCAGATTTCCTCATTTCTACATAAATTTAAGGATTCAGTAGGGTCAAGTATTTAAGAGAGTCTGGATTTAGTAATCACAGACTTGACTTTGTTCAAGTTTGTTTCTGTCTCTTAAATGTGTGAATCTGAATATCAGTAGGTGTCCCTAAGATTTAGGTTTCTCATACATAAAATGGTAATGTATATATAATATTTGGTCTATAGAGTTATAAATATTAGGTTAAATAATATAGGCAAAGCGCTTAGTTCAGGGCCTGACAGAATTTGTGCTCAATAGCTGATGAGGATTACCATTGCTAATTATGAGAGGAGTGAGTGGGAATCCTTTTAGGGCCATAAATATTCCTCAGATTTGAAGATATTCCTGATGCATCTTCTTAGAGATGAAACAGTAAGTTATTCTTGCTTTCTATCCTTGACCCTACTTAACATTTAAATTAAAGTAGCGCTTAGCCAAATAATTCAGAGCCTTAGTACTTAACTTGTGACTTTTTTAAATCATTGAAGGATAAACTTTTTTGGTGACATTTGTAAGGTAGATTTTGATATTTATATCAGTGTTGTTGAGGCAAAGAAATGGAGTATCATCTTCAAATATTCTTAATGTGACTTTTTTTGTATATGTGCAGTTCTCCCTTGACTTATTGCAAATAGAAATACATGACATTTTAATTAACTTGATACATTCATTGTCTTGTTATAGTTCATCATTTTGTACTTTGCAATGGATTCACTTAAAAATATTTGTTGCTTATTATATGCCAAGCAAAAAGTTACTTAATAAGGTGTAGGGCATAAGAAAAAGTTAGTAAATATAAAAATATATTTATCAAGCATTATGCCTGATATAGGAGATATAAAAATAAAGTACTGTCTTTTTCCTCAATGAGCTTAAAGTTTGGTTTGTCATCATAATTTAATGAAATGAGTATTATTAAAAACATTTAGTGAGAGATGAGGAACTGAAGAGAAGTTGAAAAACTCACACAGAGAGTAAGAAGTACAATTGCAGTTTGGGTTAATCAAATATTTTTATAATATTGTTTTATTTCCTATATTGACTTTGGAACTCTATCTATCTATCTATCTATCTTTTAATGTTTTATTTTTGAGAGAGAGAGAGAGAGAGAGCACAAGTGGGGGAGAGGCAGAGAAAGAGGGAGACCCAGAATCCAAAGGAGGCTCCAGGCTCCGAGCCGTCAGCACAGAGCCTGACATGGGGCTTGAACTAATGAGCTGTGAGATCATGACCTGAGCTGAAGTTGGACGCTTAAACAACTGAGCCACCCAGGTTCTCCTATGTCTAGTTTTTAGAAAAAGCATTGATATGAATAAAAATAATGCATTCTTAACTTATTATAGTGTACTTCGTATCATTAGTAGGCAACTTCACATATAATATAATATAATAATCAGTTCCATTTCTCCCAAAATAGACTTTGGACTATTTTTGTCATATATTTTATTTATACATATGTTATAAATCCCATAATATATTGCTATTGATTTTGTTTAAACAGTAAAATCTCTTTTAAATTGATCTAAAAAATAAGAAGAAAATCATGTATTTATCTATGTAGCTACATTTTCTAGTAATCTACATTCCTTTGTATAGATCCATATTTCTATCTCACATCTTTTTCATTTGGCCTGAAGGACTTCCTTTGACATTTCTCATAGCACATATCTTCTGGTGATAAATTCTTTCAGCTTTTGTATGACTCAAAAATACTTTATTCTGCCTTCATTTTTGGCAAAATTTTTTGCTAGATATAGAATTCTCATGGGCTCAGTCAGTTGAGCCTCTGACTTCGGTCATGATCTCATAGTTCTTGAGTTTGAGCCCTGCATCAGGCTCTGTGCTGATAGCTCAGAGCCTGGAACCTGCTTCGGATTCTTTATCTCCCTCTCTCTCTGCCTCTCCCCCACTGGCACTCTGTCTCTCTCTCTCTCCCTCTCTCTAAAATAAATAAACATAAATAAATAAGTAAGTAAGTAAGAATTCTAGGTTGGCAGATTGTTTTTTTCGTTCAGTGTTTTAGACATGTTGCTCCGTTGTTTTATTGCTTGCTTTGTTTGGGGTGAGAAATCTGCTCTCATCCTTATTGGTTTGTTTGTTTGTTTGTTTGTTTGTTTATAAATGTAACATGCTTTCTTTCTCCCCACCCCAATCTCCTGTCCCCAGGCTGCTCTTAAGATTTTCTCTTTATCACTAGTTTTGACCAATTTGATTAATGTATCTCAGTAGTTTAATTCCTGTTTCTTGTTCTTGGGGTTTGTTGAGCTTCTTAGATCTGTGAGTTTATGATTTTCATCAATTTAGAAAAATTATGGCCATCATTTCTTCAAGCATATTTTTGGGTCCCTCCCTTTCTTTCCTTTCCTTTAGAGACTTTAATTACATAAATGCTAGGCCACTTGAAGTTGGCCCACAGCTCACTGATTGATGTTCTGTTAATTTTTGTAAATTTTTTTCTGAGTTTCATTTTGCATAATTTCTGTTGTTACTTCTCTAAAAATTTTTTTTTTTAATTTTTTTTTTTCAACGTTTATTTATTTTTGGGACAGAGAGAGACAGAGCATGAACGGGGGAGGGACAGAGAGAGAGGGAGACACAGAATCGGAAACAGGCTCCAGGCTCTGAGCCATCAGCCCAGAGCCCGACGCGGGGCTCGAACTCCCGGACCGCGAGATCATGACCTGGCTGAAGTCGGACGCTTAACCGACTGCGCCACCCAGGTGCCCCTAAAAATTTTTTTTTTAATGCTTATTTATTTTTGAGAGAGAGAGTGCAAGCAGGGGAGGGGCAGAGAGTGTGAGCAGGGGAGAGGCAGAGAGAGAGGGAGACACAGAATCTGAAGCAGGCTCCAAGCCTGACGTGGGGCTCGAGCCTATGTATGAACTGCGAGATCATGACCTGAGCTGAAGTCGGACACTTGACCCACTGAACCTCACAGGCGCCCCTGTGGTTACTTCTTCGTAATATCTTCTGAAATATCTAATATCTAATCTCTTCAATCCCATGAACTGCAAGATCATGACCTGAGCTGAAGTCAGATGCTTAACCGACTAACCAGGTATAGATTTCGTTCCAGCCATGGCTGTTTTCATATCTAGTTTGATTGCCTGAGATTTCTGGCTTTGGAGAATCTCCCTTTTTAAAAATATTTCTTATCTTTACTTAAAATTTTGAACATATGGAATATAGTCATAATAATTATGTTAGTGTCCTTTTCTGTTAATTCTAACATTGGTCTCAGTCTGGGTCAGTTTTAGTTGATTGATTTACCTCCTCTTTAAGGGTCATATATTCTGGCTTCTTTGTATTTATGGTAAATTTAGATTGGATGCCAGATACTGTGAATTTTATTTTGTTGGCTGCTGAATATTTTTATATTCATTTAAATATTCTTGTGCTATGTTCTAGGATGCAGTTAAGTTACTTGGAAACAGCTTGAACATTTTGGGTCTTGCTTTTTTAATTGTATTATGTGTGACCAGAGCATCATTTTGACCTCATGTCTAATGTAATATTTTTGAGTATTTTATCCAGTGTTCCATGAATGATGTGACTTTTCAATCTGGCTGTTGATAATGGGCACTGGTCCTTGTCCTGAGAGGCCACTGGGTATTATTCCTTTAATTCCCTGGTCCCCCAGAAAGTTTCCCCAAATGAATGTGCTGAATATCAGGGAGACTGTCTGGAGACTTTGAAGGTTCTCTTTGTGCTGTTCTTTCTGCAGACTCCATCTGCCTTGTTTTTCCTAGGCTCTAAGCTCTATCTCCTCAATTCAGAAAGTCTGATGGGCTCTGCCTGATTTCTCCCTCCCTGTTAGAGGCCTGGAAACTCTCAAGGCATGCAAATGAGACAATTTTGAATCTCACCTTATTTATTTCCTGTCTCTCAGGGATCACTGTCCTTTGTCGACTGATATCCAGTGTCTTGAAACCATTGTTCCATATATTTTATTTTCCCCGTTTTCTTTTTTTAAGTTGTTTTGTTATTCTATTTTAGTTGGAAGCTGAAGTCCCCTTTTTAGCATTTTTAAAGATACTGTCTCATTGTCCTGTGGCTACCAGTGTTTCTGATGAGAAGTCAGAGTCATCCCCATTATTGTTCTTGTATGCGTGATCAGTTTTCCCCTTTTGGTGGTCTTAAAATATTTCTTTATTTTTGGTCTTCAACTGTCTTACTATCATGTGCCCAGGTATGGTCTTCATTGTACTTGTACTGTTTTGGTTTGCTCAGCTGTTTGGATCTGTGCATTGATACTTTTCACCAAATTTGGGGAAATTTCAATGATTATTTCTTCAATCTCTTTCTCTCCTATTCTTGTGATACTCTAATTGTATGCCTGTTAAACATCTTTCTACTGACCCACAGTACACTAAGGTACTGTTCCTTGTTTGTTTGTTTGCTTGTTTTTTTAAGGTGCTGTTCATTTTAAAAAATTAAGATTTATCTTTGTTCTTCAGTTTGGGTGATTTCTACTGACTTATCTTCAAGCTCACTGATCCCTTTGTTTCCAATGTCCAATTTTCTCCTAAGCTCATCCAGTGAGTTATGTATTTCATATATTTTGTCAGCTCTTGAATTTCAATTCACCCTTTTTTATAGTTTTATTATCTCTAGTGATATTCTGTATTCACTCATTCTATTCATCATATCCTTTAACTCTTTGAGCATGTTTATAATAGCATGTTAAGAGTACTTCTATGATAATTTCAGCATCCACATCATTCTGACAGACTACTTTTAACTGAATTTTTTTTTTCACTTCGGGTCATACTTTTTTTCCCTTATTTGTATTATAGCAGGTTTTTTTTTTTAATGTTTATTTTTGAAAGAGTGTGAGAGCATGAGGGAGGGAGGGGCAAACAGAGAGGGAGACACAGAATCCAAAGCAGGCTCCAGACTCTGAGCTGTCAGCACAGAGCCCGACATGGGTTCAGTCCCATGAACTGCAAGATCATGACCTGAGCCGAAGTCAGATGCTTAACTGACTAAGACACCCAGTCACCCCCATGATAGTGGTTTTTAAAAATGTATACTGGATGTTGTGGGTGAGACATAATTTATGGATTATGCTATTTTCTTTACTGAATTTTGAGTTTTTCTGGATGACAGTTAATTCATAGTGATCCTTAGATCTTGTAGAGAGGTGGTTCTCAACCAGGAGTAATTTCTCCCACCCTAGGAAACATTTGGCAATGTATGGAGATATTTTTGGTTGTCACAACTTTGAGATGATGATGGTATATAGTGAGGAGAGATCAGGAATGCTTCTGAACGTTTTATAGTTCACAGATAAAGCACCCCACAGCAAAGAAAGATCTGATCCAATATTTCGATAGTCCTGAGGTTGAGAAACACTATTGTAGTTGTTTTAGACATTGTTAGAAAGGATATAGTACAGTTTTTTTCCCTGTTAGAGCATCTCCCTTATTCTAGGGCACAGTTCTTATTTCTAATGTGTGGCCTTTGTGGAATCTTCACTAAATGCCCAAGGTACTAAGTGAAGTCTCTCTGTTCCACTGTGACTGACTAGAACTCTAAATTCTCACAGCACTTTATAACCTCTTATATCTTCATTGAGGAATCACTTCAGCAACTGTTCTCTGGATGGACTCAATGAGTTTTACCCTGCTCAAGTGCAGCCTAGTGCTTGGCCAAAGTCATGAAGGGCACCTCCATGCAGAGTTCTGGGGATCCAACTTTTTGCATCTTGCCCATCTCAAGTCTCTTTCTCTTTAAATTCTAGCCTTTTAAGCAACTCTAAATTCCAAAGTTTGTCTCCTCTGGCTAATGAGACCACCACTTTCTGTACTTCAGAAAGTACCCTAGATAGAAATATGGGGTCAATATGAAGCTCATCCTACATGTTTCTGTGACCCTTCTGTCAAGGATCATAGCCCTGTATAGTTCGTTGTCCAGTGCTTGAAAATAATTGCCTCATATACTCTGTACAGTTTTATAGTTGCAGTGAGAATATTTCCCATACCAGTCATTCAATCATGGCCAGAGTTAGATATTTCATACTGAAATTGAATGTCAACTCTAAATCTTAGGTTTCCTTATCATTCTTTGAGATGAACAAGATATTCTTTTAATCAGAAGTAATTCTTTGGTAATAGATGAAGATATAATTGTAGCTTCCTTCTCTAGAAAATACTAGAGAGGAACATTTCTGATCTACCTTCTTATTCCATTCTCCAAGGCCATTTAAATGCTGGCTAATGAGAACACACAAGCAATGCCTTCTTTTTACCGATGATAATTATAGCTATCTTATATTGTGTGCTTTCTATTGCCAGGCACTGTGCCAGTAGATTTACATACATTTTATTTTATTTAATGTTCACAGCAGCCCTATTTCTTCTGTTTTACTTATAAGGGAACTGAGGCTCTGCGAGGTTAAGTAACTGGCTCAAGTTTGTAGAGCTAGTGAAGTGACAGAGCTGAAACAAAGGCTTAAGTTTGTCTGACTCTAAAGCCTTAAATGTATATCAGTCAGAGCAGGCTAAATGATGTTCCAAACAACCCCTAAGTCTCTGTGGCTAACCACAGTAATGGTTTGTGAAAGTGTTCTTCTCCTTCCCAACACATTCCAATATGGGTTTGTTGGAAATGTCTCCTCATGCCATCCTTCCTGCCTGTGGCCCCATCATTCCCTGGGGACTTGGTGTTCTCTGCTCCTCTACTTCCTCAGAAGACAAAAAAGAGAATGTAGAGGATCAAGCTGGAGGATTTTCAGGCTGGTAAGTGGTCATTTGTGATCACACGCAGTTGGGCAGAAGTCAGTTACAGAATCCGTCTCGAGGCCAGGAAATATAATCTGGCTATGTCCTCAGGAAAAAAAGAGACTGGGTTTTGGTGAAGAACCAGCCAGTCCTACCATACTATATTAACCCGGATTCTCCCCTAAGTTGCTAGTTGGGAAGCATTTATACACCTTGCTCTAAATGCAGTTTTTCTAATATGTGGAATTTAAGAAGCAAAACAAATGAACGCAGGGGGGAAAAAAAGAGAGGCAAACCAGGAAACAGACTCTTAACTGTAGAGAACAAACTGATGATTACTGGAGGAGAGGTGGGGGAGGGGAATGGGGATGGTGATGGAGATTAAGGAGGGTACTTGTGAGGAGCACTGGGTGTTGTATGTAAATGATGAATCACTAAATTCTGTACCTGAAACTAATATTGCAGTGTATGTTAACTAGCTGTAATTTAAATAAGGATTTAGGAAAAAAATAAAATACTTGTATCTTAAAAAAATAAATAAATGCCATTTTTCTAGGCTGGGGCTTGGTTTAGTATCACACATTATCATCCTTGAGGTTAGTGAAGTTAACACAAATCATGTCCTGAGACAAGTAGGATCTTCAGAGATCATGTATCATATTGTCCCTCAGAGGGGCAATCATAATTATCGATATCCCCAATTTTAAGGGATACATTTTTATTCTTTATTTTTAATACTTTAATCTATAGATGGTATCTACATTATTTTAGTTAGGGCACTACACTTGCTCTCCCATCATTCCCTCCTGTCATATGCTGCTTCGACCTGGGCTACTGAGGAGTCAATGCCTTGTTTTCTTGGTCTTTCTTTCCTTGTCCATGTGTCAGGATTTCAGAATGGTATCTTCCAGTGAAAGAGCTGAGAGTCTGTAAACACAAAATGGGTGTCAGGAACTTTCTAACTGTTGTGAAAGCAACATCAGTGCTAAATTAACAGCCAAAAAATAATCACCATTGCTTCTCAGCCTTTTGGCTAAGATCAAGTATAGTATTTGTTCTTACCAGTTTAATATCTGGTATGTCCTCTGTCCTAGGACAATATATTAAGTGGATTTTTGGAGCAGGGAGATGGAACAGGAGCTGGCTCTGTACACACCATGCATCAACCTGGTATCATGATACTTCTAGGAAAGGTGCACCCTGTGGGGTTAAAAACCATGAATTTGAGGAAGACACTTCCAGAAAGGACGTGTAGGGTCCTTTGGGAAATGGCAGCAACACAAGAGACACCAACAGTTAACTTAGAAGCATATTGGCAAAGCCTTTGGTCAGGTTGCTTTGCTCAGTCCGCCTTTCTTTTGATTTGAGTACATCCAAACCATCTGTTTGTTTGGAGTATTTGAGCAAGTTCCCTGAATTTCATTCCAACTGCACCTGCCCTAAACCTGGACCTTCTTTGCCCTCCTGATGACAACACATCTAACATTTCCCTGTCTTTAATATCTTTCCTCCTCATTCATCCTGCAGAGGACTGCCATTATCTTTAGGTCTTATTCTTGCTCAGACACTTTTGGCACCAGTGGCACATTTCTTTCTCCAAATCACAGCTCTACCTTATATCTCTAACTTTGTGTCTGGGTTCTTCCCTCATTCACCCCCTGATCCAGTCAGACTGGTGACCTTTGTGTTCTAGAACTTGTTCCATACTGTTTCGCATCCATGCCCTTATAAATGGAGTTCCCAGTATCTGGGAACCTCTCATCTCTCCTCCTCAAAGTCCTAGCCAGTTTTCAGGGCCCAAGTGAAAATTGATCTCTTTTCTGAAGTCTGCACCCATGTTTCTGGTTAAATAAATCTCTCTCTTTCCTGTGTTTGTGTAGCACTTTGTACTGCTCACAGTCTGCTTTGTGTCTCATCTTCTCTGCTGGGCCACAAGAGCCTAGGGAGCAGATGTTTTGTGAACCTTCCTATCCACCTCCTGTAGTGCCCAGCATCACACCTTGCTCAGCAAAGATGCTTAGAAATGCTTATTGGACAAAATTAAAAGCAGACTGTGACATCAACTGTACAAAGACCTTTTTCTCAAATTAATCTGGAAACTAAAAATAGACTATCCTCAAAATGATTAGATAACATACTTGAGGTAAACTATTTATGTACAACCTAAAAGTGCATTTAGATGGACTCTCTTTAAAAAAACAAAACAAAACAGAAACAATCCCTTCAAAAAGTTAATTTTCTAAATAGATCTATAGTATTTTTTTTTAATGTTTCTTTTTGAGAGAGAAAGAGACAGAGCATGAGTGGGGGAGGGGCAGTGAGAGAGGGAGGCACAAAATCTGAAGGCTCCAGGTTCTGAGTTGTCAGCATAGAGCCCAACATGGGGCTCGAACTCACAAACTGCGAGATCATGACTTGAGCCGAAGTTGGACACTCAACCTATTGAGCCACCTGGGTGCCCCTATGGTATCTTTTAATGGTCTGCATTTCTCAAAGATAACATTAAATGCTCTAATCAAGTAGGGAGAAAGATTGGAATTATCCCCATAAGAGGTATTCCGATTTCCAGTTTCCAAAAAGGCATCTGAAATGATGGGTATCGAGTGTGCCTGGGATGGCACTACTGCTGGTGACTTCTTTGGCAATGTCCTAGATACAGTTCTGCTCGTAGGTTGGCTCTGCCCAGGAGAAGCACAACTTTTGTTGGAAAGCACAACCGCTGGTGCAGCATCGAAACAAGTCGTCTATATGAGAGAGAGATCCTTCAGAGAGGATGTGTATCTTCATCAAAATTCTAACTGCATTGAAACTGTCACTCAAGGAGTTAACATCTGTGAAGAATAAAAAATGCAATGGAGAGGTTTCAGGCAAAGCATGGGGAGCCTGATAAAATTATCAGTGAATTAAATTCAGACAGATGGCTTTAGAAAGAAATGAAGTACACAAACCTTATGTAGAGTATAATGACTCTCACTCTGACAGGGGCTTTGTCAACAGGGTAAGCACTTTTTTTTTTTTAAACTGGATTTTAAAGCAGTTGGAAGTCAAATTCTTCTCCTTTTCTGAGGTGTTATTTAGTACTTAAACAACAAAAACAACAATGGTTTGTAAAGCCACCTGGATAGCCTCAGACTCTGAAGCTCCGGGAGGAGCTGCACAGCGTGATAGAAGGCAGAGGGTAGGCGTCACTACTGCTGCTGCTTCTTACTCTCCTCAGACTCCCTGCCCACATCAATAGGTCCTTGGCAGCTAAAATATTTCTACAGAACAGAGGCCAATCATTAGCTCTGCTTACAACAGCAGGATACCAAGGGAAGCTTCCAGCCATTAAACACACACATGCAGACGAAAGACACAAATACACTGATTTCCGCCTTTTAAAATTTCAGTTTTTACCATTGTTTTTGGTTGAATTAAAAAAAAAATAGCTCTTAGAGCACCCCACTTAATACTATCATTTTACATTTAGACAAAAATGGTGCGAAAATAATACGTTATTTCTCTCTCAGAAATTCTTTTTCCTTATGGTTTTTATGTTATCTTCATGCATTTGGCCCCAGGAGCCCCCTCTTTCAGGTGACTGGCCCCAGCATATTCATGCTTGGACGCCAAAGGCCAGGCTGCTTCTTAGCAATGGACTTTGCCTTTGTTCCAGACCAGATGTTCTGTTTCTCCCTGGTAACAGTTTGCATTGTGGTACCTTATTATACGGTGCTCTCTGGAACTGGTGCCAGGATAGCCTCCAAATCAGCCAAGAGCAGCGCTGAATCAATGAGACAGCTGGCGGCCTCCCGAGGGAGGGAACGTTTTTACCTTTTTGATTCATGCAGTCTCCGCTAGTTCAGATCCAGGATGCCATGAATGATTTTTCTTAGCGACAGGTGAGAACAAAAAAGCTTTGTAAACCTAATTCAATAGAAGCTGGAGACTCGGTGTGCTATTGATTAAAGGGAGAAGACGATGAAGAGGAAGTGTACACACAGTCCAGTTGCATTTTCCCCATAATCGACTTCTGTGCTCTGGCCTGTGTTGGAGCTGTCAGCTTTGCCGGGAGGAGAGGCTTGAAAATCAAGAGTATTGTGTCTGTTGACCTCGGGTTAGGATTTTAATCATGTCTCTAAGATTGCATATTATCTACAAAAACAAGAAGATTACTCCTTTTTTTTTTTTTTCATTTTTCTAGCTATAAAATTCACTGATCTATTGCTAACTTTGCTAAAAATTTAAGGTGACTTTAATGGGCTTGTTGACATCATCCAGGCTTTAATGTTTGGGATGTGTTTATTTATTAGGGCTATGGATTGGGGTAAATATCATCCACATTTACACCCAAGGATTACAACTCAGTGTGAGTTCTTGCCCTAGGTCCTACACATCAGCACACTTATTGAGTGAACAAGAACGCTAGTCCTACCCTACTGTGTCTCCCACTGCTCTGTAAAAGCAGGCCAGTTCTTGAGCCATTGTAATCAGAGGACCATTAGATGAGATGCCACAGTACCTGAGATCTCTAGTCCCAGTGTGGTGGAGAGGAGAAAATGAGACAGTAACAGAAGTCAGAGACCCTGTAGTACATCATCCCCATCAATCATGGCAGACTTGTTGGCAACATGATGGATGACACCCAAACACTGACCTTGGTGGGTCAGTCTTTGTCACATAAGTAACAGAATAAGTCAACACAGTGGGTCTACCTACCATCAAATAGGAGCGATAAGCTGTGACTACAGCAGAGGGAAAATGAACATTAGTGTCAAATGTTGTCTATATTTCTGAGCCAGAAGTAGCTGATATCTTATTGTTCAGGCATTGAATTGGATGGGATATTTTAGGAAGGAGAAAAAAATCAATGTTATCAAGGCATGCTTGTAGCATTATGAGTTTTCCTCTTAACTAAGCTATTAAATAAGACAGTAGTGAGTCTGTACAGTATACATTCTTATAGAGTGAAAACTATTATAACATAGATGACTTTAAACCTGAATATTGGCTCATATACATGCAGTTCAACACTTAATTGGTGACAGATGGTTTGGCTTGGGGATAGACATAATTTAGTCTGGGAATTCTGGTGACTTTCCCATGGTAGTCTTAGAATTTGTCTCTCTAACAATTTTCCAAAGTTTCACAGTTATAAATGACCTACCCCAAATCCCTTCTCTGAGTTTAAATATTCCTTGATTGGTCATAGAAAGTAAGGAGAAATTCTCAATAATGAGCAGCAGGACATGTGGAGGGCTTGACAGCTACTGAAGATAAAAGAATTGGCGAAGAGATTATGATACACTTGCTTTTCATAGGAGTGAGGTTGGAATAGTTTGAAGCAAGACCTGCCCATTTATTTTCCAGATGGCTTTGTGCCATGTTGTAAGAAATTCAGTCAGCTTTATCATTGAGAACCACTTCCCTAAGCTAGTGGAATCACTGAAAATCCTGTCTCATCTCTTTTGAAATCAATATTAAAAAATCAAGAGACCCAGATATCGAGTGCTTGTCTCCCCTTCAAAGTCAAAAACTCAGGTTGGCGTCTTGAGGCATCCAGTCAAGGGGAACCAGTCAGGTGGTACATTTACTTTTAGGGTCAGAACTTGCATATTTCCAATCCAGTTAGTTCGAGTTGGCATGTACTTTTCTTGAAACATCTGTGTGCTTACCACTGTGCCAGCCATCAGTAAAGAGTTTTTTGTTTTTTTGTGTGTGTTTAGAGAGAGAGAGAGAGAGAGAGAGAGAGAGAAAGTGGGGGAGAGGTGCGGGGGGGGGGTAGGGAGAGGGAGAGGGAGAGAGAGGGAGAGAGAGGCTTAAGCAGACTTCACACTTAGCACGGAGCCTGATGTGGGGCTCAATCCCATGATCCTGAGATCATGACCTGAGCTGAAATCAAGAGTTGGACACTCAGTCAACTGAGCCACCCACATGCCCCTAAAAAGAGGCTATTTTAAGGCAAGCAAATAAAACATTATTTATCATAACAGGTCTTATAAGCTTTTGGAACTTTAACAGGTCGGTAAAAACTGAAAATGCGTATGAAGTCAGGAAGGATTTAGGGAGAAAAGGGGCAATATTATATGCATACTAGCTTTATTAAGGAAAAGAAATCTAGGGGTGTTTCAGAGTCAACCTTCCTGCTTTTGAGATTGGTATCAGGGAGGATGAACATATCTTCTCATGGATGGCCTGATGATATAAGCTATTTGTCTGATCCAGAAAGCCATTTCTTATGTTCTCCAGCTCTTGCAATTGGAATAGACACTGAGCAGCCAAAACATGTGGATGGATTGTGTTTGGCTGTGTGGACTGTTGTCTAGAGAGAGAAGATAAGGCATAAGTGCTGATGGTATTCTGGATGTGTTTCTTTCCCTTCTGGGTGAAAGCCAAAGATGCTAGTAGGCTGAAAACTGAGTTGTCTTGGTAATCTTTCCTATTCTTCTTAACTGCAGGATTTACAAGACACTGCTCTTTGGGTCTAGGTATCATTTTGGGATCATATCATCATAATTCTGTGATTATGTGCTGGGAGGGCAAAGTTGCAGAGCAATTGCTCAGCTGTGCTGGGGAAGGAGGCAATTACCAGCACACATTTTAGCCCCACTTGTCAGAGTGAGTTTCACCCAGGCACAAGGGGAGCATTAACTTGGGCAGTGTACCTTTTAGGAGGCTTAATTTAGTTTTTTCTTCCCTTTAATTGTGTGATTTCAGTATTTTAGCCACAATCCCTAGGCTGTAAGAACCTTTAAACAGCTCTTTATTATGAAGCAGGACATGGGTTTTTGAAGAAGAATGAACAGGGAACTGCATAATTTATAGGAAAACTGCATGATAGACTTTTTCTTTACAAAGAACATTGGGGTTACATTGGCACTAGCCAAATACCTTTTTAATGAATAGTCAGTAATCAGCAGCAGCTACAGTAAATGCTTGAATTTTTTCCTTTTATGTGCTATGAGTCCATAAATTAAGCATCTGATTCTGATTGCTGTCATGAATACACACGCTTTTTGCCACCCACCCCCACTGCTCAGATCCCCTGCATCAGTTCATGCTCAGTTTAGAGCAGTGTGAAAAATGGAGGGCAAATCTCTTTTAATATGTTCAATTTTCATCCACTTTAAATACTGTGATGGAAAAAGGATGTTGACAATACACTCCACTTTCTTTTTTGGATCTAGATCACAATTTGGGTTTTAAGACAGCAGTATTATGTTCTAGACTGTAAGAAAAAGAGTTTATACACTCTTTTTTTAATATATATTCAAGAGCCATTAAAATAAATTTAATTGCCAAGGTATCCTTTTTTTTTTTTTTTTTTTTTAAGCAGAGCTTTGTCTGAATTGTAAGCTTTCCATTTGCTCATTCCTCTAAGATTTTGCACATGCTATTTTCATCACTTGGAATGTATCCTCCTTTTTTCTATTCTCTGCTTCTCAATATTTCTAAATTTAACAAAACCCCAAACAAATGCTTCAGGAAATTATTCTTTTCTAATGTCATCTGCAGCCAATCATCTTCACTTCCCTCTCAGTGGTTCCTTAGCTTCTGTGAAGTTAATGTGAACAGATGGTTATTAATTTATAACCAAGATCCTGTCTGAAAGTTTAAGAATATTTTTTAAAAATCTAAACATTTTTTCTAATTTCAACAATGTCATCTGTGGTAGTTATGGCTCCAAGCCAAGCAACAAAGTCTATTTATCCCAAAGTATGGGTTAAGTACAAATATTTAAAAAGCATCATCAGAAAATATTATTGTAATATTGACAATAAAATAAAATCTTAGAGCTTCCTGTGTTCCAGGTACTAAGTCCCTTACAAGTGCTAATTCATTTACTTTTCACAAAATTCCTGCAAGGCAAGTACTATGATTTTGCTTATTTTACAGAGGTGGAAACTGAGGCACAAGAGTAACTTCTCAAGTTTGCAGAGCTAAGTGGTAGAGCTGAAATTCAAGTCCAGGAGTATTCAGAAGATAACTTTGGGGCCCTGTTAAGTGCTTTAGTTAGCAAGAAGAAAAACAACTTCATAAATGTGGGTTCTGATAGTTTCCTCAAAGGCCCACTAGATGGCAGTGTTGTCTGATACAGCTCTGTGACTAAAGGGGCTTAGCCAGGACCTAGGGTTTATAGGGGGAAGTGAATGTGAGAAATATGTGTGGAGTGTTTATTATTCAATTGCCATAACTTGGAGAATGCCTTATTAATGGTTGTCACTTGCTGTTATACTTAACTTTTTTTGAGTTTATGTTTTTTCTCTAGCTCAGTAAATTATAGTATTTTAAGGACAGAGAATATTGTTTCTTTCCACAGCTCCTGCAACTGAGTTTCTCATACTTGGAAAATGGCAGAAGTCTTTCCTACAGAGTGCAGAAGTAAACCTTGCCATGGGAGAAACAGCTTCCTGATCAAGATATTTCCTCAGCCAGGTAAGTTTCTTACTGCACCTCAGGTAGTGATTTGAACACCATATTCATGCAGTTATTATTGTTGAATACATGTCATATGACATTTGGAACCTTGACTTTTGCATAAGTACAGTGATTTTGTAGTTTAAGTGTGAAAAGTATCCCTTGTGTCATTCCGTTAGCTGAAGAGAGTGACTTTTGCTGCTCTCTTTTGTATTTCACTGTGACTGCCTGAGGAGGGAGTGACAGGGAATATGGAGGAAGCCCAGGAGGAGACTTGGGTAGGATGTGAACACTGTGGAGAAGTGAGGTGTTTAGCTTTGCATTAGGTAAGCAGAATTTCAACAAGTCAGGATCAGCAAATTTGTGCGATGTTCTGGTAAGCCACTTCCCTTCTGCAGCCCACTCATTAATTTTCGGAAGCCTGACAGAATGGCTAAAAGGATGATCAATTTCAAGTGTCACTCCTGGCGTGTTTTTAGCCTTATGTAAAAGGAGTTCCTGACAAGTAACCCTGTTAGTGCCCTCAAAATGTCTCCTATTATTAAATATTGGGAATACGCTGAAATAATGAAATGGGTTTTTTTTTTTTTTTTTTTTTTTTTTTTTTTTTTGGTCACCAATGTGGTTGGTCTAGGAGATGATGAGATTAGTGTCTATTACTGACTATTAGGTGGGCTTACCTAAGACTCAAACCAGCAAAACCTTGAGAGAAATGAACACATTTCAAGGAGAACTACTTTTCTTTAGTGGATTTGTTTGGAACAAATGGTTTATCTCTACTCATTTTGCAAGTGATTGCATAACATTGTTACCTAGCAGATAAAATCCTCCTTCTCTTCCTCCTCCTCCCTGAGAAATTTTATTCTAATATGTTGCTTTAATCCTGGGTAGGTAACTGGTGTTATCTGGGCCGCTGAGCTGCCCCTGAGAGAGTCGTGGGTGGAACTGTGGGTGTCTCTCTACCAGAGGGACACAGTGCCTTTCTCTCCTTGTGTTTGCTTCTCTCTTTATCCTCACTCACTCAGATATTTTCTTTTTTCCCTTCTTTCCTGGATGTCACATTTGCTTCCTTTTCCTTTTGATAACACCTTCTATCCTTAAATCTTTAGGCCACATCATAGATGATGTTGGACATTTTGATGCCTGTTGGCACTAAAGCATTTGCTGATGCTGGTCTTAATTCCTTTTATATCCTAATATTTGGTGAACTAATTTTATTTCCAATGTGCTTGGTGAAAAAAGGAGAGAAAGTTATTGCAGAACCCAGTTGCAGAATTTCTACTGCAAAGATGTAGAAAATTCTAAGAAAGATAAAGCCTTAAGGTGAGACAAACATTGCATGACCCTGTATGTGAATAGGTAGTGGCAAATGTGAGTGCCTGCTCACAGGAGCCAGATACTTAAAGCAAGTAAATGACATAGACCTAGTAAGAATGGAAAAGAATGGAAGAGCATGTAAGCCATTCAAGGGGGTGGGGGGCAGCTGCTGTTCAAGTCTGAAGCTTCTGCCCTTAACAATGTGCAATCTACATGACTTTAACTTGGGGTGATGCTAACTAATCTCTATATATCTGTATGTATGTGCATGTGTGTGTGTGTGCGTGTGTGTGTGTGTGTGTGTGTATATACATATATATATATGTGTATATATATATGTATATATACACACATATATATATACATATATATGTGTGTATATATATATACATACATATATATATATATGTGTATATATATATATATATATATATATATATATATATATATGTATATAGTTCTGGGGAGGAAAGAAAGAAAGAAAGATAGAGAGGGTGCCTGGGTGCTCAGTCAGTTGAGCATCCAGCTTTGGCTCAATTCATGTGACTTTGAGCCCTGCATCAGGCTTGCTGCTGTCAGCACAGAGCCTGCTTCGGATCCTCTGTCCCCCACTCTCTGCCCCTCCCTCATTCATGGTTTTTTTTTTTCTCTCTCTATCTCTCTCAAAAATAAAAATAAACATTAAAAAACAGAAAGAAAGAAAGATAGGGAGAAGGAAAGAAAGAAAAAGAAAAAAAAAAAAAAAACACCTGTCTGCAGGCCTAGAGTATCCCTAGGCAGCTTATTTGTGACTCCTGCTATAAATACTATGAATTCTAGAGATAGATTATTGTAATTTTGTTACACCTGGGAATCTTAATGTTACCACAGTGTTCTGACAGAAGTTTTAGCACAGTTTTCTGGATGAATGTTCACCCACTCAATTAAAACTCTGTAACTCATCAGAATGTGAAATTCTGAACTAAGACTGGAAACAGTAAACTGACTAATTAAACAACATCACTTACTGTTAAAATACGAAGAGTTATTAATTTATAAAGCTAATTGGATTGGAATCCAGCTAAACTTAAACCAGAGTTACATTCTAATTGCTCTTTTACTTTAGAAAATATCAAAGACCAGGAGATGATATTTTTATGGTGACAGTTCTTAACAATCCATGCAGGTCTTCAGTAGAAGCCTTTATTAGAGGAGTGGTATTTGAAAGAATAAAGTGTAACAGGCCAACTTTATGGAGTTGACTCAGAGTGCATTAGAAAAAAAAAAAGAATTTATAAAGAATGTTAAAAAACACAGCCTTCATTCCATATGTACTAGTATCTAATACTCTCATAATGTATTTTTTAAAAATTTTGTTTTCTGGAATGTTGTCTGAAATACAGATTTTACAAACCGAGTTGTTTTCAGTACTTTGAACCAGTTACGAATTGTTTCGTTTGTGTTAATAGAGCTGTCAGGCTGTTTGTACTCATGTTGCCTTTGATGTCTATCAAGAACGGACACCCAAAGAGAAGTCTGGGAGGCCTGTTTGACGCAGCCCTCCTGTAGATGCAAAGTGACTGACTTTCCCAAGTGGAAGAGCGTATACAGACAGTGTGACAGGAGTAGAGGATGCTCTGCCTTCTGGGGCAAATGCCCACTGATATTTGAGCATTGCACTGTGAACAATTCTGTTCAGACATGTTTCTCAGATGTTTGCCTCAGATTGCAGGGGCTTTTCCTTTTGTAACCCAGGTTACAATAACCTTAGAGACCCCTATGAGTCCTTTCAGGTTTCCTGCTCGATGAGTGTCCTCTAGGTGTTACCCAGCCTTCTGAAACTGTGTGGCCTGCCAAGCTTCTTGGGAATCCTGACCACATCCACTGTACCTTACAGTCCTGTCAGGAAGTGTCAACTGCAGTTTAATCCCCAATACCGAGGACGGTCAAAATGCTAATCCCCACCCACTGTGGGCTCCCAGGAGCGGTGCTGAGTCCTTACACAGGACGCTGGAGGCCTGTACGTGTCAAGGTTTGTCTCCTGTCGCAGCTGCCTGAGGAATCCTGAACCCTGCCTTGTGGCCACAGCTGTGGGAAGTCAGGCCCCGCAGGGCATCCCCACTTTCCCAGCTCAACACTGCTGCTTGCCTTGCACGCAGATGCCTCTCAGGGCAGGTGACTTTTACCTCCTTGGGCTCTGTCATTCATGCATTCCACCTGGTGACCTTTCCTTCATGTCTCTTTACTGGGTGCCCATTTATGGGTGCAAACAGTGTCTCATTACCAGCTCCCTCGCTTTGTCATTTGCCAGCTTTGTGTCAGGCTGCGGTCTGTCAGCAGCCTGACACTCTCAGTTCAAAACCAACACTCCTGCTCATTGTTGCCCGCACATGTCTCCTCTCTCGCCTCTGTCTGCCATTGGACGGAGCCTCAATGCCATGCTCAAGGTGCCATTGTGTGGTACAAAGGAAGACAGGGTTAGGAGAGACTCTGAACTCAATCACTTGTCAAAGATTATGTCTTTATGAGGCACTTTTAATTAGGCTTTGCTATTTGGTTTCTAGCTTTTCCCTACATCCCTCTCACCCTTCTTATCACTTATCCACATGCCCACCAGAGAGAACTGTAATAACAATGAAATGGGATTTTAACTTGAACAACTATAGGACTTGAAAGGTGAAGGTCGGGGCAATAGCAATGCAATGAGTAGGAAGAACAAACAATTACAATTCAGTTGCCACCCATATACCTCTGTGGGGAAGACGATAAACAATCATAAGGCTCCTTTAAGGTTTTGCACAAGACAAGAAATCATCTACTTTGTTTTATGTAAGGCACATTGCTTCTGAAGCTGCTTGGTCTTGTCATATGACTATACTTTCTTCTCTTCAAATGTTTCATTTCTCTCTCTCTTTTTTTTCTAACTGGATGTAGAAACCCTTTTCCTACCATAATGGCATTGAATTGAGTAGAACTGCATTTCGTTGACAGTACAAAAGAATATAATCTGGCTTGTTGTGTAAGCCAATACGTGTATGATGTGCCTACATTTCTACCTGGACTTCTGTTTCTGTGAGCAATGAGTGAACACACACACACACACACACACACACACACACACACTGCTCCATAACAATCTCTTGTCATATCTGCCTAGATGGTAATGTTTTATGTAAATAAAGTCTCTAATTAATTTTTATGACCCATGCAGGCTTCTGCAATTCCTTTTCTCAACACCAATGTGTACAGAGTTAGCATAATATTGAAGTTCTTTTATCAATTTTTATTCTTTAATCTGCTATCCTATTTCTAATCGGTTAACAGCTTAAAAATATATTTTTTTCTTTTGAAATATTTTTTCCCCTTAAACTTGAAAAATTTATAATTAGGTGGTGTGATAAAATCAGTAAAACAAAAAAAGACTCTCTCAAGATTTAACTTCCTGTGTGCTATCTTTGGACAGCAACTTTGCAAGGTGCCTGAGAATGCATGGCCTGAGAATTTGTTTGGACTGCACTTTTTTCAATAATTGAAGTAATAGTTCATGTGTGGATGCAGATTATAAAGTTCTGTAATAGTTCCCATTTGTTCATATTTTTATTCTTGCTGCCAACATCTGGTTTATTTTCTGAATGCATTTGTAAGTACTCTTTAGAAGCTATATGAGAATTTAACCTTCTCTCTTCCAGAAGATGAGGAAATTCTAACAGATGAGGCTTTAAGGCATCTTTTTGCATCTTCCCCTATTCCCCCAAAACTGAGAATTTTATCCTATTTTGGTGTTATGATCCACACAGAGTAAGGACATAATTTCATTCATATTACCTCAGTCAGGTATGTGCACCAACAGGCATGTACTTTTTACACTGAGAGGAATTCTCACCGTTCGTTGCAGAGAACTTCTTTTTAAAATGTACTGGTACTGAGAAACTTAACAGGAACCCATGGGGGAGGGGAAGGAAAAAAAAAAAAAGAGGTTAGAGTGGGAGAGAGCCAAAGCATAAGAGACTGTTAAAAACTGAGAACAAACTGAGGGTTGATGGGGGGTGGGAGGGAGGGGAGGGTGGGTGATGGGTATTGAGGAGGGCACCTTTTGGGATGAGCACTGGGTGTTGTATGGAGACCAATTTGTCAATAAATTTCATAAAAAAAAAAAAAATAAAACTGTTAACGGGATCTCCTGGAAAAAAAAAAATAAAATGTACTGGTAGTAGGATTTTTATTATATTTTAGTCTGGAAACAGAAGCATTCATTCCTCTGGGGTCTTTTTCTGTGTGTGGAGCCAAAGAAAGTCTCTAGAAGTCAGGAGCTGTGTCTTCGCTTTGCGTTGTTATGGGTAAATTGTAGAAGTTTCTCGTTACAGATTGTGCACTTGGCATCCTCTTACAGGCGCAACAGACCTTTCCACTTAGTTACAGGATGTGTTTCTGAAGACAAATTAAATCTTTTCCACTGAGAGCAGAGAGATCTTTTCTTTTTCCTCAGCCAGAAAAGATCTGGTTAGCTTATGTTAATAACAGAATCCCCCATATTATGGCATAACTCTCCCTGCACACCGTCTGAAATGCTGCTCACGTGATTGGGTGTAATCAGGAAGTGGGTGGTATGATTAAATAGGCCTAATTTATGTTGGGGGTAGCTTGGAGCTAGAAGCTTCAGAAAATATGTATAAGAACTTCTCACATTTTGTTACTTTAGTTAAACAGTTTAAAATGCACATTTCCCCAGAATTTGATATCCTACCCCACCCAATAATATTCTATGTTGTAAATACATTGAATTCTCATAATCAGAAATTCTTCATAAATTTTACACCAACTGCCAGGAGAATAGTGTAGTTAAAGAATCCAGAGGGTGAGGTTGAAACAAGGTCAAATTAGAGGCAAAGACCTGGTGTGATCATCCCTATACATGTCTTAGGTTGGGTGCCTCAGAAGCAGGTCCCCAAGATGAGGATTAGTGTATGAGTGATTTTCTAAAGAAATGCACCCTGGCCAAACACAGGGAGTGAAGGAGCTAAGGGTGTGATTCTGTGCTGAGATCCAGAGGAGACTGGCTTTGGTCTATACCACAGGGAAATATTTGAGGCAAGAAAACTGGGCTTCTCTAATCCTGCGCTCCACGAATCACTAGCTAAATATTCTGACGGTGAAGCAAGCTAGTAGCTTGAGGGCTGTATGCCACAGAAGAGTAACAAGTGTTATCCAATAGAGGTTAAGGCACACTGCAGCCAGAAGAGGCTACAGAAATAGCAAAGGGCAAGTAGGCAGATCATAACACAACTACATACTATAATTCCTGTGGAAGCTGGTTTGAGCTCCAGAGTACCACCTGGGTGTTTCCTCAAAGGCCAGTTGTTTTCCCTTTAGTTAAGCCTACTAGGATACGAGACCATTAACAGGAAGCTTGGGTACTAAATAGGAGAGAGATTCTGGAGCCCACTTCAATCTACTTGCCAGGTCTGATTGTGCACATCTCTTCCTAACTCCTAGCTCAGTGATGCACTGGTAACTTGCAGTCAACTATGGTGGCAGTGTTTCCATATGGATATTTGAAATCACCACATATTAGGGCTTAACTGGGGGCAGGTAGGGAGCAAAGCCAGTTGTAAAATGATTACCATCATACCACTCTGATGGCAAGCAAAAGTGTTAATAGGGAAAAGAAATTGTTAAAAGTGCACATTTATTCTATTAAATACACCAAATAACGTATACATTAAATAATATTAAATGATTTATATGAAAACATTTTGTAGTAATCAAGTGCTATACAAATGTAATTGTTGAAATTGCCTATTACAACATAAGAAACATACAACACTTCTCTCCAGAGCATCTAAAGTGGCAAAATACTGTAAAAATAATTGTGAAAAGGTGATTCTTTAGTTGTTCTGATCTAATTGTTGCTGCTATCAGGCAAAAGCTATCCCAGAAGAGAGTTTACTTATCACTTTCTTCTTTTATTTCTTTTCCCAAGGTGCCTAGTTAATTGCCTTATGACTCATGTCTTATACTTTGCTTCTCTCATAGGCAGATAGAAAATGTTTTATTGGGAGAGGTCACCACATAAATGCGTAATACTCTCTTTTCTGGTGGATATTGGGAGGAAAATAGACTAGTCCAATAGAAAGAAGCCACAACAAAAAACCCCAGGAATTTCCAGTCTGCCTGAACATTTTAGTATATGGGCTGCCGAAGCAAGCGCTGCCTGAAGATTTTAAAGGAACACAGTGCTCTTCAAACTTTTAAAAAACTCAGAAAACTCAGAAACTTTTTTTAAGTGCTGTGTCATGAAATCTTGTTTGCGGGATGCAAGGGTCATTTCAGTTCATTTTGTAGCCACCAGCGTGCCATGGCTAGTACCCAGGCTCTGGAGAAGGCAGTGAAGAAAATTGCCCTGAAAAGACAGTCATACCCCTCTCCCATTCCAGAAAGGCATTGAGTCCTATTTGATAGCTGAGGTTTTGAAAGTTCAAGTATGGTAGGCAGAATCATATCCTACCTGCCAAAGGTTGTTTATATCCTAATTCTGAAACGTGGGAACATGTTATTTTACATAACAAAAGGGGCTTTGCAGATAAGATTAAGTCAAGGATTTTGAGTTGGAGAGATTGTCCTGGACCATCTGGATTCATCTAATGTAATTACAGCCCTTATAAGACAAATTCAGGAGGGTCAGAGCCAGAGAAGGAGTGATAAGGAAGCAGAGGTCTGAGTGATTGGTGGGGGTGATGAGCCAAGGATGTGTCCTGTAGAAGTGGGGGGGAGGGGGCGGGGAGACAAGGAAGGAAAATCTCCCCCAGGGCCTCCAGAATGAGCACAGCCTGGCCAACATCTGTTTTAGACTATTGCCCTTCAGAAGTGCAAGGTGATAAATTTGTGTTGTTTTAAGCACTAAGTTTGTGATACTTTTTACAGTGGCAATGGGAAACAAATACACCAAGGTTCTAGGCTCCAATATCTCCTCTGAAAGTACCCTTTAGTCCTCCTTTTTCATAGTGCTGTTTAGTGATTCCCATGAGCTAAGCAGGGACAGTAATAAATGCAGCTACAGAGAGGAATGCTACACATGACTTTTAATGAGCTCAAAAAACTTTTCTACATTGATTCATTTATCCCAACAGATTTTTTTTTATTAGAAAGGATTTTATTCTAACTTAGCATACAAAAACATTAATAGTTTCTAATATATGAAGTCTTTTCAAATTTTATTATCTTCCTGCTAACCTGATTTTTACAAGATAAGCATTTTCTATTATAAATGAATTAGGTATTCATTATAGAAAATTGGAAATAGAAGGAAAAAGAAAAGCATCCATTTTCCCATTATCAGAGAAAATCATTCAATGTTT
The DNA here is from genome assembly GCF_007474595.2 of Lynx canadensis. NCBI lineage: Eukaryota > Metazoa > Chordata > Mammalia > Carnivora > Felidae > Lynx > Lynx canadensis. The sequence continues at coordinate 101,431,405 of NC_044304.2, forward strand.
TTTCTTCCAGTGTTTTATGCACACTTTTTATGTTTATTGTACTTATTTACGTAATAACATTTTGCATCCTGCTATTTTCACTTAATACTATATAAATATTCACTGTATGCTTGTGAACTTATTGTGACTATAATTTTTTTTTTCTGTTCTCCAATTTGGATTGTTGAATAAACCCAAACCCAGTAAGGGTTCTTGGATACGAATATAAAAAAAAATATCAACTCTGGCAAATGGAAACAGAAAAGCATATTATATTGAAAGGGTAATTTGGGTGACTTATGGAACTAATGGGCAGACTGGAGAATCAAGGGAGATGAGATGTAGCCAAGGTCACATTGCCTAGGACACTTAGGATCCTGGTCATTGGGCTGTCTCTTCTGACTGTGCCATCTTTAAGAAATTATTTTTTAAGTGTTTTTATTTATTTATTTTTAGAGAGATAGAGAGAGGGCTCAAGTAGGGGAGGGGCAGAGAGAGAGAGGGAGAGGGAGAGAGGGAGAGAGGGAGAGAAGGAGAGAGGGAGAGAGGGAGAGAGAGAGAGAGAGAGAGAGAGAGAGAGAGAGAGAGAGAGAATACCAAGCAGGTTCGTAGCTGACAGCACAGAGCTTGAGGCAGGGCTTGATCCCATGAACCTGTGCCGACATCATGAGTCAGATACTCAACTGACTGAGCCACCCAGACACCCTTGACTGTGCAATCTTTAAATGTTGCCTCCAATACACAAAGAGTCCCAAGAAACCTGTCTGTGTGGTAGGAGGCTCCCTGCATAGCATAGAAACCTTGGAAAGAATATTCTGATATTACCCTCCTTAAATTATCAGGTTTTTATATTTTTAAGGGATTTAAATGCCACTTTGTGATATGTAGGTATCTACCCAAGGTTTCTAGGATAAATTCTGTCTTGGTTTACAGAACGTATTAAGATATCATCTCTATAAGGGACAGACATGGTATCTTGTGGAAGGATGTGATGTTCAAAAAAATTTTTGGTACCAAATTACGGCATGGAGCTAGAGATTTCCTAAGATTCTGAGGCAGGATGGTAAAAATATACTATGTACCTTGCCAAATTGTAGCAAACTGCTTCTGGACTTCTCTGGTTTTAGTGATACAGAGAGAGAAAAACATTTTTTAAAAATTGAAAGCCACATACTAGATACCCAAATCTGTATTTATTTGCTTCAGGAAGAACAACACATCTGGAAGAGCACTTTCACATAGTGCAATCAATTGATTAAGTGAGCATGTTGTCACTACCTTCAATTCCCTGAGACCCTAATGTCTTCTGTGTGGGCTAAACTGAAAGGTTAAATGGAATTTTGCATTTTTTGTTCCACAAATATGTATTCAGTGCCTAATGAGTGCCACATCTATTCTACACCTTTGAGATATGTAGGTGAACAAAACAAAGGTTCCTGCCATCATGTAGCTTATATTCTAGTGGGAATCACCTCCTCTACATTTTTCATGTTTGGAGGAAGACACTCATCCTAGAGATTTACCCAAGTAGCCCTCCCTGCTTTATGGTCCTCACTTTCTACACTTGTCCTCAACATGGGTGGTACCACCTTCAGGGACATTTTGAAAATTTGTGGACACACTTTTGACTGCTCCATGATTGATCAGTGCTACCAGATTCAGCAGACGAGGGCCGGGAATGTTAGTCACCCTGCACACAAGGCAGACTTCTGCAAGAGAGCATTGTCCTACCCCTGCACAAATTGCAAATGATACTCCAGATATTCTAATAGCCTAATTGTGTTGAGGTGAACACAAGTTTTCAAAATCACATCAATGATGGCAATGCTGCTTCTGTGTCTTGAGTTGCCACATGACATACATATGTCACCCTTCATTGACAGATGTAACATTCACAGTGATTCTTTGTATGGGACAAGTATCTGACTAATCTATTATGACTTCCAATGCAATCATGCATTAATTATAAATTAATTCCTTTTATTTCTCTTCATATTATAGGTAGGCCATTCTGGTTGTTATGTATGTATGTATGTATGTATGTATGTATGTATGTATGTGTGTAGATTGGTTATATTTATGAATTTCATTCCAGGGAAGTAAAGCAGGCTTTTAAAAATATTTTACAGGGACCCTGGGTGGTTCAGGCGGTTAAGTGTCTGACTTCGGCTCAGGTCATGATGTCACAGTTTGTGGGTTTGAGCCCCGCATCGGACTGTCTGCTGTCAGCACAGAGCCTGCTTTGGATTCTCTGTCCTCCTCTCTTTTTCCCCCTCCCCTGCTCATGCCCTTCCTCTTTTTCTGTCTCTCTCTGTCTAAAATAAATACACATTAAAATTTTTAAAAATGTTTCTCAAGTTTTATTGACTTGAGATTCACCACTTCACTAGCTCTACAAATCAAGGAGCCAGGAAGAGGAATCTGTCCGCTGATAAGTTGGCAATGGTATACCAGAATATAGGGAAATAACTCATGTTATTGTGTTATTTATTGTGTTATTATACCCATAATATTTTGGGGTTCCACCAGGGCTATGCTGATATGCTCTTGTTTGGAATTTATCAATATTTATCAGAAGACCCAATAAGCCCCTATCTAACAGGTGAACTCCAGTGGTACTCTGAATAGCCAAGATTCAAAGTGAACCTTAGCATGTGACCAAAAGTCCCCAGTGCCACAGGTCCTGTTTGAAGGCTAGGGGAAGGGTTCATAGAAAGTGCTTGTATTGAGTCCTCCTCAAGGACACCCCTCTTCCCCTCCAGTTAAGAAGCTCTTCATCCATGAGGTATTGAGATCGTTGATGCTTATAGCTCAGATTAGGCTCTCTCACCAGCCTGGAGTCTTAACCAGTTATACAAACTAGGTAGCACTTTGGTGATCTTCTGGTACACTTTGGTGCTGTAGACTTCATGGTCAGTTGTTCTCTGTCAGAGAGAACAGCTGCAAGTCAGCCACTCCAGTTTTCACTCTGGCCCTCCTTTTTGTTTGTGGCAGCCACTCTTATCTTGTGTTAGGTGGTTCGGCAGTGCTTCTGAATCTCTGACATCTCAGGATCCTTCCATCCTCAGGGAGTTCAGGGGGTCTGTTTTGCTGCAGTGCCTCCCTCAGTATCCTGGTCTTAGTCAAGAGCCATTTAAAGTGCTTTTCAGGGGCGCCTGGGTGGCGCAGTCGGTTAAGCGTCCGACTTCAGCCAGGTCACGATCTCGCGGTCCGTGAGTTCGAGCCCCGCGTCAGGCTCTGGGCTGATGGCTCAGAGCCTGGAGCCTGTTTCCCATTCTGTGTCTCCCTCTCTCTCTGCCCCTCCCCCGTTCATGCTCTGTCTCTCTCTGTCCCAAAAATAAATAAACGTTGAAAAAAAAAATAAAGTGCTTTTCAGAGGGGCGCCTGGGTGACATAGTCGGTTTAAGCGTCTGACTTTCAACCAGGTCACGATCTCGCGGTCTGTGAGTTCGAGCACCGCATCAGGCTCTAGGCTGATGGCTCAGAGCCTGGAGCCTGTTTCCGATTCTGTGTCTCCCTCTCTCTCTGCTCCTCCCCCTGTTCATGCTCTGTCTCTCTCTGTCCCAAAATAAATAAACGTTGAAAAAAAAATTAAAAAAAATAAATAAAGTGCTTTTCAGAGATATTAAAACTCTCCTCACCAACATATTTCTCACGGCCTTGATGAATGGTGTCAGAGCCACTTGACTGCTATAGAGGATGGGTGGTGGTAGATGAGTTGCATGTGATAGTTCATCCCATCATTCGTATTTCATGAGCTCTTTGTATGTAGTCCTGTTTATAAACCAAGTTTGTTTGTTTGTTTGTTTTCTGGCATCTCATTTAGCGTTGCCCTCTGTTATGTCTTAAGTTTCAGGAAAAGCCTCCCAACACCAATTAAAACAGCTTGTAACTGCTTGAATTCGTTTCTCAAATCTACAGTCTCTGGTGAATGTACTTGTGCTGAGTACACTTGTTTGAAAAACTTCAGAATTCTTTCTACACATATTCCCCAGATTTTTCTGACTTAAAATTGTACATTCCAGCAATCCTTTTGGTGTAGAAACCTTTCCTGCAAGTGTTTGACTTTGTAATTGTATTTCCAAAACATGCTGGGATCTGACACTAGTTATAAGACTAGTGGTAGCGAGAAGCAAGGGATAAAGAGAAATGGATTTTTTTCTTGCAAAACAACTTCTTTATATGAGGTTATTAGAGGGCCTTCTCATTCATCACACAAGAGTGGCAGTTGACTGTTCAAAGTACTTAGAGACCTCCAAATCTTCCCTCGTGTATGAGTCAGTTTAAGTTGCTATGACAAAATACCATACACTGAGTGGCTTAAACAACAGGAATTTATTTCTTACAGTTCTGGAGGCTGGAAATCTAAGACCAGAATGCTAGCTGATTTGGTTCCCAGGTGAAGGCTTTCTTCCTGGCTTGCAGACAGCTGCCTTCTTGCTGTTTCCTCACAATGGCAGAGAGACAGCAAGCCCTCTCATCTCTCTTTCTGTAAGGGCACTAATTCCATTGTGAAGACACCATTCTCATGAACTCATCCAAAATTAATTACCCCCCCCCCCAAAGGCCCCATCTCCAAATACTATCACACTAGGGATCAGAACTTCAACATATGAGTTTTGGCAAGAAATGATTCAGTCCATAGCACCATATATCCTCAGTATAATTTTCAAAGTCCAGTTACTTTCCAACTAATGTTCTAGCTTTCACATGTGACACATGGTGAACATATGAATTTAAATGGATTTAATTTAACATATGAAATGTGACTCAGGGCACCTGGGTGCCTCAGTCGGTTAAGCATCCAACTCTTGATTTCAGCTCAGGTCGTGATCTCATGGTCAAACCCCACATTGGGCTCTGTGCTGGGTGTGCAGCCTACTTAAAAAAATAATGTGATTCAGTAATTCCCAGAATAACATTCTCAATTATTATAGATTTCCAACTGTCCCCTAGTGTGACTTTGTGCCACACTTTTCAATATTCAAAATTCCAGGTATGGGTATCTGACTGATTGAGCCTGTGTTGCAGGCACATGGCCCACTTGTCTTCCACAGGGGGAGGCTAGGCCTGGAAGTCTTTACCTCTTGGGATTTCCCCTAAATTGAAGGGATGTTCAGGTGCTAAATCGCAATTGTTTTCTATAAAGATGTTCAGATATTTTTCTTCAGTGTTCTGGCTATTTTAAATGACACTGATAAACAGCATGGTTTTCAGTTATTTCCTAGAGAGATTCTCCAAAGTAAAGTTGGGGGGGGGTCAAAGTTTTTATTTATACAATGTTGGATGTTTGATATATACTGTCAAATTGTTTTTTAAAATTTTGTACCAATTTGTTCTTACTCCAGCAGTGTTTGAGTGATCCTGTTTCACTGTGTTGTCTCTCCCACTGACCTCAGACACTTCCTTTTCTGTCAACAGTCCATTATTTGTTGCTTGACATCAACTTTTTGTCTTTTAAAGAAACTTAGCATTTCCCATGCCAAAAAAGAAAAAAAGAAAAGAATAAAAGAAAAACAGAAGAAAATAAAACCCCTCCTCAAGCCAAATAATACTCATGTAAATTTACTCTTGGCAGAGCTACTCACAGCATCAGACCAATTTTGATAATTTCTAGATTTTCCAGATTGAGCCAAGGTACACCCTTGCCATCTCTTTATGTCTTACTTGGTACCACTATTATTATTATATTATTTTAGGATGATTAAAAGTTATGAAATATTCTTTTCTTTGGATTGTATGGGTTTTGTATCGAGGAGATGCCTCTCATAGCCAATATTAGGAGCATCTGCTAAGTGCCTGATGTATGTACAGTGTCATGGAAGACACAGCAATGGATGGAGATGCTAATTGGATTCACTAACGGATGGCTTTTCATTTCAGATGTTTTTTTATAACGCTGTTTTCATCAAAGTCTTTGTTCATCCATGTATGGTGGGCTTGGCCATTTCCCTTAAGCCTGTGTCCAAGCCTTAAACTGTCAAAGCCCTTTATAAAATCCATCGGTGAAACTCTCCAGCCCTAGTACTCTCTACCCTGTGGAGTCATTCTCTATTATGGCTTCTGGTTGTTCCTTACACCCTTCTCTTCTCCAACACATCTCTACCCATCAGCCCCACCCTTTTTAGGACAGCTCCTCAGTGTTTCCAAGAAAATGAATAAAGGTTCCTTATGAAGCATATTTGATTATATATTTTTGTTGACCATTAACCTCTTCTTTGAAGAAATTAAACATACTTCCCACTGTGAGAGACTTTCACATACTATGTTCCTGGACATACTACATCATTTTGCTTTAGCAGTGCCTCAGGGTCAGGCCTGCTTTCACTTTTCTGTCTCCTGACATGGATAGGACAGCCCTGCATGTGATCCCAGTGCTTCCTGGGGCCTCCTGCCCCAGGAGGACATGCTCATTGATGACGATTCTTGTATGCCCTTGGACAGAATTATCATTATAAGACAGTTGGTTAGCATAGGGTTTACTGTCTGTAGTTCAATAGATGTCCAGTGGCTTTTCTACAAAGTGTGGCTCATGGATCACCTGAATCAGAGTTCTGTAAAAGTGTAAATTCACTTGGCTCCTGTCAAACTACTACTGAGTCAAAATCATTGAAGTCATGACGAAGTATTTGCATGTATGAACTGCCTTCCTTTTTCTCTTTTTAAAATTGAAGTGTCATTGATGTATATTATATTAATTTCCAGCATACAGCATAATGGTTCAATATCTGTGTATTTTGTGAAATGATCACTGCAGCAAGTCTAGTCAACAACCATCACCATACTTGCTTATAAATGTTTTTTTCTTGTAATGAAAACTTTTAAGATTTACCCTCTTAGCAACTTTCAAACATGCAATACAGTATTATTAACTATAGTTGCCATGCTATATATTACATCCTTATGACTTTTGATTCTCTTCATCCATTTTGCCCACACCTTCCCCCCATGCATCTGGCAACTACCAAGAAAGAAGTGTTGGTGAGGATGTGGAGAAAAAGGAATGCTTGTGCACTGTTGGTGGGGAATGTAAATTGGTACAGCCACTTTGGAAAACAGTATGGAGGTTTCCCCCCAAAATTGAAAGAAGAATTACCATATCATCTAGTAATTCCACTTCTGGGAATGTATCTGAAGGAAATGGAATGAAATGAAAATGAAAACACTAACTTAAAAACATATCTTCACCCCATGTTCATTGAAGCATTGTTTATAACAGTCAAGAGATGGAAACAACCTAAGTGATCATCAGTGGATGATTGGATAAAGAAAATATGGTCTATATAAATATGTCAGACAGAGAAAGATAAATACTGTTTGATACCATTTTTATCTTATTTTGGGTTGAAAGTTTTCTGAATATATAATTGAAAGCTGGAAATACTGTTTTGTCAGAATTGGAAGAAAATGCTTGATGGCAAGAATTTCCTGGGAGAACTCTTTCTTTCTAAACTTGAAACTGCAATTAGAGAGATAGAAAGTTTGAATCAGAATCCCTTGGTATGAAAGAAAATAATCTGTATTTTTAATAAGAATTTTGTATTTTTATTATGTTTCGTTTTGTCTTTAACCAAAACTACTTCACTCTGAATTTGACTTTTCTAGACTTTTCTAGACTTTTCACACTTCCATTTCATGGAAAGGATAGTTGGTTTATTCTTTTAACCAATATTTGTCACAGAGATACAACTTTGAATTATACACTGCTACAAAAAAGAGCCAAGGTTTCTGCTTTCCAGTAATGAACAAACACTCAAAGTGGGGAGACAGACAAGTAAGCAATCAGTTCCACACAGCTTAAGGAGGGCTGTAGTAGAGGAGGGCGTCCAGGAGAGGTGGCAACTGAGCCTGGGGATTAGGTGGGGCTTCCTACAAGTGCTAACAGCTGTGCGGGAAGGATTGAGGGCACAAGTGTGTCTGTGGTTTCTGCTCTGTGTGCACATGCGTGTGTTTTTGTGTTAGTCTGACTTTAACCATTTCCTTTCTACTATTTTCAGTTCTACTAGTTAAATCTCATTCATTTATGACATCTCTCCACCTTCTTTTATCCTCCCTGTTATGTGTATTCATTCATTCATTCATTCATATTTTATTTATTATATTATTTATTTATATTTGTCTAAAAATTTTTTAAATGTGATCCAGAAGTGTTTATTGCAGAAATTTGGCCTAGGTTCCAATTGGGTGGCCCCAGCTGAGGTTGGGCTTGGGGCCCCCTCATTTTTTTCAAAAACTAAACCATTCTTGAAGCACTAATCTTCCCATCTCCTTTGGCCTTGACCTGCCAGATTTGTTGTTTCAACCCTTATTCCTTCCGCCTCTATTTCCTCTTCTTCTCCCTTGTTCTTGTTAGACCTTGAACTAGTAAATGGATGTGTTCCTTAGGATCGCTATATTCCCCACCCTGTGCTGTGGACCCCATCAGTGACTGAAATGGCTAATTTCTGACATTGCACGAGGAGTTATGATTGACCCAAAACATATGAAATGACTTCTCTCTACTTTCTGCTGAGACTCAGGAGCAGGTGGTTTACCACAGCCCTCTCCTGCCACAGTCCTGCCTGACATCAAGTTCTCCCAAACTACATGCTGCCTCGTTTGGATGAGTGAAGGTTGTGATATTGCCAGCCCTTCAGAAAGACTTTAAAGATGTTGTTCATAAAGTATCTCTGGATCAAGATTCTTGGAGCATCTAAGGTAACAGTAATTTGGGTTCATTTTTGTGTTGGTTGCTGCCTTCTTCAGAGTGTGCTTAGCCCAGTGACAAATTATGTACTGACTGGGCCTCTTCATCCCTTCTTTATCTTTTAGAAACTGTATACATCTCAATTTTCTTCTCATTTTCTTCCTTTAAGGTGGGCTTCGGGGCGCCTGGGTGGCGCAGTCGGTTAAGCGTCCGACTTCAGCCAGGTCACGATCTCGCGGTCCGTGAGTTCGAGCCCCGCGTCGGGCTCTGGGCTGATGGCTCAGAGCCTGGAGCCTGTTTCCGATTCTGTGTCTCCCTCTCTCTCTGCCCCTCCCCTGTTCATGCTCTGTCTCTCTCTGTCCCAAAAATAATAAACGTTGAAAAAAAAAAATTAAAAAAAAAAAAAAGGTGGGCTTCAAGGTAGGGCAAAGGTAAGGTAGTGAAACGTTGAATATTTGGAAGGATTTGAGCTAAGGGAAGATTCAAATGTGGGCAGGAAGGGGGCTTTAAGTGTGTGCTGTGAACCTGTATAAGACACCTCTTATGAACCACTTGCATCCTTGTAGCCACGTTTCAGTGACTGGTTCTATGCATCATTCAGGCCGCTTCTCACAGATGTCGTCTGTTAGCACCTTACCTCAGGTGCTAATATCTATCTTGCCCCCGCCCTGAGCTTTTCTAGTGCCAAACCTTGACTCCTGCATGTGAAACCCGAAAGTGCATCTGTGGAGACATCCTTGACCGCTGGAAACAGAAGCCAGTGGATAAATTACATCTATCTCCCTTTTGTCTCCTGGATGAACAGTTATGACATTTCCTAAGGCTGCTCAGAAGGTTACAGCAAGATCAAGCATGAGTCACATATAGCAGTGACAAACTCTGTAATGCATCCTTGTATTATTCTTTCCTCTTTCTCTGTTTCACTCTCACTGCTGCTCCATGAATCATATTTCCTAAAGAAACTACCTGCGCTTAAGATTTTACATCAGTCTCTGCTTTCAGGGGAAGCTCAGACTGTGACATCAAGATTGGAGGGCAGAAATCCAGCCAACGCTGTTCACCAAAACCTATGCCCTGTTGCTTGGCTTCATCTTTTCAGAGGAAGGGGTAACCTTTTCCTTGTACAAAAATGTTATCTGCTTGTCAATCCCTACATTAGGGTCTACGTCTTCCTAGAGGGGAGCTTTTCTAACTTGTCTGTTGAGAGGGAGGAGACTTTAAAAAATGTATACAGGCACCTTATAGGCTAGTATTGGCTCTCATTCCAAATCAGGTTATCAGATTAAATGATTGGCCAAGATTTAGTTCACACTAAAAATTAAAGAGTATTTTTCAGATGTTGGACAGGGGTGGATGGGGGGCAGAGGGAAGAAGGGAGACTGAGATGGATAATGGCTGAAAGAGATGGTGGTAGAGGAGGAGGAGGGTAGGGTGGCTGATATACTAATGATGTACCTAGTTGACATACCTAGTCATGAGCATGGCTTCATTCTCAGGTCAATATTATGATCCCATATGGGCTGAGCTTTTTAATGTGTGTAAAAAATGTTTTGGAATGCTCTCACACACTGATTGACATTTTTATCCTTCCTTCTCTACCAAGGCTTCCCTACTGGGTCCTTAAATTGTACCCCAAATTTAGAGAGTACACAATTATGTGAATTATTTTTTGAGGGAAGTCTATAACATTAAAGAAATTCTCAAAAGGATCTAAGACCCAAGGCAGGTCCAAAACCAGAGTAGATAAGGGATCTGGCCTTCTCCCTCTGAGTCTCTGCAGTCCAGACATGTGTTCAATCTTATTCAGTATCTGCTTGTATCCAGCATGCCCTGTGGCTCCTGGGGCTCTGACTGATGCACTCCCACTGACCAAACACCCTTCCAGCTCTCAAGGATACCACTTCACATTAGTAAAGTGCAGTACAGTGATTCTTCCCTTTCTACTGAATTGCTCTTAAAAGTTTTTGCTTGCATTCTCCTAAAAGGAATTTTGAAAAAGTGTTTACAACCTCACATCTAAAAATGGATATAAAAATTTTTTATCAAGTTTAAATAGCTTCAGAAGATATGTATTCTGGCATATTGTATGTACTTTAAATATATTTGAACCAAAACTTTAGAGTTTCAAATTTAGCTCATTCAGTATATGCAAATGTCTGACACATAATATAATTAGCAAAGTCAATCCTTGCAGTTGAACTTATCAGCCAGATCAAAGTTATTTTTCTCCAAGAAAAAGTGTTAGACTTTAATTCTTCTTTTAATGCTTATTTGTTTATTTTGAGAGAGAGAAGGGAGGGGGGGAGATAGACAATCCCAAGCAGACTATGCTCTGTCAGGGCAGAGCCCTACACGACGCTCAATCTCAGGAACCACGAGATCAAGACCTGAGCCGAAATCAAGAGTCGGATGCTTAACTGACTGAGCCACCCAGGCACCCCTAGACTTTAATTCTTGAAAAATTCACATCAATGTATTACCACATTCCTGTGATAATCTTCTTAGTTCTGAATTAAAATTCTTAGGTTTGTAGGCTTATAGTAGTAATCAAGGAAGTAAGTAGGCAGGAGAGAGAGAGATTGGCTACAGGTTAAAAAAAAATAGCTCTGGTCATTATTCCTTCCTGCATACTCTTTGCTTTCCTCCCACTAGACTCACCCTCAGAGGCATTTGAGATGTGTCCTCTGGTGTGCTTTGTAGGTGGTTTTATACCCTAGGGCAGTTTACCACAGCTAAATGAAGTGTGGGGAAGAAGTGTTTTCTTTTGTCAAGTGGGAGAAGGGTTGTTGTGAAGGGAAGAATAAAACCAGAAAATGGTTAGAAGGAGAAGCATTCTCAAGTGTGTCAGACATCTTTTTTTTTTTTAAATAATTTTAGGTTTATAGAAGAGTGGCAAACATAGTCTAGAGAGGTTTCATGTACCCTTCACACAGCGTTAAGAATGCTGAACTCTTTCCAGCTCTGCCTGTAGCTCTAAAGTCCTGTCTCACTATGGTCTTCAGATCTGCTTTGCAGGGGAGAAGGCTAGAGGATCCGTAAGTGCTGCCAAGAAACTAGGGCATCTCTGTTTCCAACAGAGAATGTGTGGCTTGTGACCTGGCAACTGTTTTGGGGCCAAGTCAGACAAGAGATTCTCCTCCTCACAGAAAGCACATCTCAAAGTTAATAGCTTGGATCTATCCTAAACCAATAATTGATCTCTGGGCAGCTACTGTTATATACTACTGCTACCTTGAGAGCACACACTGTGTAAGCCAGCCACCACCAAAAAGGAGGCAAAGGAAAGGAAGGATCAGTTCAGCCACTGGGTACATTGGGTAATACTAAATCGTTACCTATGCCACTTAGTCTTAGAGCAAACATGCCATCAAGGTTAATCTTTGTATAATTTCTCATCTTACTGTTACCTTTACTCTAATTCCTGGCTTTCTGTCTCTTAGAGTAAACTGTTTCCACAAGCTTGTAAGCATTATTATTTCTGATGAAAATAAAGGTGTTTCTTCCTCCAAAGCAAAAGCAAAAAAATCCAGCTTCTGCTTATGTTAACATCGCACACAACCGTGGTGTATTTATCAAAACTGAGAAGTTAACATTGGTACAGACTTTACAGAGTGGTACACATTTCACCAGTTTTCTGGTGTCTTCCTAAACTCTTCAGTCAGTGACTGTATTTTGATCTTTTCTTGTCTTTCATGGCTCAGATGCTTTTGAGGCATACTTGTCAGGTATTTTGTAAAATCTCTATCATTTTGGGTCTGTCTGATGCTTCCTCATGGTTACACAGGGGTCATGCATTTTTAGGAAGAACACCCTGGAGGTGAAGTGTTCTCATTGCATCATATCAGGGATACATGATATCAACATGATTTGTTACTGGTGATGTTAACCTTGATTGCTAGGATATGTACTGTATGCCAGTTTTCCACAGAAAAGTTACTATTTTTCCCTTTCCATTTTCTATTTGATGGCGTCACTAAGTACAGCCCGCACTCAAGTGGAGAGAAATTAAGCTCCACCTCCTGGAGGGAGGAGTATCAAAGCATGTGGATACATGTTAAAACCACCACAGTAATTAATACATATTTGGGAGAGATTCTTTGAGGCTATTCAATGGTCCTGTTTCTTATTAAAGTTTGCCCACTAATTTTAGCATGCATCGGGGGTCTTCTCCACGGCACTTATTACTGTGGCATTCTAATGGTGAGTTTCTAGTTCACTCATTCCTTCTTGGCTTCACTCCTATCCAAGTAACTATCTAAGGAAAATTCATCCTTCTCCATTAATTACTTATTTCATCATTTGTTTATATCACAACAGAATCATAGATATTTATTTTATTCTTTGGCTGATAAACCAATACTATTGTTATGTATTTTCTTTCTCAGTTTCTTCCAGTTAGCTGAGCAAATAACTTTGAAGAAAGATTTCCTTAAAGCTACCTATATCCACATATGCTCTGGAAATTCTTATGTGTTAAACATTATTATAAGGCTTAAAGATGTCACGTGTATAGTGCAGTCTAAATACCTGAGAAATAAGTTCTATAAGATGTTAAAGCAAAGACTACATGCTTACAACGTATGTTATATGTGATAGCTATCATGCTTTATTAGAAATAAGAACAACGGCAGATCACAGCTGTGAAGAAAAATGAAGCCCGCTAACTAAATGCTATGTGTTAACCCCATTCGCTTGTTCATAAGATTCCTTAAAGCTAATCGAGCTCAACTCTGTAATTAATTAAGTGGCATTTCACTTCTTGAATGCTTACTCTGAACTTTTCAGCCTGTGTTGTAGGGGCTTTAGGTAGGTATTAAAATCTCTGCATCTTTGCCTGGGATCTTAATGTTTCCTCTCTTCCAAATACATTGCATTAGCAATTTCCTGCTTCGCTGCTCTTCCCTATAAAACGAGCTGTAAGGTTTCGTGGTCTTACTGCAGAGTTGAGTAACAGTACTTCCATTCCTCTTTATGAAAATCAGCCTTCTTTTTCTTGCCTGGTGTTTGCCTTAGCATGGTCACTCAGGCTTTGAAGATATGTAAATGGAAGCAGAGGAATTAAAAAAAACCACCCCATCAGCTGATGATAGCTCAGCTTCCCTGTAATTTCTCTTAACTCTGTGCTGACCACACATGCCCCTGATCTACACTGTGGGAAATGTCTGAGATGAGTAGCTGAGACTGAGTACACACATAAAGTAATTGAGGGAAAATTTTGGCTGTGCTTGGCATTCACCCTGAATAATCTGGGCTTAATAAGGAAACTTTCAGCCTTGAAGGTGGGTACCGTTGCCACCTGTTTCTTGAAAGAAGACAGTGCTTAAACTTCTGAGAAAGGAGTAAGATAATTAATTTTTTACCCAGTGCAGAACACTGGCTAAACAGGGATCATCCTAACTAGATTTGGATTATGTGTCCAGTAAGTGAATGCCTTGCCTACACCACCAATTTATGTGTGTACACCTATTTAAGTAATTTTCAACATTTTTGAGTACAAGGAACATTTTATATGTCCCCTCATCTCTAAAATCTTCATAATAGCAGTTGTATTTTTAGGATGTTTCTGAGAAAACACTTTGAAGACAAAAGCTATTATGAATTTAGCAACACTCTGAAATAAATTTTGTATTTTTCCACCTACAATATATACATACAGTGGAAAATAATCAACGTGTGTTTCTATGATACATAATATGTATTCAATATGTTAAGTAACTCTTGGTTCACATATTGATTCGGGGACTCCCCACAATAAGCTTGGGGCCAGGATCAGAGCATGGTAGTCTGGCAATGCAGATATTAAGAAAGTTTGATTTACAACTGACGAATGTATAAAGAAGATGTGGTTTATATATGCAATGGAATACTACTTGGCAATGAGAAGAATGAAATCTGGCCATTTGTAGCAACATGGATGGAACCTGAGAGTATTATGCTAAGTGAAATAGTCAGGCAGAGAAGACAGATACCATATGTTTTCACTCGTATGTGGATCCTGAGAAACTTAACAGAAGACCAGGGGGAGGGAAGGGGGAAAAAAAGTTAGAGAGGGTAGGAGCCAACCATAAGAGACTCTTAAATACCGAGAAACAAACTGAGGGTTGATGGGGGTGTGGAGAGGAGTGGGAGAAGGGAAAGGGGTGATGGGCATTGAGGAGGGCACCTGTTGGGAGGAGCATGCGGTGTTGTATGAAAACCAATTTGACAATAATTATATATATATAGATATAGATATATATATAATAAACATGAAGTTGAATAAATGCTATGTCACTTAAAAAAAAGTTGATTCATTTAACTGTTATTACCAAGAGTCTTACTTAATAAGGATGGTAAGCAAAACAAGATTAAGCCTTAAGGATGGAAGCATATTCTCTCAGAAGATTAATTGATAAAACAATACTTATAATATCAAGTGACACACACACTTTTTCAATGTTTAATCAGAATCCTACCAGGAAGCTTAACTCTTTTTGGAATCACTTGATACCTGGAACTAGGGGGTTGAGTAAATTAAATTGTAGTTGGTCATGATAAGAACAAGGCTCATAATGGCCATTTGTAGAGTAGAGATTGCTCTGAAACAGTAATATTAAAATGTGGCAGTGAAGCCACTCTGATAATATTAGAATTAAATGAGTACAATTTCCTATGATAGTAAATTGGCAAAATTCATTGAAAACTTTAAATACCTTGGCACAGTAATTCTATCTCTTGGAGATATGAATGAATTCAGCATTTTTATGTTGTTAAGGAGTATAAACAGTCTACACTTCCAACAACAGAGACATAGTTAAGCTGATAATCATCTTTTGACTGAATGGAACATTAAGCAGTCATTAAATTGTATTTACAGAGTACTCATAGTATAGAAGTGTTATTTAAGAGGAAAATAGTATACCAAGCTGTACAATACATATGCCTGTGTAAATAAAGTTTTCCCAGGTTTTTTATAATAACCCTGAATGTCTTTTATAGGGAAAATAAGCATGCCACAACTAAAGAACTAACGTCAGTGTATTCCTATGACAAATGTACTGTAGCAATGTATCTTTGCTGCACCCTAGCAAGAGGTCAGACAAGTTCCTTTTTGAACCTTCCAATGCACGAATTGAGGAAGCTTGTTCTAGCTTTGGTCAGCTCTGAAGATTAGATGTTCACTCTTCATTCTGATTCATCCATTCAGTTAAGGCCCAGCTAGGGCATTAAGGTGCATCGGTGAGAAAATGAATGTGGCCTCTTCTTTGCAGGGTCGTCTGAAAAGTGCATCCCAGCAATAAGCGGACATCTATTTCCACGCAATGTTTACCCAGTGATCCTAGGTCTACCCGTTTTGGTGCCACAAAGTATATAGAAAAATCTCTCGCTCAAAATAATTTTCAAATTTAAGAAAGCTATGACCATGCCTCCCCTGGGCTTCCTCCAGACAAAACACCCTCTTTCCCTTCAGTATTTCTTCAACTATATAGTTGTGGTTTCTCTTTAAATCCTGTTTGTCTTTCAGTTTTTTCCATATTCTTCCTGGGGTATGGAATTCAGAATAATTTTAACAACTACTATTTACCTATTCTGCTCATTGTGTGACATACTTTCATTAACTGTTTTGTAAAAAAAAAAAAAACAACCCACAGTTGATATTATTACCTTATGTTACTAGTGAGAAACTGATACAATGGTCAAGGACATTAATTCATTCTGCAATTGTTTAAGGAACTACTTTGTCTTAGGCCGTTCTCAAAGAGATGGAGCTAAAATAGTGAATAGGCAGATTGCATCCTTGCCTAATGAAGTTTATTATTCTAGAGCAGAAGTTAACCAACTATCACCCATGAGCCAAACTCAGCACTTGTCACCTGTTTTGTAAATAAAGTTCTATTGGAACCAGACACACCCATTTGTTTACATATCATCAATGGCTCCTTTCCCCTTAATAGTAGAGTTGAGCAGTTCTGACAGAGACCCAGATGGACCTCAAAACCAAAAATATTACCATATGGCCCACAAAGCCAAAAAATATTTACTATTTGGCCTTTTAAAAAAAGTTTACTCATCCATGTTCTAGAAATTCGAGGATGTGTGGAAGGTGGTTAGGCATTGAAGGAGATTAAAAAAAAGTAAAGCGTTCTTTTTTTAAAAAAAGCTTTTTTTTTTTTAACATTTATTCATTTTGAGAGTGACAGAGTGTGAGCAGCGGAGGGTAGAGAGAGAGGGAGACACAGAATCTGAAGCAGGCTCCAGGCTCTGAGCTGTCAGCCCAGAGCCCAACACGGGGCTCAAACTCACAAACCCTGAGATCATGATCTGAGCTGAAGTTAGACGCTTGACCGACTGAGCCACCCAACTGCCCCCAGTAAAGAGTTCTTTGTGAGGTCGTGATGGATGCAGTGGAGAACAATGAAACAATAAAGGGAGAAAGGGTGTGCTGGCAGTGAGATGTGTTGGTGTATGTGATGGAGACAGGGACTCTGTGAAGTGGTGACCTTGGGAGTAGAGACCTGAAGGCATCTGGGGAGTCCTGGGAATTGCAAAAACATTCTCAGGAGAGTGTCCCTAGGTTTGAGAAGAGAAACGAAGGGAGGAGAGTGGGAGGAGATGAGGTCTGAGAGAAGAGGGTCTGAGATAAAGTGGTGTGTGGTCTGCATGCCTTGGAGGCCATTTTACTTCTCCAGCTTTCCTGCTGCCTGATGTGAGAAGTCCTGAGAAGATTGGGGAGTGAGCTGATGGGTCCCCTGCAGTGATGCTTTGGTGGCTGCATTGAGGACAAACTGGGGAAGGGCAACAGCAGAAGCACTGAGTGGGCTTACTGGGGCAATGCAGGCCACAAGTAATGGTGGCTCAAACCAGTCACACAAGGAGTGAATGACAAAGCAGATACTGCAATCTCAGATCTTCCTCACTCCAGAGTCCAGGCCTGTCAAACATGGGTTTTAATCACAGAATCTGATACTTTAACTCTGGGTCATGCAAGGCAGCATATACCTGCAAAAGATCTAAATTCCCCATGAACTTTCTACATCGTGTCAGGAGGTTGGGTAACTCTAATAGATAAATCTGTAATAATAAGATAATTGCAGGGGCTGGTTGAATCCTGTGGGCAGTGCTCATTAGCTCTTTAAGTCAGAGCAGAGACACTCTTGATTAGCTAATTAAAACTGTGAAACACGTTTTCCAGGAAAAAGGGGTCATATATGCAAGTACACAACATTTACATATATTTTTAGGGTGTTTACAACCTCTGACTCTAGGATTTAATGCTAAGAACCGATTCCTTTGGGGTTGTCTATGTCAGAGCACTGATGTGAAAGGTGAGAGTTTGAGCTTCAGCAATAAAGGAAGATGGCACTTCCCTGAGCAAGTGGGGAGATACTTAGGCACATGTGAACCTTAGGGCATCCCTTAAGTCACACAGAGCAAGTCACCTACAGGACTATTTGAGCCTGGATGTATCTCCTACTGTATTGAAATAAAATGAGATGTTTATTATTTTTCAAAACAGAAATTTAATTTTATAAAATATTGTTCAATTTCTTTGGTACAAAAGTAAAAACAAATGTCTGTTGAAATTTTTTTTTTAATTGAGTACAAAGTGATGTTACAGCTTCTTCTGAGCATCAAATGCCTTTGTTACATTTCTACTTCCCATTTGTAATTTGTAAATGAAGAAATTGAAGTTGTTTATAGGAAATCTAGATTCTTCTCCATTCATGGACTTGGCTAGAAATGGGGAAAAAAAAAAAAAAGCCCATCAGGCCTAAATGATGAACTTTCTCCTTCCTCCTTTATTACCTGACTGGAGTTGCACATCAGTGTTTGGCTTTTCCATGAGCAGATCAAACTAGTTTATTACCCTGGTGTGTATCTGGATTAAAAAGATCCAGATTGTAATTCTATTTCCTTAGACAATGCTTTTTATCTGACCCAATCCTAGCACTTCTTATCTAGAAGCAAAGATGTTTTTCTCATTGTTGGATTACTTTGATAAGGAGATTTGAGGAAGAGAAAACCAGAACAAGAGTAATAGAATATTCCTTGAGGCACATATAGAGACTATCTCATGTCTATGCATGTTCAAGAACAAGGGGATTTTTTTTTCTTAGTTGGTGCTATTCTGTGACATACCTAACATATTTGACACTTGGAGTAGATAATTTTTTAACACAAGCTTTTCTCTGCGTGACAACATTATTTGCAGTAATTACCATGGAATAAAATTAGAGACCTATGGCTTTCATCTATAAGGATGGTACATAAGTCTCTACATGTAGTGGCCTTGTGTCCAGCCATTGGTTTGGAACGGTTTCTGGTTGCCTGATGTTGATTGTAATATAACAAGATTCTGCCTTAAGAATGTTGCCACATTTGCCTGGAGTGAATCTATCATATAAGGTAGTTTTGTCAGCACTAAAAAGAAGGGAACCAAGACTTGTTAAACTTATAGAATAGACTGTATGGAAAGTTTTGTGTGTGCTAGCTATTGAATATTTCATACATGTCTGTAAGTGTGGAATAATTTGATGAGACATGCTTTCATTATCATTTGGTAATGAGGTTTTGGGGGAGTAGGTGTCACCCACCTTAACCTTCTTTTGTGACCATTACTTCTAATAACAAGAACTGGAGAATGTGCTCAACCAAGTCAGTTCACAAACATTGGGTATTCAATGGTCACCCTTTGTTTCCATGTTTCCTTGGCTGTTTCTGTAAACCCAGCACGTATATGTATAGGTCTTTCGCTCTAAAATACTCAACTGAATCAACTGTAAAGTATCTTCACTTTATCAGAAAACAGGGTCAACCTTACAATTGTGTCAGTTTGCCAGGAAGCAGTGGTTAATTAAGACTTTATCAATGGGATTGAACTACAAAGATAAAAAAGACTTTGAGTTCAACAAAAATAAGAGCCTTCAGAAATTTATTAAGTATTAAGAGAAGATAATAGGAAATATATTGGCTTTAAGATTTCAAAATCAAGCTATGAAGTTCCTGTTCCTTTTATTTAGGATTTAGGTCTACTTTTGTAAGAAATAGTTTGGTTGAATAGGTGAGCTGGACAACAGAAATGCATGGAAAACGCTAGGTGGCGCTGGAGGACTGTCATAATTGACCACAATTAGAGTCCTTTACAAATCACACCATTGTCAGAATCAAGAAGAGTGAAATTTTACATTAACAGTGATGCAAATGATCAGATTTCTTTCTCTTCTGACTATGGCTTCACTCACTAAAAACCTAAGTGCAATTTTTTCATGAGTGAAATAGAGTTTTTGCAGTGCTCACTGGGCAAGAACTTTCCCAAAATAAATTACACTGGAAAAACCACATCCCTTTGTTTCGGATGCTCCCATTTTCAAATTTTGTTTAGCCTCAAAGTAATGGTCTTAGTTTGGTTAACAGTCATAAACTCTTTGTAATCCACACGAAAATGACTTGATAGTCACCTCTCCAGTGACTGACAGTTTTCTTATTTTGTGCTTTTTTTTTTTTTTTTAATTTAGAGGGTCACTGTAAATCTTGGAGCATAGCAGAGCACATGATGAAAGGTGAAGGCTGTTCCTTCACCCTCCATTTGCTCACGTTGTAAAAAAGAATGAAAAATGTCTGCTGCATAAGCTGATCTTTTTCATGTTTCATCTTCACTCTTCAACAGGGAAATCCACTTTATAATCATTCCACTGAGGGTTATTTTGTCCATTTTCATTGAAAGGTATCCACATTCTGGCAGTCAGTTAAGATTTGACAAAAGAGAAAAATAGTATGCAGGGTTAATTAACATTACATTTCTATTCTCTTTTTGAAAATGATAAAAGAAAGCATATACCTAGTTTTTCAATCAGCTTATTTGCCAGATTCCTCCACAATATCTGGAAAGGTTCTATCTCATTAATTCTAAAACCTTAAGACACAAGTTAAAAGTAGTGAGCTTGAGATTTAAAATATAAAAATACATAATCTAAAGATAAATAGCATCTTAGTTAATTGAAACATCATTTTTCATAGAATTAACGTGTCTAATATAATTCATCTTTTCTTTTCTTTCTTTTTTTTTTTTTTTTTAGAGAAAGCGTGTGCTCAAGTAGTGGGGGAAGGGCAGAGGCAGAGAAAGAATCTTCAGCAGGCTCCATGGACAGCACAGAACCCAACTTGGGGTTTAGTCTCATGACCTCATGGTCATGATCATGACCTGAGCCAAAATCAAGAGTCTAAAGCTGAACCAAGTGAGCCACTCAGGCGCCCCTAGTTCATCTTACTTTGAATTATAGAAGCTAAAATCCAAAATGTTTACATTGCATATTCACAATTTGCCATGAAAACAACTGAAAGCATTTAGTGTTATATAAAATGAAAGAAGTAATAAGTAATATACAGTTAAATTTAACATCGCAATTTCATATGTATCAAAGATAATTTTAAATATTAAAGCACTCTGGTTTTATACACAAATCCTCCAGATATCTCAACATAACCTCAAATTTTGGGACAGATGATTTAGGTTGTAAGCTACAGCCTGAGGGCATCCTGTGTGGGTACTTGATGTGCTGAATGAACTACTGACTCCCTTAACTAGTTGGTTCTTCTTTAAACTTTTTTGTTCTTCAAAATTCCTTTGGCTATTCGGGGCCTTTTGTGGTTCCATATGAATTTTAGGATTGCTTGTTCTAATTTCGAGAAGAATGCTGGTGCAATTTTGATTGGGATTGCATTGAATGTGTAGATAGCTTTGGGTAGTATTGACATTTTGACAGTATTTATTTTTCCAATCCATGAGCAGGAAAGAGCCTAAATGTCCATCAACTGATGAATGGATAAAGAAATTGTGGTATATATACACAATGGAATACTACGTGGCAATGAGAAAAAATGAACAGGAACCCATGGGGGAGGGGAAGGAAAAAAAAAAAAAAGAGGTTAGAGTGGGAGAGAGCCAAAGCATAAGAGAATGTTAAAACTGAGAACAAACTGAGGGTTGATGGGGGGTGGGAGGGAGGGGAGGGTGGGTGATGGGTATTGAGGAGGGCAACCTTTGGGATGAGCACTGGGTGTTGTATGGAAACCATTTGTCAATAAATTTCATATATATAAAATAAATAAATAAATAAATAAATAAATAAATAAATAATAAATAAATAAACTTTTTTGTTTTTATTTTTTACTGTTTATTTATTTTGAGAGAGAGAGATCACAAGCAGGGTATGGACAAAGAGAGAGGGAGACACAGAATCTGAAACAGGCTTCAGCACAGAGCCTGATGCAGGGCTACTACCCTCAAAACAGGAGATCATGACCTGTGCTGAAGCTAGATGCTTAACCGACTGAGCCATCCAGGTGCCCCACAAGTTGGTTCTTCTTATTGGAGAATATATTTCTTTTATACCACCATGTGTTGCCATATAACTTTGCTTTCTTAATTTTTTTTCTTAGAGCCCATGACCAAAAGTAAAGCAAATAGGATTGCCAGATTTTGTTGTTAACTTTGAAAGATTCTATCATGTTGGGATTCCTATTACTAAATTATTCACTCAGATCCCTCATGGTGCCCCAGTGACCATGAGGGTTAAGAAAGCTTTCGAAATTCACAAGATTTTCCATACTGAGGAAGTAAACTGAACATCTTTTTAAAATATCTGAGGTATGGAGTTCATATAGGCTCAGAAAGCACTTGCTTAATAAACTATTCTTTGTTTTGTTTTCTCAAGATCAGAAATCTGAGAGGAAGGTCTTGTGGTAGAAAGAAGTCCAGTCCAAAGAGGAACTATATTCCCAGAGAATATTTGTATCTTGATTTTCAGAAACTCAAACCTGTAAACCATTACTGTTGGAGTTAGTGGTATTTGATGAGTCCTTGGAGATGTGAAGGAATCAAAATCAAAGAGAGTTGTTTAAGAATGATGCACTTTGTTTTGCTAATATTTTAAGTTAAATGATCAAGCCAATTGTGACACTAGTAGTTCATATGTTATTAAAGAGGAAAAGAAGAGAATTAAAGAACTACAATTTCACTGAAAAACAAATTCAGCAAAACCTCATCAATTCTGAATGAAGAGATTGCAAAACAGCTTTGCATTAGGTTTTGAGTGGGTCTGTATTTTTACCACCAAGCAACTTTGAAGGAAACAGGAAAGGGTTAGATTCTAGAGTCAGAGATTTAGATTCCAGCATTCTGGCATAAACTTGGACAGGTCAACCTCTTTAAGAATATTTTATCATAGTCTTATAAAAAGTATCCTACCCACATCCTATGGCTCTGAGAGAATCAAAGATGATAATGTCTGATGAATGAAACAACTGTAGTATAAAGTCCTTTTCATCTATGCCTTCATCTCTTCATCATTTATTTATTCATTCTATCATATAGTCATCTTTCATTAAATATCCTCATGCATGGTGATATTTTGTTTCTCATCTGATTTTTCATTGGTTCTAAAAGTGTTATTTGATGGATAGAATAAACAGAAAACTAAAAATGCTAAGCTTGGTCTAAGGTAGTTTTTTTTAAAACATGGAGTGTATATAAAAGTACAGTTTTTGAATCTAATAGATCATGTAAGAGAGGCCATGATGTTGAGGTATATATGATAAGCCTAAATCTAGAGTAACTACACATTAAAAAAAAGAGCACCAAAAGTTGAGATTAGGATTCTTCCTTGGTTAGTTTCTGAGAGGAGAAATGCCCTTGGATTACATGAGGAATTTCCAGACAAGGATTACTACAATTAAAATGACAGGTAAAAATAATAAATGCCCTCTTTTCAGGAAATGGTCAATAAACTGTCTTAACTAAAGCAGAGGGATATATGAGAAAATACTAAAAGATACATTTTGGGTAGGACCATTTCTTGAAGATTCTTAAAGTTTAAAGTGAGAGTAGAAATTTGACATATAATTGAAATTATAATCAGGCAGAAGAGCTAGAAAAAGGGGTAGCGAATGGGTAAATATTAATCGATCATGTATTTTCAAATACTACAGACGCAGAATTGTATAAAAGCACTGACGGGGTTTTGCAGATGGAAAAGGAGATGTTGATTCTCTCTATTAAGACCTTTCAAAGTAGTTAGGAAGGCGATTTAAACATAATAAGAAGTATCATTGAGGGCAAAATATGATAAAATGCCAACATGAGTAAACTGGTACTCATGGATGGTATAGAGACTCAGGTAGAAGGAAATTAAAAGAGATGAAAGAACATCCTGAAAGACGGGTCTGTACTGTGTACACACTCTTGCTTTGTACATTTCTTTCTTGAATCTGCTCTATTCAGCTTCCCCCATATCCGTCCACTGAAACTCCTCTTGTTAAGGTCACCAAAGACTTCCTTATTTCTAAATTCAGTTGGCATTTCCAATCTTACCTGACTTAACAAAGTGTTGATTGGGTTGCCTTCTCCTCCTTCTTGGCTCCCTCCTACATTGGTGAGTACTTCTTCTCAGTCTGGTTTTTTGGCTCCACCCCACTCCTGACCTCTTAACAATGAAGTGCTTAAGCCCTCTTTTCTTCATCTACACTGATTCTCTTGACAATCCCATGTATTCACATATCTTTTATGTGCTGCTA
This sequence comes from Lynx canadensis, assembly GCF_007474595.2. Taxonomy (NCBI): domain Eukaryota; kingdom Metazoa; phylum Chordata; class Mammalia; order Carnivora; family Felidae; genus Lynx; species Lynx canadensis. The sequence continues at coordinate 101,455,622 of NC_044304.2, forward strand.
ATATCTAAGTAATATCCAATTTTATATTTTCATCCCAAACATTTCTTCTGAATTCCTGACTCCTAAGATTAATGTATTACATGGATATCTAGTATACATCTCAAGCTTAGCACATTAACATGTCTCAGACTCAGCTTTTGATTTCTCCTCTCCCTCTGCCTATCTTCTTCTTTCACAGTCTTCCTAATATTAATCTGGGTACTCAGGGCAAAAACCTTGGAGAGAGCAGTGTCTCTCACATTCTACATTGACTCTATCAGCAAGTTATGTCATCTCCCTTCAAATACATCCAGAATTGGTTCACACCTCATCACTTCTATCACAATCCATGTCACCAAACCATCACTGCCTCTTGCTTGGATTATTCCACTAATTCCTAACTATTCTTTTCCCACTTCAGGCTGCTTTTGGTGTCGTAGCAGAATAATGCTGTTAAAAGGTGAGTCAGATATGTCGCTCTTTTGCTCAGTGTAAGGGCATCCTGTAGGTGCTTAAGAAGCCAAGTCCTTCCAATGCCCTTCAGATGCTACTTGTCTTCCACCTCTGACCTTATCTCTTTGCTGTCTCTTCCTGCTCTCTTTTCCTCAGGCACACTGGCGTTCTTGTTGTTCCTAATACATGAGGTGTACTCCTGTCTCTGCTTTTTTCACTTGTCATTCCTTCTGCCTGGATAGTTTTTACTCCAATAGCCATATGGTTCATTCTGTTACCTCTTTCACTCTTTACTGAATTGTCATCTCCTCATAAGGCTTTGACCTTAACTGCTACCACAAGTGGTTCAGATGTCATTCTGTGAGATAGGGTTTTTACATTCCAATCCACCACTTTCTTTTTTTTTTAAATTTTTTTTTTCAACGTTTATTTATTTTTGGGACAGAGAGAGACAGAGCATAACAGGGAGGGGCAGAGAGAGAGAGGGAGACACAGAATCGGAAAACAGGCTCCAGGCTCTGAGCCATCAGCCCAGAGCCTGATGCGGGGCTCGAACTCACAGACCGCGAGATCGTGACCTGGCTGAAGTCGGACGCTTAACCGACTGCGCCACCCAGGCGCCCCTCAATCCACCACTTTCTAAGGTAAGGTTTCTCAAAGTGCATTCTTCTGACAGTGTTTATCAGAATCACCTGGATGGTTATTAAAATGCTTCCTTATCAACATCAAAGCTTAGCTAATAAATTGTAATAGAAAGTGGGGACCTGGTGATGTGCATTTTATTTTAGTAAACCGTCTAGGTGAAAACTAAGCAAACTAAGGTTTGGAAACTACTGTCTTAGGGTACCCTAGATAGATAGTAGCTCAAGGAATGCTTGGGGAAGGGGGCAGAGGAAGAAAGGTGGCATAGAAAGGCTATAGGTATGGTTCCAGTGTTCTACACCCTATTTCACCAGAGAAGCTTTATGTTTCGTTTGCTTGTCACGTTTCTGAGTGAGGGTTCTCTTGAAGAAATAATTTCTTGGAAAAAAATATGCAAAAATAGCCCTGTTAATGGATGTGGAAAGATAAAAGAAGGGGTGTGTGTGCACAATGTAATAGGGCAAATACATTATTTATGAAATAATCTGGAGGTAGTATAAGGAATTGATCCATGTGGCAGGCAAATATTTATTGAGTATCTACTATGAGCTGGAAGTACACAGGTGAATAAGACATGGTGCACACCATTATGGTACTCACAGTAAGAGGTTAGCTGGGGAAGACTACAGCCAGGGAAACCAACTGGAAAGTAGCTGGCCAGATATGCGATGATAGAGACACGGTCTACAGTGGCAAGCGGGCGGACAACATGGATACTCTGAAGGGTGACCTGACAAGGCGGTGTGCCCAACTGGTCTGTGAGATACGTACAAAACGATGAGAGCTAATTCTTTTCAGTGTGCAGAGAAAATGTGGTGCCACTGATAAATTAGGTTAGCTGTGGCTAGGGACGTGTCTCTGTTGGGGGGGGGCGGGGTGTTGGGAGTATCGTGAGTTCATTCTTGAACATTTTGTGTCAGACATTTGAATGAAGATGCCCTCTGTAGCTAAAGATATTGGAGTGCAGTTTAGGTCAAAGGGGAGGACTTGAAAGAGAATACTGACAGCCTGGGGAAAGTTGGTGGGAATAGCCAGTCACCGGAAACAAGAAGGAACTGCCAAAGACAGGACAAAAACTCAGAAAGGATGGTTTTGCGGAACATTGATGACATGAAATTGAGAAAGGCCATTGATTCCAGTGCTATGTAGGCTACAGGTTACCTTAGGGTCCTATTAATGGAGGGAGGGAGACACAATTCAAGGGCTTTAGTGAGGTCTCAGAGATCATGAATGAAGAACCATTGGTGTCTATCCTGTCAGGAGATTAACTGTGACAGGAAAAAATGCCAGACTTTTTCCTTGACCAAAGGTCTCCCAGTTCTACTTTCTGCCAAAAAGATTCATTCAGAAGCCCAGACCATAAGGCCTAGTGTCCTGTTTTTCTATGGGTTAACCCCATTTACCAGGTCCAGAATTGGTAGTATTATGATGATGGTGTTTATGTTCTTTTCTTGAACCCTCCTCTCTCCATCCCCTGCCCTCTTTCACCTGGTCCCAAAAACAGAGTGGGATAAGGCCTCTGTCCACTCCATCCTCCTCTCCTGCCTCCTGGCCCCCGCTTGACTGCATACTTCATATCCATCAGTTATAAGATCCTTAGAGCTGCCAATACACAACTGTATGTCTCAACTTGGGGCCTCTGCACCTTCTTTCCTTTGTTTCTGATCAGAATAATTTTGGGGTAAGATAGTAATAAGAGGTGAAACAACAGAAATGTGAGATAGGATTTGGGGTATACCTGTGCAGGATGAAGCTAGAATTTAGGGACATCTGGGGACTTTTTGGCACCAAGGCTCAGTTGGCTCTGGAAGTGAGGGCAGTTAATAAATAAGTCCCTGAGTAATGCATTCAGGCTAGGTTATTCATTCTGCCCCTGATTCTGAGAAGAGTCTCTGAGTGTGCTTTGGGTGAAGCATCTTACGTCTTCTGGCCTAAGCCTCCCACACTGGTATTCCTTTTGCTCATTTTATTGCACTGAGCTTTGCCTCAAAACCTTCTCCAATTATGCACTGTTTGCGTACTTCACAGAGGAAGACTTGTTATTCCAGAATCTCTGGTATGCTTTCTTGCAAGAGGTGCACTAGGCTGTTTTCTGGGCACTGTATTTTCTAAGTGTGGCTCAACATTCAACTTAATCCAGTCTAAGGTAAGGCAAAGAGTACAAAACTGAATGACATAGTCCAGTAAGAAAAGACAAATGTATAAACAGCATGATGTAATTGATTTAGTAATATGTTTAGTGCACAAATCTCTGAGAAAAGTTGGGAGGATGGGAGGTGATCTCTGAGCAGAGGTTTATAGGAATATTAGGAGTTCATCTAGAGGTTGGGTTGAGAGGATTCAAAGCAAAGGAAAAAAAGGTGCAGAGGCCCCAAGTTGAGACATACAGTTGTGTGTTGGCAGCTCTAAGGATCTTATAACTGATGGATGTGAAGTATGCAGTCAAAGGGGGGCCAGGAGGCAGGAGAGGAGGATAAAGGAGTGGACAGAGGCAAGCTCAAAGCAGTGTTCTGTGCCTCACTAAGGAATTTGACTTGCTTCTGTAAGCAGTGGGAACCCCTGAAGAGATTTAAACAAGCGTGTGATATGCACACATTTTTGTTTTAGTTCTGTCATCTGGGTGGCACTGAGGAGGATATATGTATGGAGGTAGACGCTGAAAAGAGGGAGGTCAGTTAGAAGACCATTGTTGTAGACCAGAAAACTGACAATATGAGCCTCAGTCAGTAGCAGAACAGAGAAGAGAGGAGATATAATTAGGTGAAAAGTTGAGAGGTATTAGTAATTTTACTTTTGATGTGTAGGAAAAAAAAGAAGGCTTAAGGAATCTGATACCTTTATTTTCCAGTATACTAATGGTGTCAACTAATTAGTCAACTTGGCTGCAAAACAAATAACACCAATATTTTGATAGTTAATAATAAACATTTATTGCTCACTTTTGGATTTGTGGGACTACAAGTCAGCTTTGGTGGCTGTAGTCCAGATCACAGGTCAGGTTCCAGTCTGTTCCATGTGGTTTTTCATTTTAGGACCCACACTGAAGGATTCAGTTTCTACCTGGTGTGTACTGTTTTCCTGTTGGCTAGAGGAACAAGTTGCAAACATATTATACCTCTTGGAGACTCTGATTAGGATTGAAAAGATCCTAAAGAAGGATTTCCTAGGAAGGAAGGAAGGAAGGAGAAAGAGAAGAAGGAAGGAAGGAAGGAAGGAAGGAAGGAAGGAAGGAAGGAAGGAAAGTAGGAAGGGAGAAGGAAAGAAAGAGAGAGAGGGAGAGAGATAAGAAAGAAAAAAAGAGGAAAGAAAGAAATAGAAAAAAGGAAAGAAATAAAGAGAGGAAAGAAAGAAAGAAAGAAAGAAAGAAAGAAAGAAAGAAAGAAAGAAAAATTTTGCATATATGGGGAGGAAGACTCTCCCATTCCACTGTGAGGTCACTTAGCAAAGGGCATGGGCTTAATCCTATTACAAGTAGAGAACTCTAGAATCTGTCACACCAGCCAACAATATATGTGTGTAATGTAATGGTATATAATGTATTCAGTTTTAGACATATTAATTCTAAGGGTCTCTGGGACATCTAAGTGGATGTACAGACAACCAGATAGGTGGGTCAAGAAAAATACGAGAGCTAGATTTATGAACTAGTTGGTCATTGGGTGGGAGTAGTAAATAAACCCATGGAAATAGATAGGATTGCCTGGTCAAAGTGAAACAGAAAGAGTTACTGATGGAGCCCTGAGAAGTGCCAGTGTTTAGTGTATGCAGATGAGCATGTAGATGATCTGAGAAGGAATGGTTAGAGGATTAGCTGAAAGATCTGAAGAGAGAATGGAGATACTGAATCGGAAATAGAGAAGAGAATTACAAAAGGAGGGAGAGAATGAATGGTCCAGGGACTCTCGGTTTATTTTAAGAGATGGAAAACTGGAGTGTGAGGAAGTAGACCTTCTTATCTCACCTGACAAGTTTCCTTTCAAAACTAAATTGCAAATAGATGCTCACAGAATCACTAGGGAAACAGTGGGATAACATAAATAAAACCTAGGACATGGTTCCTGGTATGTGCCTAGCACTCCCTAAATGGGTAGTCATTATTATCCTATTGAAAGCTGTAGACCTTTGAGAAACTACCCCACCCCAGTTTAAAACACAAAATTTGATGTTACAACCATTTGCTTTGAGTTTTATCAAAAGCATCTTATTATTAGAGCTAGAAGCAGCAGAAAAATGTAAGAGTATGTGATTTTTATGGCATCGCCCTTGAAGTTAATTATGGTGAAACTCTGGTGTAGCTGTTTTCATTAATTTGATGGTAAAAAGGGAAATTGAGGGGGTTGTTGCATCCCTGTTATATCTCCTTTTTTAAAAGATGTCTAATCCAAGACATTCTTATCACAATGATATTGGTTGGAGCAGCTTTGCTCCCTGCCTGTATAAGTCATATTGTTTAAGTTCTGTTTTCATATTGCCCAATCAGGATAAAAGCTGGAAAGACATGTGTTTCAAAATAGCCATGTACTTTAGATTATAGAAATGAAATATGCATTTGCAGACTTGTTTCAGTGTTCAGGTAACCACAGGGCTTGCAGCCTTTGTCCTCATAATTTCTTCCATCTCTGTGTGGTTCAGAGCCCCAGTGTTCTTTCTGGCTGAAAGCATATACTGTGTTTCACGTTGTTAACAGAAACATTGGTTATCAAGTTCTTTGTCTTTAATGATTTTGTTTTAGGGAACTGTCAATTAATAATCCCTGGAGGGGCTACCATGAAGAATTTTTGTAACTAGATTATAATGCAAAGGTTTGCTTAGTCACAGTATTTTTAAAAATTTAGTTATGATTTTTGGGCAATGACCCCAATCTTCCCATCTTTTATATTCAACTACCTTTTTAATGCTGACTTTCTTCAATTTCTCTTATTGTATTAATTCTCTTCTAAGTTTGTGAGTATAATTAAAACTACCCTACCTTTGAGAACCCTCTGTTCTCACCTAGCAGAATAAATGAAATATGGATACAAAGACGAGCATATAAATTACCTCTAAAAAGAAAATGCCTTCCACATAAAGCTTTTGATTCTCTTTAATTTTTTTTTATTTCAGAGCTTGACGGTTATTTTTTCTCTCTAGTCCAGTGATCTTGTTATTAAAGCATTCTTGTAAAGGTAATTTAGCACACATGCCTCATAGTTATTAACCAAGTTCTACTACATTCAAATACCAAATCACTTTGTAAATGATACTTCTTTCCTTCCACTAGCAAAATAGCTTGGGGCGTGGAAGGGCCAGGGAGTTTCTTAGTTGTCCAGAGTGATATTTTAAAATTCTACAAAAGTTAGTAGAAATGGTTTTGGTTCTTTTAAACAAATAATGATAAGTCTAATAGAGATGCCATTTTGATTGCACATTGTTATAAATCAATGACATTAAAAACATGCAGAACAATTTATTTGAAAAAAAATGATGTAATTAATACAATAACATCAACCCTTGACTTAGAAAAAACATTATGAGAATGGGTACAGAAGAAATGCACAAAAAAGCTCTCACACAAACCCACTTACCTAAAATCTTTGCAATGCACTGAAGAGAATATATTCTTTTAAATTGTTAATATTTTTGAAATCATAATGCTGTATACAGTTGTTATTTGTGAAGTAGGTTTTTAAAACCAGAGATGACTTTACATTTCTTTAATCATACAAAAATAGAATAACACATTTTACACATCATCTAATCCTACTTCTTTATTATATAGGAGAGGGTATTGAGCCAGAGGAATCTTCAGGCATTTGCCCAAGGTCATCAACATGCAAATACCAGGTTATACTGAGGTCAAGGCAGAAGGATAATGCATGCTTTGTAAGTGTTTTGGCACTGTTAGGGAAAAAAAATAGATACAATGCAGTTACTATGTACAAAGCGATATAATTTGGCCTGAAGCTTAAGCAAGACCACAGCTGGGGTGCTTCATAACAACAGTTTTTCTGGTTTTATTTGGATTTTGGGTAATGGTGATGATATTTATGCATTTTTAAGACAGGTTCATTTTAGGACAGAGTTTTGTAGAACTCAAAGTTAATGTCTTTCTTTTCCCCAGCTGCAAGATAATTCAAACTTTCAACTCCTGCCCTTTCTTTCCCCCTCAGAAAAAGAGCCATACAGGTAAACCAAACTAAATCAACCAAAACAACAAATTACAGTTAGCTAACAGAAATAATCAGTGTATCTCAGGTGAATTCTAATTTTAATTTCTTCTGGTTTTCATTTTCAGGAAAAATTTTTAATATCACTGCTTCTTTTCTGTTAGCTCATTTTAATTATTTAAAAGATATATTTCTTGGAGAAGAATATATATTATTACTTTATACTATTCATTTCAGATTGAATCAAGTAGACTTGGGGAAAAGCAGAAGACAGAGGACTTGGTTTTACCATGGTTATCATTCATGCTGAGTTCATATGTGTATTAAATTGCCTCACACACAAAACTGTGAGAGTGATTTCTGAAAGGATTCTCAACATAAACTTTTCAGAGTAAAATCTGAAAAAAATGGCACAAATACTATACTCTTTAAGGATAATCACACTTTTGTTCTATCTAGGGCTGATTGTAGATGTATTCTAAGAGTGCATTTTAGAGTAAGGTAATCCTTTAAACAGAAGAATGTAGGCAAATCATGTCCTTATTGTTTTTTACTTCTTTTTAAAGCAAATGATTAGGAGAGAAGGAGGGTGAATGAGCCATCCTTGTCTCCTATTGCCTCCCCATCCCCCCAATATTATGCCATTAAAATTGGAGAGGTTTAGCAGAAACAAAAAATAAGTTTTACTTGGCTTAGTGTCCTTTTATAATTGAGTACTACAGGAAATGAAGATTCTAGCAAAGATACAAAAAATAACAATCCACTGCTGTTTCATATCTCAGGCCAAGTGTCTCATAGGATCCGGTAAGAGTTGAATGTCTGGGCAGAAGGTCTCAGGTCATTACCATAAAAAGCTCTTTGGCTCCCTCTGTCACAGAACAAAGTGTCAGACCAGTTCCCATTACTAGGTGCCTGTGGTGCTTTTCTTAAATAATCAGTCCCATTCAGACAGAGATTTTAAGGTCCTTGATCGTCTATTTCATAAGCAGTATTTTGAAGGCTAAATGGCACTAGAGGCTGAATGTTTTTGAAGTAAGGGTTTGAAAAAGAACTAGGTATATCCCAAAGCTGGCCTGATTCTTTATCGCTTTTTCCGAAAGGTCATATTCCAAGTTCAGCTCTGACAGCACTGTAACCTGGGCATCGAGGGAGAGGCAGACAACATTCACTCCAGTCCCACCTCCAGCATGGGAACTTACTACAAGTGGGGATGATTTTAGGGTGGCCTCTTGAATCCTGGAGGGTGGAGGACAGACAAAGCTTCAGCCTCAGATATGGGTGCCCTAAAGTTTATTTTTCTTCTTTAAACTTTTAAGAACATGAAAACCAGGTAATGAAGACAGCCAAGATAACATTGCAAACTATGCTATATATAAATGTGCATTTTTTCCAAAGTGCATTTTCGGAGTCCCACTTAGAAAATGTGCTTCACTGCCTTACTCTGCATATGCCCCAATGAATTCCAAGAGGTCACGGCTGCAGAGTACAAATTTGAGATTAGAAGAGTTTGCTCTTTAAATAGCTATTTTTACCTGGAAAGGAAAGTGTAGGCCTCAAAGTGCCTGGCAGTATGCCCTCCAGTGGGGATCTAAATGGAGGTCTGATTCCAGAGGAAGTCTCAATGGGGCTCTTTCTGCCTTTGCTGCAGAAAGGGGTGGTTCTGCTGATTGGCAGTGTTGGGGGCGGGGGGGGGGGGTGGTTAGCAGTTTCTCCAGGGGAACTCAACCTGTAGTCCTCCAGGACCTATTGTGTCTTGGCCCCCAACCAGCTGGAAAGGGTGGAACATGAGGTGTCCAATAGCCACCCTGGAGGAAAGGACTCCCCAAGACTCATTAAACAATCACGATTCTATTTTGATGCCATCAACTAGAGGTCCTGAGATAAATTTCAGCCCAACTCTTACAGATGGATGATTATGGAGCCTTCACTGTGCAGAGGGCATCATTCCAGGTCAAGCTCTGGTGAAGCAGGGCTGGGAGAGGTAACCAGGGAAGTGGGGGGAAGAAGAGTGCTTTTTGCCTTGCTCACACTTGTGGACCGAGTCTGGGCACCGTGAGGAGGTGCTGGCGGCCTGGCCAGCAGTAGTAGAAGGGCCTGGTCCTGGGATTTCACCCCGGGTATGGGCGACGCTGGCCTGAGGGTTGCGCACTGGAGAGAGTGAAGGGAAGAAGAAAAGGGCAAGGTTTGAGAGGAAATGGCGGGGTGAGGTAAAGACAGAAATACAGAGATGGAGAGAGTCAGAAATCCTGAAAGAGACAGAAAGGTAGAAAGATGCGGCCGAAGGACAGGCACAGAGCACAAGAAAGAGAAAGGAGATAAAAAGACGATACCGAAAAGAGAGACAGCAAGGGAGAAAGGGAGAAAGCGAAAGTCAGAGAGAAGAGGCCGAGAGTGGGAGACGCTGGTTGGTAGGAGTGTCAGGAACGAGGGAGGTGGCGAAGGCTCAAGGCATCCACCGGAGTCCCCCCTCCACCCCACTCCTCCTCTCACTCGCCCAGCCCTCGGCGAGGAGTCGAACGCGCAAGGTCGCCCAGTCCTCTCAGCTGTCGCGCGCTGAATGGCTGGCGGTCCGCAGCGCCCCCCGCATCGCGCCCCGCAGCCACAGGTCGGTGGCGCCCCGCGTCGGCGCCCGAGGCGGGCTGGGGGGGCCCTGCACCCGCCTGCTCCCGTTCCTGCCCTACGCACCGCCCCACCACGCTCCCGGTTACTCCTCTGGCTGTCGCAGTTCTCACGCCCCCCGGGACTGGGCGCTGGGGCCACCAGAGACACCGTAGGAGCCACTTCTCCCTGCGAGTCCGGCCCTCCAAGAGCCTGGGAGCGGGATCTATTTACTCGGGGTTATTAATTAGTCTCTGAGGAATCGTTTGACCCACTCGCCAATGTATTGCCAGTGTCGGGAAGGTAGGCGCCGCGAGCTGCGGACCTACGGAGAAAGAACGGCTTCGTCGGCGCCCCGAACCCCAGCACGCTCCAGAGCGTCCCCCAGTGGCCGGGCAGGACCGTGCACGGGGCCTGCGACTCGGCTCTGAGTGTTCCTTGGCTTCCCAGTGTCGCGGTAGACGGTGCAGCTACTCGGTGCGCCGGGAGCCTTCAGGTCTTGCCACCTCACCCCTCCCTCAGAAACCGGACCGTTTGCGCCCGCCGTGTGGCTCTTTTCTTCCGGAAAGGCCAGTGTTCCTCTCTCGAGTTCAAGTCCAGTCCTCCTCCCCTTAAGTCATTGGCCACCATCCTTCGGCAGCTTGGGAAGGCAAGGAGCCCCGGGCGGCGTGTCCCAGAGCCTGCGCTGGCAGTCCCAGTCTGTCCGGCACATTCGCTTCTCCCTCCCTCTCTCACTCCCTCCCTTCTCTCTTCCTCTCTTTCTCCTCTGCTTCCCCCTCCCTCTCTTGCCTCTTAAGTTTCCTGCACCGTGAATCAAACTGTGCCCGAGCCTAGGCTCCCACGGAACCAAGCCTGAGCGCCACCCGGGCACTGAGACGCGGACATCCGCCGAGGCTGAACGAGGCAGCGGGACACGGTCCGCGCCTGAGCATGGAGATGAAGCGCCAGGGAGGGCATGTCCGGGGCGCCGGAGACGCCAGGCCCGAGTAGCTCCTCCATGGAGCCTGCCCAGAGCGGGTCCCTGCTCGCCGAATTCGCCCCCAGTCCTGTGCGGTACGTACACTCGCCTCCACAGTCCCGGAGAGGGTATATTGGTGCGGGATGGTGGACACCAGAGAGGGGCGGCGGGCAGGCCACTGGTTGGGGGGACAGAGTGCGCCTGGCGGGTGACCTCACAGACCGGGGGCAGGCTCCCACTCTAGAAGTTAGCGATTGACTGTGTCCCTGGCTCGAAATAAAAAAGTAGTGGCAAAGATGTGCTTGTATGCGCGTGTATCTCTCTTTGTGCAGGGGGCTCGAATGGGTAAACTGAGCCCGGCTTTACTGTATGCAAATTGCATTCCTTTTCCCCACCCCCACTCCACCGAACGGGTGAAGATACCCAGCACCTAATCCTGGTCAGCTCTACCTACCCTTCCTCTTCCCGTGCCACCCCCCCCCCCGCCCCAGTCTCTCTAGCTCGCTTTCTCTCTCTCTTTCTCTCTCCATCTCTCTGCTGGTGTGTACGTGTGTGAGCCCTGCCAGGGCTGGCGAAGAACCAGCCGCCGCCTTTAAGTCCGAGCCGCCTGGCCATCAAACACTAGGGCAGGTCTCGCTGCCAAAGACGTTTGGGCTCCGAACCAGCTTGCACGCGGCTCTGTGAGCCCCGCCACCTCCTGTCTCCACCGCCGGGGAACACGCACCCGAGGAGCGCAGGGCGCAAGGAGCCCTTCATCCCTCCTACCCTCCTGCCCGCCTGCCTGCGGACCGCGCGCTCGCTGCTTTCAGGCGCTGGATTTACTTGCTTTTCAATTTTTCCTGCCCCTACCCACTTCGGGTGTTGGTCCACCCCTCCCTTCCACGACCCCCCTTTCCCCGCTTGGTTGCCAAGCCTAACCTTGCCCGCGTGGTCATGGGATGTCTAATTTTCATTTGTATCTAGGCTGCTGAGGAGCGCTCCTTGCTCTGTAAAGTGGATGTCAGGTGGATCTATGTTTTTGAAGGAACAAAGACTCAGCGAAAGCACCGCCGAGGAAGTTTGAGACGCGGGAGGATGCAGGCTGCGTGCTGGTACGGCTTCTCCTCCTGCAGCCCACCGTCTACTTGGTAAGTCGCTGCGGATCCGGCGCCCCCGCAATCCCACCCTGGTCGCGAGGCCAGACACCCAGGGGCGCGGCGGGAGGAGGGTGAGACCGCCAGTTCAGCGAGAGCAGCGTTCCTAGCGACCGTGTTTGGAACAACTTTGGCAAGCTGGTGTCTGGATCCCTGCGGGATTTTCCAGGGCTCCCACCCTCATTTCTTGCTCCGGTCCTCCCTCTCCTGTGCGTGATTCCGAACAGGTATAGGGTGCCCTAGGACCCCCAGAAACCGAGGAGATAGTGGGACGGGATGCTTTATGGGGAGACAGGACAGAGAGAAAGGGTGTAAGACATGGAACTCTCATTAGTTCATCCACAGAGTTTAACGAAAGGAAATGGAGGTAGAGAGTGCGGAGCACCAATCTGCCCGGGTCTGTGACTTTGAAAGTGAATCCACCCACCTAGTCCCCCAGTTTGGAGATATGGCACGTAAAGAAGTACAGGTAACTTTGTTCGACTCGTAGGGTTCACACAGGACAAGTTAATCAGATAGGAGCACCACAAGCGATCAGATCAGAAAGAGTTAAGTCAGGGGTGCCCTGGCAAAACAAGTAGTGGCTCTCCTCCCTAGCTCTCCTTTCCACCAAATAACTGAACCCCAGTTCCAGCGCCGATCCCCTTACTAGGGAATGGCGGACCTTGTGGTCAGGAAGGGAATACTAAACAGAGCCAGCCGCTGCCGTGTCTTTCTGGAATGGAGTTTCGGGGGTCCGGATTTTGCACACAGTTGGAACTGGGGTGGAGGTGAATTGGTAGAGGTGGGCACCGCGTGGAGCCAAGACGGAGGGAGCAGTTTCTCCTATCTGGCTACAGGGAGGGCCAGGGACACTCGCACCCTGCTGGTAAAGTTGTGGTCTGTGCACCGACTCCCCATAGCTTATTTCACAAGAGCACACAGAGGGCTCAGTGAGTTCTGACTAGGGGCGAGGAGCGCTGGGGCGGCCTGAGCTCTCCGACGGGGCTGGATAAACGGGATGGGGTGGGGGATGGGGGGGGGTCGGTGCGGTCCCTCAGTCCCAAGGGTTTCAGAACCCACCAGCTTGGGAGCAAAAGTGTTGCTAACCTGAGAACATTTCCCAGCTGTTGCCCCGGTGCATGTGACTGAGGGGCTGCTAGTTGTGTGAACTCTGTGTATGTTAATGAGTGTGTATGTATACGCGTGTGTGAATATGTATGTGGGGCGTGTGCATTCCACGGGTTTCAGCTTCAATCCAAGAACCCTCAGTGTTGCCTGTCTTTGCATCTTTATCGCCTATCACAGCCGTGGACGCCAGAGGGCGCTGCGCGTCAGTGTCCTCGCCTACAGGACACCTTGGGGTAAACAGGTGAAAGCCAGGGCAGCCAATCCAAAAGAACAGCCTTTCTGACTCTGTCACCGAAGTCTGTGCTTTCCTAGACTGGAACGCAGACAGAATGCAAAAATTGTCCTTCCCATTTACCATCTTCAATCATTCTTGCCCCCACCTGTGTCCAGTCAACCCACTGACATTGAGAGCCCAAGACCGAGGGCAGAAAGTTTGACCAGAGAAAATAGAGAAATTGTTTATTGAAAGAAGGGAGGGACGGCAAAATGAAAGCTACAGAGGAGGGATATTACAATTCCCTTGACCATGAAAACCTTCTGCCCCTTTCCTCTGCATACCTTTACGCATGACCTGACCCTCAGGACTGTTCTTATTGTCCTTGGACTGTGCTCACATACACGGCAAAGGCTCCCGACCGTGGTGCAGTTATTGCTTGGAGCAAGTATTTCGATAGTCTGTGAAATAATCTATCAAAGCAGAAGTGAAATCAATACGTTGTGTTAAATTTTAAATGTGTTTGTTGGCAGTTAAACCGTTTTCCACTCATTACAACAACAGTGCTGGATTTATTCTAATGCGCTGCGTTCTCAACAACAAGCGCATTAATTCTCCTTTAATTGTAACTGGAGCATTTGAAAACCATTCAGTGTGCAAATTATGCTTGATTCAATTACCGTTAGTTACAGACTTCATTACCTGAATGCCTTTTGCAATACCGAGAAAGGAGGACAATTTTTCCAATCTCACTCAAAACAATACAAAATGTGAACAATAAAATAGAGAAGGTGATTTTAGAAGTCCATCCTTTTCTTTCGGATCTAAAGTTGTTTTGTGTGTCGGGGATAGAAACCACAAAAACAAAAGGCTGGTGGCTGTGACCCAAAGTAGTATTTCCAGGGATTGTAATCCTCTGGTTATTTGCCCACAGAATTCCAAGATGTTTTCCCGGAGGAACAGAGAGCTGATTTTTACCATGGAAATGAGCTTAAAAGGGTGAATTGGACAGTCAGGACAGGTTGGTTCTAGGCAGTTAAGGAAGTGGAGAGCCTTGATTAAAGCTCTAGGGCAGTGGGACCAAGAAATGGTCAAAGCTTCTTTCTCCATCTGTTTTAAAACACCTCATACTGTAAACTGAATTTATCATTTATTTGTAGTTGTACCTTAGAACATCCCAGATCTTTGCCAGAAACTACAATAGATGCATGCAGTTATCAGGAGCTGCTTGAAGTTACACTCCAAGAAGGCAGGGGTGGCAAAACCATTATTTTATTTTATTTTTTCTCCTTGAGTTGCCATAGCCAAGAAGGAGTTTATTGAGTAATTTTATGTCTTTATGAGCTCACACAACAAGGTAAGTGACAGGGTGCTCTGTTTATGCATTGCCTTCTAGCTGATAGCACAGTGCACCTTCCTTTCCCTTTTCAGCCCCTGGAATCCCAGTTATGTTTTCCAAGGAGTGATCGCTACATTATGTCCAGGGAACAAGATTTGTTTAGGTATTTCTTACACAAAAATATTTGTGCTTCTGCTTATTGACAAATACCTTAAATATTCCCAAATTGTGGATTTTTTTTTTTTTTAATGAAAACCAGTTCTCTATAGAGAGCATTCAATGCTCTCTATTCTTAAGCCACAGTCTCCTGCCTGTATTTGGGTGAATGTCCTCAGAGTATGTTTCTTGGCCCAGAGTTCTTTGAATGCCTGTTCTAGGTTGAGGATTTTGAGTGTTTTTGTGTTTATTGTGAGATGAGTCTGTCCTATTTCAAACTGGAAGTGAATTTAGTACTGCAAAGGGAAGTTAATTAGAAATGTGTCTACAAAGTAACCTTCTGAAGCATATTAGCTGGCATATTAAAAAATCACCACAGGGCTAACTCCAGCCATAAAAGCAGGGGAATTGGAAACCATTAAAAAAAATAAAGGCAAGGAAATTTTCTGTCCATTGAATTTTGTGTATTGTAGATTTATTTAAAAGTCTCAATTCAGCAGGAGAGGAACCTATGACATAACAATACTTGTGTAAAAAAAAAAAAAAAAAAAAAAAAAACAAGTCCTGCAATCTTTATTCTCCTGTCAGTTCTGGACTGATTCCCAGATGTTTTGAGTATGATAGAATGGGTAACAGGACGATAGCATTTTAACTGAATTGAAGCACACACTGGATAAACTAGGAAAATGTGGTTTCTGGTCTTGAAGAAAGGGAGTCCTAAATTGGGGTCATTCTCAGTGGATCAAACTGAAGGATAGGCCAGGGCACTCAGGGAGAGCACCTCCCTGTAGAAGCAGAGGTGTCTTGTTGGGGGCTCACCTATGGCAATTTTCAGAGTTGAGAACTGAGGTCTAATGAGCAATCCCTGGGCATGTCAACAAAAACGTTATTCAGAAATTGAGTCCAGGGAATGTGACAAGGGGTTGAATGATGTTATTGTGGTCAGTCACACATCCACAGTTCTGTTCTCATGAGAAGAGGCTCTTCACTCTCCAATTTAGGCCCACTAGTTCTGATAGGAATTAAAATCGCTAATAATCTGGTTGCTTTTTTAACCAATATGGGCATGAATTGAAAAATTCTTTCCAAACCTTGTCCTTAAAAAAGATTTTGAGTCAGTTATTCCCTCAAAATTAGAGTGTCCTTAAAATATGAGTTCCACACCAATTTTTAACAGAGACTAAAGAATGATTAATAAATCCATGGAATACTACCTCCACACTATTAGAAGCCAGACCGTTTGGGTGAACTTCACACAGTGTGAAGATGGCTGTTAAGAACTGAGGAAGCTGAGAAAAAACAGCAGGAGAGAGACCACCAATCTCTGTCCTTTGGATTAGGTATAAGCACTTTACATCCTTGGATAATTAAGCCACTGCCCACTGAAAATTTTACAATTTGGGTTTATTCCTAAAAAGAAAAGTGCATTAACTACCTAACAGTTATTCAGTGTTTTCTATTAAGCCCAGTTCTTGGAGACAGTACTAAAAGTTCCCCGCCCCTGCTGCATTTCCAGAGTTTTCTATCCTGGGTCAGCCTTCCTGATACAGGATTAAACCTAGATTTTTGAAGAAGACTATACCCCAGCAGCCTAACATGAGAACTCATCAGTCCCAAGACATATTTTAGGGCTCTGTGGGAGGAAAAGTTGTTAGGATCCCAGGTATTTTCCTGAAATGTTCAACTATCCATTGACCAAGAAAGCTCCCTGGGTGGTAGGAAGCGCTTGGGTGGGTTGTCCTTCTGCCACACTTCAGGAGGATTATTGTGGTGTGGGGCCTTCTAGTAATAGCTTCTGGGGGAAACGGCCTTCAGTATCAGAAGGGGAGAACCAGAATTACTCCAACTTTCTCAGCTGTTTTCCCGGAAAGCCATTAAGTTCGTGGCTCCTCTTTGTGTGAAGTTGATGTCTGTTTGGCTTTGAATTGTTGACTGCTATTTCCTCCTTAATGAAAGTGTTGTCTGGGTGAAAAATGTATCTGGTGGCAGGGAAATTGGTTGATTTTTTTGAGACAGGTGCCCAATGTCCTACTTTTTTATATGAGGGAAAATTTTCTGCAGACTACAGAAATTGACAGCATTGTCCACGTAATAACCACCGTGGACAATATTTTCAAAAGGACATTTGAGTGATGAAAGCATTTGGATATTGCTTTTTCAAATAAGCAATTTTCTGTCTTGGCCTTCTTTGATTTTATAGGGGGTGAGGGAGAAGGGACCACCGATTGGCAAAGGGACGCCTTCCTGATCTCTCCCAGTCCTGAATTATCGAGGCGGTCCTCAGCTTCTCTTGGAATTCCGGGGTCTGAAGAGCCTAGAATGAGTTTGGCTCTGGCGGCGTTTGTTCAAAGAGTCAAAAGGGAATCTTGGGAATGAGAAATAACACTCTTGTTGCACCCTTGCGCCCAGAAAGAAAGCCGATAGAGGCTCTGAAAGTTTGCTTGCTTTCCAGTGGCAAGTTAGGGAGTGTGGATTCTTTCAGAGTTTTTTGTTTGTTTTTAAATAAGATGCCTAGCTTTGATTCGATTCTGTAAAGTTCCCTTAAAGCAACCAAGTCCTGTAGGATCTTCAGATCTCATTCTAAGACCTTAACAGTCTTTAACTATTTTAATTAATAGAGGGAGGCGGACTAGTCAGACAGGCGAGGGGCGGTCGGGGTCGGCTGCGTACAGGAGCAGCGGGGTGGTAAGTTGGGTATACTCTCTCGCCTCCCCCCCCCCCCCCCCCCACCTGCCGTCTACTCGCCACCATTCCTCAGGTCCCGACGCGTGTTTGCAGGAAGTTGCGGTCTTGATTTATCCGCTACTCAAGCTCCCGACCAGCTCTTTTTCTCTATGTCAGCACTAACCCCTCCCGGAGCTTGGTAAACAAGACGCGCACATTTTTTCTGCTGTCGATTGGCATGTTGACGACTCTGCTTGAAGGAATGTGACAATAAAGTGGGAAACCAAAGCTTGGCAAGCACTTAATCAAGGATAAAAAGGTTCCGCTGTAAGGATGTCACTCAATTTATTGTGAAAGTCGAATGAATTACGTTTAATGAAAGTGCTCCCCAGATGAATATTACCCGCAATTTCCTGAGTTGGCTCTGTCAGCTCGAGATGAGGAAATGCCAACCCAGATCAGAAAAGAGCGCCCATCTCAATTACTATGCAAGCTTTCCAAGAGCGGCTTTTTATTGAGATGATATATATTGGCGGCTTCTTAGTGCCCCTCCGCGCGCCTAGGAGCACGTTTGCGCATTTTCCAACTTTGCAGTCTGCCCTCGAGGGTTGCTGGCTGTTTGTTTAAACTTCTAATGAGCGCGCCGCGTTTCTGCTGCTGGCTGAAAACCTAATTACCCCGTCTGTAAACAGCTTTTTCTGGCATATTTTGTTTACTACGGAGGCGAGGGCTGGCTGGGGTGAGGTGGGGGTGGGAGGGAGAGAAATCTTTTTTCAGGTGCCCTTCGTTACAGAAAGTTCCTTTGGCGTTTAGTCGGGTTCTCGGGACGGTGGAAAGCAAGGTGGCGAGCGGGGGTTTGGGATAGTGAGCGCAGTGGGGTCCCAGGAGCAGCGAGAGTGCACTACTTGCCTCTCCGGCCGCCGCAAGTTGCGAAACGCCTTCTGACGCTCCAACTTCCTTTAAATTAATGAGGGTATTTTACTTGTTCAAGCCGGAAATACGATGGGGAGGGGGATACACAGGCCGCAGCCGGAGCGCATCACCTCATCTGCATGAGAATGGAGAACCGAGCGGCTTTTCTTGTACTGCTTCTTTCTCCTACAATAAGACAAATTGCTGCTGAGAAATACTGAGGGTTTCCTTAGAAACTGGCTCGTGGGGGCTCTGCGCGTCTCTGCTGAACCTGACTCCGGCCAGGCCTCGCCCATCACCCTCGTAAGCCTAATGGATCCTGACGGGAAGGATCCGAGGCAGTGGCGGCGAAGGCCGCCAAGGGAGGTTGGACTCCCTCTCCCCACCGGAGGGAAGGGGGGTCCTCCTGACACATCCCGCCCTAGGTCTCAGAACCCCTCCCCATCCATTGATTTTAAAGGCCATATCAAGTCGTCTTCTGCAGTTTAGGAGCCAGAAACTTTCTTCGACGTAGGCTTCATACCCTAGAGTCGGAAAACACAGCCCTCTCACCAAAGCCGCAGAGTGTTCGGGCCCCGCGAAGTTTCCGGGCGGGAGTCGCCGCCGCCACAGCTACGCACGCTCTATTGTCTGCTTTTAGCCTCAGGTGACCTCGAGCAATCCCAGCTGGTTGGAGAAAACACAGGTGCAGCCTTCTCGCGTCTGGAATCCAAGCCTTCCCACCAAAGCGTTGCTTCAGGGGAACTTTTTGTCGACGCCGCCGAGCTTCGGCGCTTCTGGGGCAGCAGGCAGGACTGCAGCAGTTCTCCGGAGGGAGGTCGCGGGTACGGGATTGAATGGTTCGGTGGCCTGCGGCTGTGCCAGCCCGGCCTGCAGAGCGGTAGTTCAGAACCACGGACAGAGCCACAGGCTCCGCCCCGCCTGGTGTCCGCCGCTGAGCCCTCCTCCCCGCGGCCGCGCGGGCTCGGCACCTCTAGAAGTAGAGTTGGCGCTTTCCGCAGTCACTTCTCTACCGCCCGGTCGCGACTTTAACGACCTGCCTCCCCCTCCCAGGCGTTCGGGAGCAATGAGCTCGGATAGCTAGGTCCCGGTGTTTCCTGTGGTCAGATCAGCTCGTTTGCCCCCCTTCCCCCCACAACATCGGTGGTTGCGGCGTCACGTGATTGCCACAGAGTTTAGGCTGAGGGGTGGTGAATCCTTGTGTCTCCCACTTTCTCCCCGTCTGTCCGCATTCCCTCACACAGTTCGTTAAATCTCCCCCTCCTCCCAAACAGGCATGACTCAAGTGATGTAAAGTTGTATCTTTAACAGCGCAAAAGCCCCATTTGACACACAAGGAAACTGAGGTTTGGGAGGGGGAATCAACTTTCTCTTCAGAGTAAAACCACGTGTGTGTGTGGGGGGGGGGGTGGGGGATGATTCATGCTCTCTCTCCCACCTGCAGGGAACACGGCTGGAGCCACCGAGACGCCCTCCAGGATCAGGCGCCTTTAAAAAGCGGCGCGGGCGCAGGGTGGGAAGTCCTAATTATTATGAATTTCTAAAGGAGCAGCAATTATTCACGGGGAGCAGGACAAACCAAGGCCCGGGCAAAGGAATCGATATATTTCCTATCGAAAGTGCCCGGCTCGCCTTTAATGCAGACGAATGGGGATGCAGCCTCATTATTTTCCGTGTGGTTAGGCTCCCCAGCGTGGGGCCTGATGCAGCGTGGAATCTATCATCATTAGAACAGGGATGGGGTGGGGGGAAATTTCTCCTTATTTACTTAACAAAACAAAAAGCCCCTAACCGCCCCGAACAAACCCCCAAACCCTCCTACACCACGACTGTCCCTCCTCCCCTTTTCCTTCCTCCGCTCCCCTTCTCTGGCTGCTGTTGCACATCCTTCCTGGGCCTTTCCGAGCCCTCTAGAGCCGTCACTGCGGTCACTTAAAGTGTGCGCAGTTCCTCTTTGGCGGTGGTCACACGCTTGATTTGGTCCAGAAATCAGCCGGGAGTACCCAGAGTTGGCGCTAGGGGTTCTCTGTGTCAAAGGCGAAGGTTGGCTGGGAAGTTCTCTCCGTTCCTCTCGCCTTATAGGAAGAGTCAATCCTTTCAGGATACCCGATTCTGCAAATCCCCACAGTATTAAAGGAGCAGAGGTCTGGCAGGCAGTGCTCCATCAACCTGTGTGAGAAACCGGCTTGGGGAAAGGCAAACCTGCGAGAAGAGAGCCAATCTGGAGGTGAAGAGAGACCGGGAATTGAATAGGAATGGAAGTAAAGGGTCAGGCGCAACGTCTCCAGGGTATTCTTGAAGGCCTGGCTGAGATAGCCTTCCTCTTCCCAGCGCGAAGCTAGCGTTTTGCCTTCGGGGCCAGCTGGCTGCAGTTTTTAACCTACCTTAACCCCACTGAAGTCACTGCAGTGTTCAGGGTCCTGCCTGGTGAATTGCACAGCGTTTTCCTGTTTCTCCCTGTTTGCGCAGCCCGCACTCCTGGGAAGTCTTTCTTACTCTTAGAAGTTGCCTGCCACCCCTGGTGGGCAGCCACTGGGATGAAAGTTGTATTCTTTGTTCGGGTGTCTTCACTGTTTCCTGCAATGTCGTTGCTTTTACGGATCAGTCCAGGGGTGTTGTGTGTATGTGTGTATTTTTGAGTGCTTGGCCTTCATCTGCCTCACCCCTTCTTTATATCTGATCAGTCTAGCAGAGAAGAGAGGGTGTGGTATTTAGAAAACCTAACTCCTCCTCCTTAATTGCATTAAAATTATCATAATTATAATAACATCTGTAATAACATTAATGAAAACAAAGTTGAAAATTGTGAAGTTCCAAGCACTAAAGTAGAAATCATACTCTTTACCCCTGGGATTTTCTTTTTCTCCAAGCCCAGCCTTTCATGGTATATTGTGATTACCTGAGTGTCTTTGTTCTGTGCTGTCAGAGACAGCCAGCTAACTCAATACCAGAACTGTATGATCTACTGACATCATTTCCTCCCACCATCTTCATTTTTAGAGGCTTTATAATTAAACTCTGTGAGATATATGTAACATGCATCCAGTGGAGAGCCTTTTTATTTATATTTATGTAGCATGCTGAGGAAGGAAAATTAAGGAAGTGCTTATATTGAAGTAATAAGCCTGCTTTGATATTAGCAGGAATGTCTTTTTAATTTACTTTTCTCAAGTCTGAAAGACTATCTCTGTAAGACCAGACCTCACAGTCATGTCTTTTTAAAGAGAGGTCCCAATAAAGTGAAAAGACATTTATTAGCTTGTACTAACTTAGTGGAACAAAAGGCCCGGCTAGCCGCTCAATGAAAATGTACACTGGGCTTAGCATGGCAAAGTTGCATTATGATGCAGGAAGCTGAGCAGAAAGAAACATCTGCAAAGCCCTGCATTTTTTCTGCCTCTCCCTGTACCTAACCCACCACAGTGCACACATTTATACATAGAGTAAGTAACGTGGCCTTCCAGAGCCAACACAAAGATATCACACTGCAAATCGGGAGGAATTTTAATAAAACCGAAAGTCACGGTCTAAAAGGAAGGAGGCACAGATTTCCTTCTGTAAAATAGGTTATTACCAGAAAAAATTATGATAGAAAGGCTTGGAGAAAATTTCCTGATTTAGAAGAGTCTTTTTCATTTACAAGTTAAATGCACGCACATACACACATGCATATAGAGGAAGATTAGATATACATCTGTACATTTCCTTTTTGAAGGATTCCATGGGAAATTACAGTGGGGAATCCTTTTGTTTTCTAAGTTGCTGGCCTTGAAATTTCAACTTGAGTTTGACAGTAACATTTCCTTGATAGGAATCTGGTAACTGACACTATACTACTGTCCTGTTTATGTCAGTATTTTCAGCTACAGAATGAAAGCAATTTTGGTAAAGAAACTGCTGGCATGACAGCTAGAATTTTAGTTATGTATATATACGCCAACCTCTCCAACTGAACTTTAGAAAATGATTCTTCTCCTTGTAACCTTGTAGCTGAATGTTATTAGAGGCCCACAGGTATATAAAACAGCTTATATAAAATTAATGGACTGCTTTACATTCACAATCTCTTACTTGTGAAGCCCTTGTAAAATATCACTTCTACTTAAAATAGGAAGAATATAAAGTCAGGTTTTGTGTGCAATCAATAGTTGTAAATGGTTCAGTGAAATATTTGATTGTTTTGAGTGAGTTTGACAATATAATGGAAATTTATTGTCCTTCTTTGTGAACTGATGTGCTAATCATAAACCTGCCCCTTCTTTTATGTACTTGACCAGTTTTGAAACTGATTGTAAGACTCTGAGGCAACATCGAAGTACACAATCAAAATTTTAGGAAAGATTCATTTGTTTGATTTACCAGATTACAAGGAGATCCATGGGTTACTATAAAGAAAATTAAAAAAAAAACCTTCCAATATTGTTTTTATTATTTTGTTTAAAATGATCAACAATATACTTATTGGAGTTGTGGACTGTGAATATTAAATGTGAATTTTTGAAGAAGAAAATAAGTAGAGGTTTTAATTTAGCCTCAAACTCCTTCCAAATGAGACTTTCTGACTATAATGACACTATTAAATCTCTTCAGCTACTTTCCATAAATGTGGGCAAAATTTAGAAAAATTGGTGTTTTTCATTCTTTTCTTCCCTTAACATACGTTAAAAACTATGGTTTTCTTTATTCTGTCACTTGGTTTATGGATCTAATAAGCCCCACTATGAATTTCTTTCTTCTCTTTTCTTTCTTTTTTTAACTGTGTATTTTCATTTAGAGAATGAAGGTTTTTTTTTTTTTCTTATTTTGTCTGATTGGATTGAAAATTATAATGGCCAAAAACCATTTTCAAAACATTCTTTTCCCCCCTATTTCATTCAAAGACTACCTAAAATAGTTAGACTCTTTTTTTTGTCCCTTTTGTCCTTTTTGTAAAAATGGGCCCTTAATTATTGTGTTAACATCTCCTTTAAATAAGAAACAATGCCCTAAGTTACCAACTAGCTATATTCATTCCTGATGCTGTTCAATGCTTGATAGAAAACTCTTAAAAACATGGACTGGATAACATGAATTCTGTTACGCTTTCTGTTTGAGAAGTTTCCAGTGAAAATACTATAATTAATCCCAGGTTTGATTCTAAATCTCTTTGTAAAATGATGAGTTGTAATTTATTGTTGGGGCAGCTGTGGTGTTGGTAATAGGGCTGACTATATGATCTCTAAAATTGAAAATATAAAATACCTTTACTCACGTATCTTTTTCAGTTATTTGTATATAATTTCTTGTACCAAGGCACCGTCATTTATTGTTTTCCAGAATTAAATGCAGAGAAAGATGCAAACCACTGCATATGAAAGGAAGTTATTCATGCATAGTCAGTGTAGTATTTCTCTGGTCTTGATGTGAAACTTAATTGCTATTGATGTGGAGATTTTGCAGAACATGGCAGAGTTTTTGCCTCTTTTACAAGAAATACATAATTGAATGATGAGTGCCTCATGTTAGATTTTCAACCTTATTTCTTTTGGTTTAATAAGACAGAGTTATGAACAGCTGCACCAAAGAGCCAGTCGTAATCTCTAGCCATTATCAAACTAATGCAGATCTGGCATTAGCACAGGTTTGCTGAACTACTGCTTTTGGATCTGCAGCTTTGCTCTCTGAAATGTGCTGGAGAGTGGAAACGTGACAAGTGAATGGTTTGGCCTGAGATGTTTAATCCTGCCTTGCATTCTTGACTGAAGTCCTTTACAATTAGAATGGCTATAATTAATGTGTGGCTAGATATATATGCACCTCTCTCAGATTGATGTATACCCACACACCCCCTCCAGCCCCCTACAGTCTGCTTCTGTTCTTTGATCAACTGGTGAAGAAAACAAGAGGCTTTAAAGGCAAATGCACATGTGGAAAGATGGCTGGTACCCTACCAAGACTACTTCTACTATTATTTCTACTAAATGGGTAATGTCATGGCCCCTGTGCAAGTGTCAACACTGAATTCATGGTAGAAATAGAAGAGTTATGATGAGGGGCGCCTGGGTGACTCAGTCAGTTCAGCGGCCAGGTTCAGGTCATGATCTCATGCGTGGCAGGTTCTGGCCCTGCGTCAGGCTCTGTGCTGCCAGCTCAGAAGCCTGGAGCCTGATTCAGATTCTGTGTCTCCCTCTCTTTCTGCCCCTCCCTGACTCACACTCTGTTCCTCTCTCTCTCAAAAATAAACATTTAAAAAAATGCTTAAAAAAAGAGTTATGATGAAAAAGTGGATGACTTGTTGGCTCCAATGTGGACCTGGCCACAGGAGGGAGAAAACAGGCCGTTTTTCAGTCATTTCAGGATCTCTCCCTCTCTCAGATCACTCGCTTCCCTTAAGGGAAGTAGCACTAAAAAAGACTTGTTAAGAGAAAGAAGCTGGAAGAGAATAGCAGTGTGATTTATTAGTTCTGTGACCTTGGGCAAACTTGTTTTTTAATTATTCAAATTTACATCCAAGTTAGTTGGCAACAGTGCAACAATGATTTCAGGAGTAGATTCCTTAATGCCCCTTACCCATTTAGCCCATCCCCCCCTCCCACAACCCCTCCAGCAACCCTCAGTTTGTTCTCCATATTTAAGTCTCTTATGTTTTGTCCCCCTCCTTGTTTTTATATGATTTTGGCTTCCCTTCCCTTGTGTGCATCTGTTCTGTGTCTTAAGGTCCTCGTATGAGTGAAGTCACATGATGTTTATCTTTCTCTGACTGACTAATTTCACTTAGCATAATACCCTCTAGTTCCATCCACGTAGTTGCAAATGGGAAGATTTCATTCTTTTTGATGACCTTGGGCAAACTTTTTAACCTCTCAGAACCCAGTTTCCATATCTGTAAAATGGGGCTAACAATACTTCTTAAACCATACGGTTATTATTGAGGATTAACTGAGGTAATGCGCTATAAAGAGCTTTGACAGGTGCCTGGCACATAAAAGTGGTAAACTAGTAAAGAAAAAAGTGTTGATACTTTTTAGACAGGAAGGTTTCTGGACCAGGTTCCCCTGCTCCCAACACAGCCCTTATCTGGGTAAATGCAAAGGCTGACTCTATCCTAGGACCATCTTTTCTTTCCCAGTGGTTTATTGCTGTACAGTTGCCCAGTGTTGCCCAGAGAGCCATATTAATTTAATGGGAATAGTAACCATTGTGTAAAGCCAGAAGAAAATGGCCATTTCCACAGCAACCAATCAAGTGTTTATTGAAATGAAGACACAAGTAATTGACAGGCCTACTGAACAGATTGCCTAGTTGAGTGAGAATTTTTGTGATGTTTTAATTTAGGTGGCAAACAGTGTGAACATTTCTTAAGATCTGATTTAAAATATTGATATTTGTGTGGTGCCAGTGTGGCTCAGTCAGTTAAGCATCTGACTTCAGCTCAGGTCATGATCTCACAGTCCGTGGGTTCGAGCCCTGCATGGAGCTCTGTGCTGACAGCTCAGAGTCTGGAGCCTGCTTCAGATTCTGTGTCTCCCTCTCTCTCTGCCCCTCCCCCACTCATGCTGTCTCTGTCTCAAAAAATAAACATTAAAAAAATAAAATATTGATATTTGCGAGCAATTTTTGCTTTTAATTACTGCTAACAGTTGAAATTCTGTTAAAATTTGCATACAAAGTAATCAAAATATCTAGCCTCCTGGGTTTTGAAGTCCAAGGTCCTTTGGCCATGGTATGGGCTACTTTTCTCCACTAAAGTTCATTGTAGCTGACTTCCTAGATGTGGCAGCACCCTAAGCTCCCAGCAGTACTAGATGAAATAATTTAATAGGTGAAAGCCACAGCACCCCTCTCCTATATGGCTCAAAATATCTCCTGTCTGCCACCATATACCTCCTTCCAAGGCATTGCCCTGATTACCCAAGAAGAGGTTCCTACATAGAACTTTTTTGTGTCTTGGATTTGACATGAGAATTAGGAAAGGTATGGGATGACTGCAGAGGATAAAGTGTTCTACATTCCTGTTTATACCCAGAGCCAAGCACTGTGCCAGGACTTTAGCAACTTTAGCATGGATTTATTTTTTCATTTTCATTTTATTTTTCTCAGTCCTATGAGATGATAGGTACTATTAGTATCAGTATTGTTCATATGATTAGTTTTAATATATTACTAAGCCCATTGTAGTCATATCATTAATAATACACCATTTTATAGATGAGGAAATTAAGGCATTGAGAATGTATCTAGTGCAAGGTGGCAATAATCGATCCTAGGCAATATAATTCTTGAGTCAGTGCTTTTAATTCCTACACCATATTGTGTGTGTGTGTGTGTGTGTGTGTGTGTGTGTGTGTGTGTATGTGCATGTGTGCATGTATGCATGTATGCATGCATGGGTGCCTGTAATGGAGGGGGAGGAGAATGAGCCTCATTTTAAAAAGTTTTTGAAAGAAGTAACTGTTGCTTTCCACTTTAACGCAGAGTTCTTCTTTTCCACTGCTCTGGGTAGACCTTATTTGGGTAGCTGGAGTGCGCATAAAATTGCTGTGGTGCTACTGTAATGTTATTTTCATCATTAGATGTAGTTATTCTGGAGAGGCTTCCCGACAAATGGGGGATACAAGGGTAACAAATGCAGGTTTGATATTAATGGCTGTGACTCAAGCTTATGCTGATGGCATGTGGGACACAATCTCTTTAGGAAGTCTACATCTATTGACCTGACTGATATAAAAAATGATCCCTGGGCCTCAGGGTAAGGTAATAAGTGAGACCAGGGCATAAAGCACAACCCTCACAGTCATCTGTGATGGAGTTTAAAATGATCCATAATATCTGTATCTTTCCTAGCAAATCATATACCTGTATTTTGAATTACTTGCCATGTCTGGACAGAAGGAAGTGGGGAGAGAAGAACAGAGTTTATTTGTAACGGGATAACCACATGTAAGAGGCAAAAACTCTAGTTTCTCCTGTGGCATTCTCATGAGTCCCGTGTTCCGACAGCTTACCGGATATAAGACAGAGATGCAAATTCGTATTCTTTTAAAAGTAAAGTCTTTGCGTGATGATACAAACTAAGAAACTTTAAAATATCTGTTTAGTGTAATACCTTATTGTCAAAATAGTCCCAAACATTCAACTATTTTAGCTTAGGCATTCTTATCATAGTCTAGATATATGATTTAAAAAATAAAATAGAAAAATGCCCACCAAATATTCTATACACTTACTCGTGTTAGAATTAGGAATTTTTCTATTTCTGAAGAATAAAAGTAGACCCAACATACTCCTGCCCAAAGTGGCATTGGATGGTGGGGGGAGAATCTGGTTTCATTTCAGGCTTGTGCTACGTTTGACCTTGGGAGAGCTTAGTTATGCCTTGGGGCAAAAAATTAAATGTTCCATTTTGCAGCAGTATCATCTTTCACCTTTATGTGGATTTAAAAATGTAAATAAAATTGCTTTCTGTAAATGGTATACATGAAGGTCATATTCATATTCTCTGCAAGAATTCAAAATGCCATTTGACCCATCATTGGCTCAATAGATAATAATGTGTTCTATTAGTTTCTAGTAATCTACTTTTTAAGCATTTTATGACCCAATATTTTTATGCCTAGTTCCTAGTTTGTGAAATAAGAAATCAGAAATAAACCTTTTAGCACTTCATTGTAGGTTTATTTATAGAATGTATGCTTTCAACTTTGAACTTTTAAAAATGCCACATCTTCTCAGAATACATTTCCTTAGTATGAAAGTGGTCTGGCTGAGAGAAGAGTGTACTCTTAAAAAATTTTGAGGGCTCAAGCTATTCCAGTTATAATCTGAAAAGCAGAGGACAACGGATGGATTGAAAAACTAAAGTAACTGCTCTTCTCTTGGGGGGAGAGGGTGTTGGAATTCTTTTCATTGAAATTTGGATAATAAGACCCTAATAGATCCTTGTATTTAATTGTCATGATTTTGATCGTTAATGACTTTTGATTGCTTCTTCTGGAGGCACCTGTCAGCCGTCTCAGAAGCACAGATGGCTTCATCAGCAGCAGTAGGAGTTTCTTTTTCTTACTAACCCTGAGCTGAACAAATTTTTTTTGGGGAAGATGAACAGACCAATGTCATCCTAAGTTTTTCTGTGTTTGGGAAATTATTTTGTTTATTGAATAATGAATTGAGATCACTCTGTTTCAAAAGCTTCTAGTTGTGTTTTTAATTGTGAAGAGAATTAGTCCTTTTTCTAAGTAGGTATTTAATGAATATTCAGTGATCAAGACCATAAGACTAAGATGATAATATACTTCTGTTTGCTTGAGACAGTCCTATTTTATGCTTGTTGTTGATATAAACAAAATTTTCTTTTACTTTCTAAAGTATCTTGGTATAGATGATAAATTATATGGTCATCTTACATGCAACTCAGTGTTCAAATGGCTGACTGAGAAAGGTTGGTTATAAGTCTTTATAAAAGTCTTATGATTATGCAAGATTGTTGAACAGGCAAGAATAGCATTTGTTCTCTTTCTCATGAAGTATTCACGTTCTTCATGAAAACTTGGGTAACTAGGCTCCATTACCATGATGTGCTGCCCCACCCCATACTCTTTTATTTAAAAATCTGGAAAAATTTTTAATTAAATATTGTGCATTAAACAGTCCTGAGAAGAGCTGGTAGAAAAATGATTAGCTGAGGTCCTGCAGGGTGGCATCAGCTTGGTGAAACTGCTTTAGTCCAAGGCCCAGAAACTAAACTTTGCCAGTGCTTTCAGAGTTAACAGTCGGAAATAGACTCACTGTAACCAGAACATTATTTTGATAATGCCCTTTTCCTGTGAGAATACCTAAAGCACATATAGCAGCTCTGGAGAGCCCAATTAGTAATCAAAACTTGATGTAGATCCATATATCGATGCATCCGTTTCTCTATATATATCTAGAAAGCTTTGAGGTTATTTCATAAGAGGACATGGCACGATCCAAAGTAGAGTGAAGATTCTCTGTCTTGTGCTTTCCTGTCTTTGAGAGTGGTGAGCGTGCATGATCTTGCTTGCTTCTCTGAATCCCTGTTTTCTATGCTAACAAACCCATTCAGTCCTTTTGATCCATTCTTTCTCTGAATATGTTACTATCACTGATGAAACTTCAAACAACAGTTCCTATTGGATATTCTTCCTATCCCACTTTTTGTTCATTCAGGGAATCTAATAGTTTTCTAATAGTTTTCTTCTTTAATATCATGGTTCTTTATGGGCTGGAACTTCGTTGACACTGTTGACCCTCTACCATCTTTTATATCTTCCCTTTTTTAGGGCTCTGCAAGGCCTTGAGACTAGGATATGGGAACATGTGATGTTGATTTAATAGGTTTTTATTTCATACCTTTACTGAGGAGTTATTAATGGTAGGTAGTTTAAGCAAATAGATAGGCACCTATGCGAAGCCACGTGTGATGTGTGATGGGAAGAGGGGAGAAGAAAGTATTTTCTATGCCTCTGTTTAAATGCTTGATCTGTTTTTACAGTAGGCATTCTGTAGACCTGTCTTGGTTTTTCCAAATTTCTTGGGATTGTAGAAGTTGGTACCTGGTAAAGCATTAAAAATGTTGGTGGGGGGAAGGGGAGTGGAGTGAGGTGGCTATGGGGATTAATGCTAGAACCACCTCACAGATTCTCCTCTGTTTTGCAAATGCACTGGCAAAAATTAACTGGATCCCCCTTGGTAGGAAGTATCAATGTGGATTGCTCCTTTTGATAGCTCAGGAGACGAGTGTGCTTCCTACTTTGCTTTTCTGGGACAAATCTCATGAGGGATTTTTTCCCTAGAAATCTAATTTGCACAGGTCTCTGACAAGGTCAGAGTTTAAAATTAATTTTTAAAAATTAGTTTCTACTTTTAATTATGGTAAAATATGCAGCACATAAAATTTACCACCTCAATCATTTTTTAAAAAGCTTATTTATTTTGAGAAAGAGAGAGACAGAGGGAGAGAGTGAGCAGGGTAGAGGCAGAGACAGAGAGGGAAAGAGAGAATCCCAAGTAGGCTCCACACTGTCAATGCAGAGTCCAACGTGGGGCTTGAATTCACGAACTGTGAGATCATGACGCGACCCAAAACCAAGAGTCAGATGCTCAACTGACTCTTAATCATTTTTAAGTATACAGTTCAGTAGTAAGTACATTGACATTGTTGTACAACCAATTCCCAGAACTGTTTTCATCTTGTAAAACTGGGACTCTGTACCCATTAAATGGCAACTTCCCCATTTCCTTTACCCACCACCTCAACAGCCATGATTCTACTTTTCATCTCTACCAGTTTAACTATTCTAAGTACCTCGTATAAATGGATCATACAATATTTGCTCTTTTGTGACTGACTTATTTCTCTTAACATAATGTCCTTAAGCTTTATCCATGTTGTAGCATATGTTAGAATTTCCTCCCTTTTTAACTAAAAATATTCTTTAATGTAGTCATATTTATTGACCTTTTTATTTTCTGTTGATTTTGAGTCATAGAGAACTTTAGCTTATACCTCGTTAATATAGGAATTCATCCGCATTTTCTGGTACACATGTGGTTTTATTTATTTTTTTTTACATTTAGAACCCTGATCCATTTGGAATTTATGTCTTGTATATGGTGTAAAGTATTAGTTTAATTTTATGTTTTCAATCGGTAACCAGACATCCTAGCATCATTTATTTAATGTCTCATGTTTGCTTCAGTGATTTCAGATGATGCTTTTATCATATACTAAATACCCTTACATCTGTTTCTATTCCATTGGTCTGTATGCATCAGAAACACTATGTTCATTAGGATGACTGTCTAGCTATTTAATATTTGTTGAAGCCAATCCCCTCTCATAGCTTTTTCCCAGCTTTATTGAGGTATAATTGATAGACAACATTGTGTAAGTTTAAAGTGCACAAGTGACTATTTGATACACATATATATTGGGAAGTGTTTACGATAATAAGGTTCGTTAACGTATTTCTCACCTCAGATAATTACCAATTTGTCATTTTTGTTGTGGTGAGAACATTAAAGCTCTGCTCTCATAGTAAATTTCAAGCGTATAACACAGCATTGTTAGCTATAGTCACTGTGCTGTATGTATAGTTCCCATGCTGTGCTTTAGATCCTCAGAACTTATTCATCTTATAACTGCAAGTTGGTACCCTTTGACCAACATACCCGCATTTCCTCCACCCTTCAGCCCCTGGCAACCATCATTCTATTCTCTGTTTCTGTAAGTTCGATGCTTTTATATTCCAAGTATCAGTGAGATCATACAGTACTTGTGTTTCTCTGTCTGACTAATTTCACTTAGCATATGGCCCTCAATATCCATCTATGTTGTCACAAATGGCAGGATTTTCTTCTTTTTTATTATGGCTAAATAATACTTATGTTGTTTCCATGTCCTGGCTATTGTTAGTAATGCTTCAGTGAACATGAGAGTGCAGATGTATATCTCTTTGAGATAGTGATTTTGTCTCCTTCGGATATATACCCATGACTGGGATTGCTGGATCATGTGAGAATTCTATTTTTAATTTTTTGAAGAACCTCCATACTATTTTCTATAGAGACTGTACTAATTTACATTCCCACCAATGGTGTACCACAAACTCACCAGCATCATTTTCTTTCTTTCTTTTTTTAATTTTATTTTTTATTTTTTAAAATTTACATCCAAATTAGTTAGCATATAGTGAAGCAATGATTTCAGGAGTAGATTCCTTAATGCCCCTTACCCATTTAGCCCATCCCCCCTCCCACAACCCCTCCAGCAACCCTCAGTTTGTCTCCATATTTATGAGTCCCTTCTGCTTTGTCCCCCTCCCTGTTTTTATATTATTTTTGTTTCCCTTCCCTTACGTTCATCTGTTTTGTCTCTTAAAGTCCTCGTATGAGTGAAGTCATATGATTTTTGTCTTTCTCTGACTGACTAATTTCACTTAGCATAATACCTTCCAGTTCCATCCATGTAGTTTCAAATGGCAAGATTTCATTCTTTTTTTGATTGCTGAGTAATACTCCATTGTATATATATATACCACATCTCCTTTATCCATTCATCCATCGATGGACATTTGGGATCTTTCCATTCATTTGATAATAGCCATCTTAACAGGTGTGAGGTGATATATCTCACTGTGATTTTGATTTGCATTTCCCTTATGATTAGCTATTTTGAGCACCTTTTCATGTACTTGTTGACCATTTGTATGTCTTCTTTAGGAGAATGTCTATGCAAGTCTTCTGCCTATTTTTAAATCAGACTTTTTTTTTGCTATTGAGTTGCAGGAGATCCTTACATATTTTAAATATTAACTTCTTATCATATTTATGATTTGCAAACTTTTATTCCCATTCCATAGGTTGCATTTTCATTTTGTTGATTGTTTCTTTTGCTGTGCAGAAGCTTTTTAAATTTTTTTTTTCAACGTTTTATTTATTTTTGGGACAGAGAGAGACAGAGCATGAACGGGGGAGGGGCAGAGAGAGAGGGAGACACAGAATCGGAAACAGGCTCCAGGCTCTGAGCCATCAGCCCAGAGCCCGACGCGGGGCTCGAACTCACGGACCGCGAGATCGTGACCTGGCTGAAGTCGGATGCTTAGCTGACTGCGCCACCCAGGTGCCCCTAGAAGCTTTTTAATTGAATGTGGTTCCATGAGTGGATTTTTGCTTTTGTTGCTTGTGCTTTTGGTGCCATATCCAAGAAAACCCCCACACACAAAGCACAAAAACAAACAAACAAACAAACAAACAAACAAACCAAAACATTGGCAAGATCAATGTTGAGGAGCAAGGAAAGATTTAAGAGTTAATATCACATGCCAGGAACTTCACTCCAACCTGGAAACTAAAATGGACTAAAAGAAATCATCAGATTTCTTTTCAAAGATACTTTTTTTCACCCTATAGGATTAGGAGGAGAGAAAGGAAAAAAGAAAGGGAAAGAAAAATATTTAGTATTTGCAGTTATTCTCTATTTAGAAACTATCATCATAAAAATATTGCCCTCTCCAGTGAGCTAAATGGTTGACATGAGCTTCTGCCTTCTTAGTCACTCAACATCTGAAAATGATTCTAAATATTTTAATCAGTAAAAAAGAGACCAAAGGAGAAACACTCCAAATAAACAAACAAAAAACAAACTAGCAAGCAAATACCATGTGCAACCCCCAAAAAGTTTTATGGAAATGTCTCATTGATTTCCAAGATGGCTATGTACCCCACGTGGCATTTTGCAATGGGATTGTTTTTCTAAATATAGAAAATGGGCAAATATGCTCTTAAGCAAAACATTTGCTTTAAGAAAATTCAGCGTTTTATTTATTAAACTTCCTTAGCTGAGGAATTTCTGAATTGTGTGTTCTAATTGCTCTGAAGACTATCACGATATTGATACTAATAAATTCCAGATGTGCCTGACTTTTCTGATATGTGTCTTATACATAATTTTGAAACAAAAAGTTAGGGGACTGCCTTTGGGACTTGACAGATTGCCAGTAAACAATAAGATATGACTGAAATAATAGATGATTTTCTATGTCTTAGGTATTTAAAGTGTAAAGGAGATGATCAGTTTTAACTACCACAGGTAAGGGACAAAGCTTTTCTCCCCTGCATTGTATACCATGCTTCCCTTGTTACACAATTCATCTTTTCCATACTTGGCTTCTAATGGCTGGGGAAGTGATAGAATTAGGGCAAGAAGAATATAAAAGATCCTCTGACATGTTTTTGGTCACTAGCTCCTTTTTTTTTTTTTTTTTTTTTAAAGTAAGTAGGTTCCACACCCAATCGGGACTTAAACTCAACGACCCTGAGATCAAGAGTTGCATGCTCTACAGACTTAGCCAAACTGATGCCCCACTAGCTCCTCCTTTTGACTCCTACTGTATCTTACCTGTCTCTATTTAGGATATCCTCAAAATTAAGAATGAGTGCAAAAGTGTTCTTTAAAAAGGGAAACATGGTTCTAGAGACGCATTGCCAGTTCATGGTGAAGGTAGAAATGAGTCAAATTTTGCAGTAATCAGTGTTCACTGGAGTCCCAACATTGAAATCAGAGTTTATTTACATCCACATGGGGCAATGTGACACTTTTTGTAAATCATGAATTTCTCTATTCTTGTTATGGTACATTGTGTTTCAGGCAGGAAATAGAGATATGAAGAGGTTGTATAGAAGTTTTTTTTTTCTTTGGTAAATGCAAAAGACAAGGGCATTAAAAATTTTTTTAATGTTCATTTTAGAGAGAGAGAGAAAAGAGAGAGAGAGAGAGAGAGAGAGAGAGAGAAGGCGCAAGTGGGGAAGGGGTAGAGAGAGAGGGAGACACAGAATCCAAAGCAGACTCCAGGCTCTGAGCTGTCAGCACAGAGCCTGGCTCAGGGCTTGAACTCAAGAACTAGGAGATCATGACCTGAGCTGAAGTCAGATGCTTAACCGACTGAGCCACCCAGGTGCCCCAACAGGACAATTTTTTAAAGAATAGAATCTAGAAATCTAACTTATGTTACTGGTGCTATCATTTGTGTTGCTACTTACTGTAGAGTGAATCATGGGCCAGAGGGGCTGGGTGTTTGTGCCACATTATTATCACCAGTAACCTTGTAATGGTATGTCTTGCCATTACTTTCCATAAGACCTCAAATGAATCAGTGAATTATTCCATGAACTATATATTGTTAGTTCTCCTATGTGTAAATTTCACAAAAGGAGACTAAAGTCGGGTTTGCAGAACTGTAGTATAGGGCTGAAAAGAAAATGAATTGGCTTAAAGATCAACTTGTGGCCACTTTAAAAGACTAATCCTGAGACTTTAATCAGTTAGTGTAATATTCCATGCATGAGGAAAATTGATGTACTGTACATTGTGTCTTGGCGAATAATCTCTGGTCCTATTTTCCTTTGTGGTGCCATTGAAAAAAGAAATGAGTGGATCTTTTAATGGAAATCAGGGCTGTTACAGCTTTAATGGAAGGGTGAAAGGTAAAGCTTTATTTCCCAGCCAGCCATTTCAGCTCACAATGAGAACAGACTTCCCTCTTTCTGTACACCATCTGCATGCACAGTCTTGTGGCCTGGGTTGCCATTTACTGTCCAGAGAGAATGGCACTTCCCAGAAAGGATCAGAATTTGAGCCTGGAATTTTAACATTCACAAGCCGTCTGTGAGCACAGGTTGGGAGGAAATTGGCTGATGCTTATCAGCGTCCACTTTTTGCCACTTCTTCCAAAAGTGTTTGGGCCAATATTTGATATCAGATGCTGTTGCAAGTCACTAACCTATAAAATATTAAGTGGCTTATTACAATGCACATTGATGTGCTTGTCATTTGGTCAAGCTAAATATGAGAGGCAGGTTTGTTTTTTTTCCCTTGTGCCCTAAGGACTTTTTTTTTTTTTCCCAGTCATTTATTTGCTGACCCTGACAGAAAAGAATAATTCTTTTGTATCATTCTTGTGAAGTCATCAGGAACTTTTCTAGATGTAACC
This sequence comes from Lynx canadensis, assembly GCF_007474595.2. Taxonomy (NCBI): domain Eukaryota; kingdom Metazoa; phylum Chordata; class Mammalia; order Carnivora; family Felidae; genus Lynx; species Lynx canadensis. The sequence continues at coordinate 101,491,415 of NC_044304.2, forward strand.
TCTGCTCTGAAATGGGAAGTTAGGGAAGCTAGGTGTTGGTAAGTTATTTTATAAGTGGTAAGGGTGAGGCACAGGATAGTTAATAAATGTCTTACCTGAGTATTATATGTTTGAGCTAGAACTCAAGTCTACTGACTTCTATTTTGCCAGCAAGAGAAAATGAGAGCTACAGGATTTTGTTATATACCCCTCCCTGTCTAGATAAGGGTAAAAGCTTAATATATTGGCTTAGGGGGATCTACCTAAAAGCACAATATTTGTAAGGGAGGTAAAGAATTCTGGTTTACACTGGTGGTAGCTGATTATAGTTCATTGATTGCTGGGTTGGGAATAATAAATAAGGAATAAGTGTTGTGATTGTTTGCCATTATTTCTTGATTCCAAGGTTGCTGTAGTTTGAGCAATTTCAAGAAATAATATGCCTATCTCTTTAGAATTCACAGAGGCTGTGGGACCTTGAGTCTGGTCCAAGTGGCTGTGTGTGCTCAGCATGTGACAAAAATGATGAATGGAGACGTAGGTTCAAGGAAACAGAGGTCTTATTGGAATGACATCTGCTTCTCTTCTAGGCCAGACATGTCATACCAGGGTTCAGTGAATCATGGTGGAAGAGGAATTCGACAGGCTTGAAAACATAACTTTTTTTTCTGGTCTATTTGATTTTGAGCAGAAAATGAACAAAAACTAAAGTAATTGATTTTTCTATTTCCTATACTTTTTACATCCAAATTCATAAAGCTATATTAAATTAATTACAAAAGTAAATAAATTTTGGTTTTATCAGACTTTTAATTTAAACCATGGTCGCCCTTTTATATCTATTTGCTTATTAAAGTCCAGCTTGGGGAAAACAGTGCTTTGCTTTTGATTTGTATTTCCATTTTTTTTTAAAGTTTATTTATTTATTTTGAGTGAGACGGAGACAGCATGAATGGGGGAGGTGCAGAGAGAGAGAGAGAGAGAGAGAGAGAGAGAGAGACTCCCAAGCAGTCTCCACACTGCCAGCACAGAGCCAGATATGGGGCTCCAACTCATAAACCATGAGGTCATGACCTGAGCCAAAACCAAGAGTCAGATGCTTAACCAACTGAACCACCCAAGCGCCCCTTGATTTGTATTTTCAAATTGTTTCTTTGCCAATGATTTTTAACTCTCCATTCACACTACTCTCCCTACCACTATCTACATAGACTCCCCAAGTTTCAAATTAAGTTTTCAAAATGGTAACACATTATAAACAAATTAAGTTTATCAAAATGGGTAGACTTCCAAATACTACCTCACATCTAGAACAGAGAATCTCTTATTCCCATAAAGATTAACTGGGTATTTATACTCAACAGGTGGACATTTAAAAACACTTTGTGGGAGCAATGGGTTCTTTACATTTTAAAATGGCTTTTTTTTTTTACTTTATTTAAAAATCTTTTTAAGTTTTTTTTTTTTTTTATTTTGAGAGAGAAAGAGATAGTGCAAGTGGGAGCAGGGCAGAGAGAGAGGGAGAGAGAGAATCCCAAACAGGCTCCACGCCATCAGCACAGAGCCCGATGTGGGGCTCAAGCTCACAAATGACCTGAGCCTAAATCAAGAGTCAGACGTTTAATTGACTGAGTCACCCAGGTACCCCTAAAATGGCTTTTAAGAGGTATTTTCAAACTTCTTAGTTATGGAAAAGACATTACTTCTTGACTTTTCCACTTAAGTTCTTATGGCATTAAAGAAATGCTCTGTGGTACAACCATTTTACAACAGTTGCCAACTAATGCAAATGAAATGAATCTCTACTTCTCTGGTGTAAGTAGTTTCATTTTCTCAGGTAGTTCCACAGCCTCTTTCTAAATGGGGGAAAGAAAGAACTACAGATGCAATGTGTGACTGGTGTATGCTGGATCAGAATTGGTGCATTCCAATGCAATTGGTGCATTCCAATTGGTCCATTCCATAAGAATGGAGAAAATATTTGTCAAGCTACACAGCTAAGAATCATGGTACTTGTGACAGCCCTGGCCTGGAGGCCCACATTCTTAACATAGTTGAGAAACCAAGGGTCTCATCACACACCATATTTTTCATTGGTAGGATGCTTTTCATTGCCCTAATTTTCATGGATTTAAAAAGAAAAAAAAAGAAAAAAACAGTTGGAAGCAGCCTCGAAAGACAGGTAAGCCAATTTCATTCGTCCATTAGGTCTTGTAGCTACTGGCACTCTCCTCCATTGTTAATACTTAGATTTCCTCAGCATTCTCTTTGGGTTGAGCTCTTAGTGAGGATCCACAGAAAGTACTCACATATCTATCCTTTGCTTCTCAGTCCTCTGGCAAAGACTAGGTGCAGGCTATTTTTCTCCCCTTTCTGTGTGTGTGTGTGTGTGTGTGTGTGTGTGTGTGTGTCTGTGTGTATCTTTTTTTGAAGACTACGGTAGGCATTTCTATCATCTTTGTTGCCATTTATCAAAATAATTTAAAAAAATTTAGAACTATAAAAAGTTTAGAAATGTTTATGCTTACTTGCTTAAGGTCAGACAGCCAGTCAAATGACAGAGCCAGGTTCCTGGAACAGTTCTTAATGATGTCATACTAAAGGCCCACTAATTGTTTGAGACCTCTTTCAGTTAAATTGATACATTTTTTTTTAAATTATGAAAATAAGTGCTGGTTCATAAAAATAATACAGTGGTCCTAACGAATTGATGTCTAAGGAGACTGCATATAGTTTGCTTTTTTTTCTTTCATAGTTTGTAGGGCTATGCTGATGTAAAATGATGAACAAGGGTGTTCTGAGGAGACATTGGGGATCTTTTACTTTTAGGTTTATTGACTTAAGCACTGGAGAGAGAACCAGATGAATAATCAGAGACTTGTATCCTAAGTATGACTCTCAGTCTTGGGCAAGACTTAGAATTCAGAACTAAAATGCACCTCGGAGTTAATTTACACTAGCCCCTTATCTTCCTGGTAAGGAAAACCAGCAGAAAGATGACATGACTAATTCAGGAGGAACAAAGAATAAGATTCTGGTCTTCTGACTTTAAATCCTTTAGTATTTTTCCTACAGTAAACTGCTGTCAAAGTCATTCAGCTTCTCCACATCTCCATTTTCTCATCTGTGAAATGATGATTGTGGTCTTTTGTTTAACTATTAATAATAGCATTGTTGCAGAGAGTAACCTGTGATGAATGAGAAAGAGATACAGAGTAGTAGCTATATTAACAAATTAGTGGAGTAGGAATTATGAGTGAAACATTGTAAACATAGTAGGGTGAAATAATCTTGATGGAAAGGACCACACTGAATACAAGTGTGTTCAGTTGAAAAGATGCTTTCTGACCTGGAAATGGAATTTTAGGGTAAGGTTAAGGGAGAACAAATGACCCCTTTCTTTTCTTAAACTAAATTTATGAATTGATTATTGTCTTGGGGGCATTCTTACCCATAAACTTAAAATTACATAACACAGCTCCATATCATATAGTAGCTTTTTGATGATGATCTATTAATGATTTTTCTTTGATTTTTTTTTTTTGAAGTAGGAAGAATTTAATTTAATGAGCATCTTGGGTTGTCTCTGCGGTCTAATAATTTAATGCTTATCTAAGAATTTTAGTATTTTGCAGGCAAAATAGTTAATGAGGACATAAAATTATTCATTTTTTACCTGAATTCTAGATGAAATGATATGAAAGAAGGATGATTAATTTCATCATGTGGAGACTTTACTGGACTTTAGAAATTAAAGCCAAATACCCTTCATGAAAATTCTTGGAGATGTGACAAACCGATTTATATTCCATTAATTTAACTCTACTTAGGCAGAATCATGGACTTTTGTACTAAAACACAAAATTAATTAAATTGCCCAGTAGTATAATTACAGTTTCATCAACAGAGAAAACAACTTTGAGTGCCAGAGTTTTGAAATGTTAAACTGCATTTTCAGTTTAATTTGGGAAAATGTGTAATTGTGCACTGCCCTGTCATTTTCTTCCACCTAGAAATATTAATGCAGATGCATACATGACTTTCCTCTACTTATGACTTCAGCTTTGATTTCAGTTTGTTAAACTTGTCCATGGTGGGTCCTCAAGGCCGGAAGAAACTGTGAGATTGGGGAGACAAAAGCATCAAAATGGAGTGGAAAAGGTAAGGGAAATTTAAGGGGAAAAATGTAAGGATGGGTAGTAGATATGAAGCCCATTATGAAGTACGTGTATCTGTGAAGAGAATGACAGAAAGCAATATAGAGCTAGATAGGCAATAAATATTTGTTGCATGAATGAATTCATGAATGAATGATATAGGGCAGGAGACCCCTTAGAAATGAAAGCATCCATGAGCTATATAAAATATGGATGCTTAGCCAGACTGAACTATGCCATGATGACCCACAAAGTTTAATAAAATAACTGGCTTTCCTCAGGATTACAGTTCAGTTTGTGACATCTCCTGTTTTCATATTAGGTTCTCTGTTAGTTTTGTTTACATAAGTAAATAAAAAGCTTCCTTGCATGTAAAAAGAACTTAAAAAATATTTTATTTACAAATATAAGAATGATATGATATATAATTTTGTAACCAGGAGAGTTTTTAACTGAATCTTTTATTAATTTTGTCTGAAACTTATCATTTACCAATTTTGTATCTCAGTACTTCTTCATTTATTTTCCCTAATGGCCCCAGACTCCCCGTTCCAAAGGAAGATGAAAGTCAAGAGGGGCCCTCTTTATATCTTTTCTTGTCCATCCAGTCATTGTTTTATACTAAATTCCATTAAGTATCAATTTTTAAAAATTAAGTGGCAGCGTGCATACAAATTTAGGTGTTTGAACCTTGATAGTAAAATTGAGTCCTCTTTGCGTGATCCTTTGCTTAGGAAGCAGATCTGAAGCAGGTCTCTTTCATTAGTAATAGAATGGGATCAATGGGAAGGTTATCAGTGGGAAGGCTAACTTTCAAACCTTGCATTGGCTTTGGACATGCCAAGCTCTGATCTCCCCAGATGAGTAGTAGGTTAGGGGAAATCATTCCACAAGGTTTTGAATGGTTTTTACTTCTTGCACTCAAGTTTTTTTGTCCCATTTTTGGCAAAATGCGAAGTGGAAAGTAAAACAGCAGGAGCCTTGGGCCAGACACACTTGAGTTTGAATTTCAGCACTCCTAATTATTGGCTGTCTACCTTTGGCAAAATTATAACAGCCAAAGCCTCTGTTGCCACATCTGTAAATAGGGCTGAAAATAGTAACCATCTCCCAGAACATTGTGAAGAATAAATGAAATAATATCTATGAAAGTATCTGGCACATAATAATAGGGCTTCATTACATTCCTTCATCTTCTGTTTCCTTTCCTTTTGGCTCTTTGTGTCTGAAACTTTGCAACATTAGGTATTAAAAATGACTGGATTGCATTGTTGACAGAGTACTGGACTGAGAAAAATGTGGTAGCTGTTGTCTATTGAGAGCATTGGGAAAACACAAGGATCTGAGTGAGGGCCACTGGGAGAGGATGCCAGCATTTGGTTGCAGAGGAGGGCATTTGGAGAGTGGACCCTGCCCCCAGCATTTGCTAAGTGTTTAGCTTTGTTCTTCTCCATCTTCCCTCCCACATTACATGATCAGGAAGAGATACTAGTTTGCACAAATCCCTTTCTTGCTCTCCAGTTTTCTCCCTCTCTCTCAGTCTCTCTCACTTTGTTTAAAACCCCAGTTGAGCAGAGTAACTTTAGCCACTACCTGGTTCTATGGAAGAAGAAAAGAAGAAGAGAAAAGGTAAGTGAAAAAATTAAGGAGCCTAGAAGACAAAGGAGGGCCTTGTAGAGACTCTGGACAGAAGCATTGATTTGAAGTAGATAGTATTATCTAGGTCACTGAACTTCCCTCAAATCCAAATGACTTTGTTGCATGCTAACTATCAGAATAACATATACACACACACTCACGCACACACACACACACACACACACACACATACACACACACGCATGCACACACGCTTTCATATGCAAATGTACCAATATTTTAAATTCTTAGAAGTGGAGTTGTTGGAAAATTAAATCTATGATAGAGAAAACAAAGAAACAAACAAAAACTGTGATAGATATTTCCAAATTGCCCTCCTAAAGCTTTGTCCCAAATTGTAGCTCCAACAATGTATACGTGAGCTATTTCTCTCATCCTCATCATGTTTTTTGATCATTAGCGCTTTCAAAGAAGAAATATAGTAACATTTTTATTATTTTCACTTACTTAATTTTGACTAAGTTTGAGAAACTTTCATGTGCTTAAATGCATTTGTATTTCTTTTTCTATGAACTATTCATTCCAGGTTAGTCACTCAAGCTTTCTAAACCTCAGTTCCCTCATCTGTAAGCCGAGGGGCTCTTAGGGCTGAGAATGTAAGGGGGTTTTGCACAGCACCTGACAGAAAATAGGCAATTAGTAAATGTTGATTGGTATTGTTGTTTTCTTATTACTACTCTATATCAGCACCTTTTCTTCTCTGTCATTTGGATCTTTCTTTAGAATTCCAGATTTCTATTTCTATTTCTATATTTATATATTTACATTATATTTATATTTCTCTTATTGTTTTAAATAGTATCTCCCAGGAATCTTTTCTCCTCTTCCTCCTTCTCCTTCTTTTTGTTTTCTTAGTGGCTCTTTCCTACTCCTATATAATCAGGTTTGACAATTCTTGGAGCTTTTCACTCATCCCATTTCCTCCTTTCCCATATCTAATCAGCTGCTAAATCTTATCAATTCCACCTCAATAATCAATCCATTTAGTCTCCTTCTTTCTTAGCCCTCCCTAGACATCTTCTTTATATCCATTGATAGAGCCTTTTCTTACAGTCCCTAACTGGGAACTTGCCTCTTCAATCCATCCTTCTTACTGTTTTGGTAATTTTTCTTTCTAAAAACCAAATGATTAAGATAATAAATAATCTTAGGTAATGACACAGATATTTGCTGTTATAAAAGAGGGGGAAAAAATAAAAAGAAACTTCAGGAAGAATAAAAACAAATCCAAACAAACAATTAGAATCCAAAAAGGACAAAAAAAGAAACAAAATAATGAGATATCATGTAATTCCAGAAACAAGGAATGCTAAGTAAATGTTTCTCACTTAAGCAAAACAAACAAAAATCAAAAAACAAAAACAAAAACAACAAAAAAACCCCACCAAATTAGTTATTTTGTATCTTTTTCAAATTATTTGATAGCTGCCTAATGCCCACAGGCTAAAGTCCAAACTCCTCAATCAGGTCTTCAGAGCACTTCTCAGTTTCAGTCTTCCAGACTTTTAGCCCACTATCCTAATCCTCTCCATGGCCCCAGAGGTTTCCTGATATTTAGCTCTTCAAATCCCTCTATTCCCTGAACATTCTCAAACCATTCCCTCAACTCTTATCACTTGCTTGTTGAATCCTCACCCATTTCTTTAGGGACAATTCAAATTCCTGTCCTTTAAAGTGGTATTCTTACATGTTTGTGGCCAGAACTGATCACATTATATGAAAACAGCACTTTGTACTTATGAGGCATTTTGAAGTAACACGACTTGTTTTAGAGCAGGAGTTAAGCTGATTTGGATTTGAATCCTTGTTCTGTTTGATTTGGAAAAATTACTGAGACTCAGTTTCCTCATTTATTAAGATCCAGGGTAACAAAAATTAAATGCTGATTATCAAAGAGTTTAGTAGAGTGAGAGGCACACAGTAGACATGTAATGTGTGCAGTTTGTTTTTCTTATCCTTGAAGACTGTCTTCGACAGGTCACCTGGAAGTCTCCTGAGAATTCATACAGCAAGTATACTGCTCACTGGGCTGGCACCATTTATGGCCAAGGATTCATATGCACATGCTCTGGGGGGCCTTAAAGTTAGCCTAAGTAGTTTAGACTTTGGACTTTTGATGTTTTTTGAGTAAGGGAGGGATGCAATCAAAGTGTACTCTGGAAAATTAATCTGGCAGTGTGATGGGAGAGAAGGAGACATGGAGAGACCAATTAAGAAGAGGTGGATGTAAGGGTGGCTGGGTGGCTCAGTCAGTTGAATGTCTGACTTTGTCTCAGGTCATGATCTCACAGTTTGTGAGTTCGAGCCCCACGTTGGACTGCGGACAGCTCAGGGCCTGGAGCCTGCTTCAGATTCTGTATCTCCCTCTCTTTCTCTGCCCCTCCCTGGGTCATGATCTGTCTCTCTCTCAAAAGTAAATAAAAGAAAAAAAAAAGAAAAAAAGGTGGATCTAGATACTAGAATTGAGGAGTCTGGGGCAAGGGAAGCAGGTATAACTAGGAATGATTTCACTTATAGCAGAAAGGACAAAAGTAAAAGATATAGTAAAGAGTATCTTCCCAAAGTCTAAAAGAAAGAAGCCTGAGGAGGTCTTGGTTTAATGCAAAAGCATGAGTAAAATCCAATTAAAACTTCCAGGAGATTAAAATGGCAAACTTACAGAAATACTTGGTTTACCTCTAGAATTTCTGATATAACCCTTTTTCAGTGTGATCTTTATAAAGAATTTAGAATAAGGGAATTTCATACTCGCTCCTCTATGCTCAGGTGACTTTGGGGATTGTGCCTCCCAGAGTATTAAGTACCATGAAAGGCCTCTCACCCCTGAAAGGCTTCCTTTTAGGTCATGGTCTAGCTCAGCCTGGGTCGAGCTGGGAAGGCTTGTATGTAGGATGCCTGCAGTACCCCTGACAAGTAGATAGATGAGCTCTCATTTCCCGTATCGTGCTATTAGATTCCAGAACCAATGTAGCGCAGGATACTGGGAAAGTATTGCAAAGCAGGGGGCATTGTCACAGTCCCTTTCCAGCTGTTGGCTGTTAGCAACAACATCCATTCTGCTGCTGACACCCTGCTCTCCCCAGCGGCACTTATGCTTAGGAATTATTTAAACCACTTAAAGACAGTAGAATATTTAAAAGTCAAAATGCCTGCTTTCTAATTATTCCCTAGACCTCACTTAGCAATAGCTGGCTTCGTGTCACACAATGTGACTCTCATGGGGACTTCAGCAGCCCCCTGAGCAGAAGTGGCTGCATTGGCATGCTATTAACAAAATGAGAGACTGCTCTGCCCACAGCCTTGAAGAGGAAGGCGAGAAGCCCCTCCCCCTTCCCCATTCCCTCCAGTCTCTAATCCACGGGACAGGGCAATTTCAATGGGCTGCTCTTAGGTGTTAAGAGGGAATCTTGAGGCTATTCCTTGATTTGCTTTAATTCACTCAGGTCATTTCTCATGAAATGATCTGTGAAAAATGGGAAGTAGTGAAAAGGGGATTTGGTACTGTTGGCTTCTCTTGACCCTCCCTGACTTTTTCGTTAACGTCTTGAAAACTGGTGAGAAAATACAAAAGAATTAATGAGTTATAGCAAATCAGGACTGGGACCATCATATTGTCAGGAAGTTTGTTGAATGGCTTTTGAATTTGCTTTGTTAAATCTTGAAAATGGCATTAAGCAGCTAATGGGGTTGGTATATTAAATACAGCCCTAGTCTGTACACAAAATGGACCCTAGCTAATCAGTGATTTGGTACATCAATTGATATGGGAAAGATGAGCTCTTTTTATTAGGTCAGCAGAACCAGTGATGTATGGAGGCACTAAAAATGAGGGAGAGATTAGGCTTCTCTTTGCAATTTTAATTATGAATTTTTATGAACAGAAAAATAAAATGTAGACATCTTTAACTGGGAGAATAAAGGTGTCTGCAACGTTTGCTGGAGTTCTGATCTATTCATGTTCCATTTTTCTTTAGTCTCACATCTAGATAAAGATTTGAAGGGACATTATAAATTTACATATTCTTAGTTTTTAATATATTATTAAGGGAAGGTGAGGTGTGAAAAATCCTTTTATCTGATTTCCTCTGATATTACTCATATTACCCATTTGAAAAAAAGAAGAGAAAAAGAATTTTAGACCCAGAAAAAATGTAAGAGAGGCTGAGTCCTAGTCTTTTGTTCCCTAGTCCTGAAAATTCACTTCTCTCTCCATTTGTTTCTCCCAGTGATGTGCATGGGAGGTGGTGTAAGATACTGGGGATGAGCCCAGCACCTGGAGTCATTAAGGCTGATGCAATTAATGGGCTCTGACACTTGCTAGTTCTGTAACCTGGGACCTTTTCCTTAATTTTTCTAGATTGTAGTAGTTTCTACATCTATAAAATGGAGATAATAACTCCCCTATGGTGTTTTGAGGATGAATAATATAAATGAGAGAAATATAAAACACTTAGTACATTGACTGATATTTAATGTTGAGTGAATATTTTTTTACTATTTGGGTTTGAGTCCTGCAAAATCCTTCTATTGTAGAGTACATTTTTCTATATAGAAGTCTGTGACTGCTTTGGGCCTTTTCTAGTGTGGCCAAGTTTAACTCAAATTTGGTTTAAAAGGTCAATGTATTTTATAGGACTATGAAAGGGTATTAATAGCTAAATACTGCTAAATGAGGAATCATAGAAGCATCAGGTGATAAGGCCTCTTCTTAGAATCTCTCTAAGGCCATATCATGCACATTTGCATATAGTTGGCATGTGATTTACACACGCTTCCTATCTGTTCTGAGATATTTTCAACTTAGACTTTTATTATGGCTCCCCTCAGGACACTAATTTCCTGAGTTTCCCTAATCTTCTTGGAGAGTTTCTTATGTCTTACACTGTTTATGTTGTTAATTTTCAGAAATCATGAGCCTGAGACAGCAGATAGATAAACTTAAATGAGGAGTGTAGAGTAGGGGGCTGGCATAAACCTTTGCCAGCATTTTAGCCTGGGCATGAAAATGTATTTTCAATCTAGTATCTTTAGATCTTGCTAGAGTATCTTGGAAGTTCACTGGTATCAGGTTGTTAATTAGGACTAGTTGGTTAATATGATCAGTAACAAGATAACAGTCATTCTCAATTTAGAACTTTTTGATTTAAAGTGAATAATCGTGAATAGACATTTTCTTGGAAGAAAGGAGTTACTGGATATTCTGCCTATTTTTTTTTCTAGAAATTTATTACCAAGCACTGCTATTTATTTTAAGGCCGATTCCAAGTTTATTTTGGACATCTCAGGCTATCAGTGTTATTGATTGCCCTCTGTAGGGATGCCTGTAATTTGTATGTAGTTAATTAATAAAGTTTATTGAGCATTTAGTTGGGAAGTAAATTGTACAAAATGAGAAAGAGAAAAGAAATTGTGATCTGTGCATACACTATTTAAATAAATCAGAAAAAAATAAGTAAGGAAAGTGTTTTGGACCATGTTTTAATAAGCTTTCACCAGAATTTCTAAAACAGATGTATCAGATTCTAGGGAAAATGATAAACATAAATCCTTCCAGACTGTAATATATAGGGTGTTGTATGAAATCAAATCTAGAGATTGGCTAGAACATGAAAAATAAAGAAAACTCAGACAAATGTCTTAGCAAATGGTTAAGAATAATCTTTTCTTCTATAGTTTCTTTTAAAATGGGTATGTAGATGACTTTAGAGAAGTTGAAGAGGATTTAAAATCACTTCAAAAATTTAAAGCCTATTTGCATTTTATTTTTGAAAGCCTCTTTCCTGAAAATGAGTTTTCTTATAGTGATCATAGACTCTCCATGATAATAGTCATTCAAACATAATTTTTATTTGTCAATACATTTTTGTTTTTATTAAAAAATTAAAAAAATATATTTATCTTGAGAGAGAGTGAGAGCGCAAGTGGGGGAGGGGCAGACAAACAGGGAGAGAAAGAGTCCCAACCAGGCTCCACACTGTCAGCACAGAGCACTGGGCTCAATCTCACCAACTGCGAGATCATGACCCGAGCCAAAATCAAGAGTCAAACGCTAAACCGACTGAGCCACGCAGACACCCCTGTCAATACATTTTTATTGAGTACTTACCAGGTGCCAGACACGATGCCGGGTTGATTTAGTTCTAGCTTAGAAGCTCTTGGTTTTGGGAGAACAATCATGTAGGACATAATGATACAGAGGAACAAATATGTCTTTGTGCTCTCATCTGTTTTTTTTCTTTTTCTTTTTTTTCTGAGTCCTGTTTCCTCCAGTAATGACTCCCTCTCCTCTTACTCTTTCATGAAACTACTGTTCTTTTTCTTCTTCAAAGTATGATCTCAGGAAACAATCAGAGTCAGATAATCTTACATCGTACATCTTAAATAAGTTACATCTTATCTTGAATAAGTTAACTATGAATAAGTAGAACAAGTTCGCTGTGAAGGCTCCTAGAGATTTTTACACTTCAATATAATTGCAGATTGAAATGTACACTATGTTTGGGGCAAAATACACATCGTTACTATTGTTAACTGTAGAAGTCTACCATATGTATAGCATTTACTATAGGTTAGACATTATGGTGAAATGTTGTATACATTATCTGTAATACACATACAATCTCCGTGAAATGTCATTATTATTACTCTAATTTTCCACAAGGAAGCTGAACTGTGTTGTTGGACTTGCTCAAGTCCCTGTAGCCTGTGACTGGAAGAGCTGTGGTTCCATCTGAGTTCTGACTGCTTCCAAAGCCCAAGTCCCTTGCACTCTACTACTTGGCCTCTGAATATATTTTAATGATAAAAATATTAGACATTGGGGATTGTGTGTCTTTTCTATATAGTTAAATTGCATGTGTTATAGAAATCCAACTCAGGTGCAGTCAAATTGTGTGAAAATCCTTTTGGGATGAGTTTAGCTCAAGAATCTGGAGTTGGCCATAGCTCAACCTGCCAGGCTTACAGAAAAGACTCTATTTGTAATTTATGCTGTGCTTGCATTGCCAGATGGATCATGTAGAGAATTACATTGACCACTAAGATGGTTAAAATGTAGATTCCAGTTGTTTCATGTATGTGTAAGTGAAGTTAGTGCATATCATCTAAGAATGAGAGGTATTTAGGGGGTTGAAGTTTATGATATGTGGTTAAGAGTAACAGGCGAACATTCCTAAGAAATCCTGAATCTGGAAATAATTTTCCTATAAAGGGAAACATTTCACTTAATTCAAGATGTATTGTTTTAAAATTCTCAGAGAATGCATATGTTGTTTAAAGTTGAACCACTTTTGGGGCGCCTGGGTGGCGCAGTCGGTTAAGCGTCCGACTTCAGCCAGGTCACGATCTCACGGTCCGTGGGTTCGAGCCCCGCGTCGGGCTCTGGGCTGATGGCCTAGAGCCTGGAGCCTGTTTCCGAGTCTGTGTCTCCCTCTCTCTCTGCCCCTCCCCCGTTCATGCTCTGTCTCGCTCTGTCCCAAAAATAAATAAAAAACGTTGAAAAAAAAAATTTAAAGTTGAACCACTTTTGAAGTTTAGACCATTTAAGGCCAACTTCAGCTTTACTGGAAAAAATGCAGAGTAGGAATAGAGATAGATCTCAGGGAGGGAAACCTGGTGCCTGGCTAGGCCATCAGGGAAGGGAAAGACTATACTGAAGGTTGATGAGGGGGTGAGTACAAAATGAGCACCCCACCTTTAAGATTCTTGTTTAACAGGTGTTTCACAGTCTTGTTTTCACATGGATTTTTATAATGGCTCTTTATCAAGCTCTTTCAAATGTTGTGAAATAATCATAAAAAGCTTGTTGCAAGTTGCTACTTTTGTACAATGTTTACAAGGCCAATGGCTGTGAGCTCTGCTCTTTCCCACCAGCTATGCCTCTGGGATGATGAATAATGACTTTTTATTTATTTATTTATTTATTTATTTAGTTAGTTAGTTAGTTAGTTAGTTAGTTTTTAGAGACAGAGAGTGAGCAGAGAGTGAGAGGGGCAGAGGGAGGGAGAGAATCTTAAGCAGTTGCCATGCTCAGTGTGAATCCCAATGCGGGGTTCGATCCCATGACCCTGGGATCATGACCTGAGCCAAAATCAAGAGTTGGATACTCAACCGACTGAGTCGCCCTGAAAAATGACTTTTTAAATTAAAACTTTTAAAAAATATTTGTTTGTTTGTTTATTTATTTTTGAGAGAGAGAGAGAGAGAAGGGCATGATCAGGGGAGTGGCAGAGAGAGAGAGAGGGAGACAGAATCTGAAGCAGGCTCCAGGCTCTGAGCTGTCAGCACAGAGCCGGATTCAGGGCTTGAACCTACAAACCACGAGATTATGACCTCAGCCAAAGTCGGATGCTTAACCATCTGAGCCACCCAGGAGCCCCCAAAATGGCTTTTTAAATAAAAAACATGGGACTGGCAGGATGGGCTGGACATGGGGATGGGGGTCTTACAAAATTCTGTGGTGCAGAAAGATAACTGGAGGTTAGGGCAAGGTTAGGAAAGGAAGTAACGACTTGAAACTTCTTGGGTCTCATTTTTAGACAGTCAGGCACTGGACAGATACAAAATGATGGCATTTGAATTTCCAAGGGATTTGTATCTGAAAATTAGAGCTACTTCAGTAAACCTGGTTTTATCCAAATTAGATTTGAAAAACTTATGTAGAACTGCCAAGTTTAGCATCTCAGAATTAAAAAGAACAAGCACTTAGCATAACATTGCCAGGTAGTAAATAAAAACTGAGAATAAACTGAGGGTTGATGGGGAGTGGGAGGGAGGGTAGGGTAGGGGGATGGGCATTGAGGAGGGCACCTATTGGGATGAGCACTGGGTGTTGTATGGAAGCCAATTTGACAATAAATTTCATATTAAAAATAAATAAATTCATAAAAAGAATAAGCAGTGGGACATGGTCATCTTTGAATTTCACCTTTTTAAAAAGTTTATTGATTTATTTTGAGGTGGGGAGGGACAGAGAGAGAGAGAATTCCAAGCAGGTTCTGCACTCTCAGTGTGGAGCTTGATGTGTGTCTTGAACTCACAAACTGAACTGTGAGATCATGATCTGAGCCCAAACCAAGAGCCCGATGTTTAACTGACTGAACCATGCAGGTGCCCCTGAATTTCACTTTTTTTTTCAATATATGAAATTTATTGTCAAATTGGTTTCCATACAACACCCAGTGCTCATCCGAAAAGGTGCCCTCCTCAATACGCATCACCCACCCCCCATCAACCCTCAGTTTGTTCTCAGTTTTTAAGAGTCTCTTATGTGAATTTCACTTTTTTAAGATGGATATCAGTTCAGTGAGGCAGCATGCTACAGTTAAGTTTGCATTTAAGGGAAATTATAAGTAGAATGAGCCCTCGCTCTGTGAGGAAGTATTGTGAGGAGTAAAACTGGGTCAGGCATATCATTAACTTTATGTTATGTTCTCATATTCTCATATATTCTCATATATGCTGGTCATATATGCTGGATATATTCTCATAAAGCTGGTCTTTTGTTTAGAAGAGGGATGGAAGGACAGAGGATGGAGAGGATGACTATTAAAAGTCACAATATCCCAGTTTTGTTACTCAGGGTAGGAGCTGCTGAGTCAGGGATTGCTTTGGAAATAGATTGTAAATACAATTGAAGTGACTTCTCATAGGAACTCGTTTTCTTGCTTACTACCGAACAGATCTTGATTTACCATGGAACATTAGTAGGATGGATTTGTCCATGGCCTTCAACTAACTGGAGAAACTACTTTTTAACTTTTTAAATTCTTCAGCTATCTATAGTCTTTTGTTCCCTGGAGAATACATCAAGACCTTTATGGGGGTTTTCTCTTCTCATGAAAATAAGTGCCCTATTTTTCTTTCATATTTTTCATTATTAACATTTCACAGGTATTACTTTGTTAGAAGATACAGAATAGCAATTTAAAAAATTTATGTATTTTGAGAGAGAGAGAGAGAGAGAGAGAGAGAATCTCAAGTAGGCTCTGCATCAGGCTCAATCCCATGAACTGTGAGATCATGACCTGAGCCAAAACCAAGAATCAGATGCTTAGCTGCCTGAGTCACCCAGGTGCCCTCAGAATAACATTTTTAATTCTTCTCATTCAAAATATCAGATCACAAAATGGTATGTAGATGTCATATATGTCATGGTATATGGTGTTTACCATAATGTTAACACCAACATTTTTTTCCTGAGACAAGGATTACAGGTAATTTTTATTCATTTATTTATTTTCTGCTAACCTATAGTGGGGCCAGAAAAACTGAAAATGTAAATAATTTTACCATGTTTACAGTGTCATCACAATAAGCCATTTATTACATATTCTGAACTCGGATCACTCCCTGATCATTTCATTTTATTTCTATAGGTGATGTGTCTTTGTGCGGAGAAGAAAGAAAAATAAGTTATTAATATATATGTAGTCACATTGGAATTACACTGATTTGTAATAATTGTACTTTGACTTGTACAGAAGCTGTGCTTCTGTTTGACATTGTTCAAGTCATTTAAGCACTTGGGGACTGTTTCCTCATCTGTTTGTAATAAGGGACTGCACTAAATGATCTCTAAGGTCTTTCTAAAATTGTATACTTTTGGGGCGCCTGGGTGGCGCAGTCGGTTAAGCGTCCGACTTCAGCCAGGTCACGATCTCGCGGTCTGTGAGTTCGAGCCCCGCGTCGGGCTCTGGGCTGATGGCTCAGAGCCTGGAGCCTGTTTCCGATTCTGTGTCTCCCTCTCTCTCTGCCCCTCCCCCGTTCATGCTCTGTCTCTCTCTGTCCCCAAAATAAATAAGCGTTGAAAAAAAAAATTAAAAAAAAAATTGTATACTTTTATGAGTGAACATTTTTCAAAGTAATTTCATATTCATGATTTCATTTGATTCCCAGACTGCCCAGTGAGGGAAATAAGATCAATGCTATTTTACAAATGAGGAACTGAGCCACAGAGGGGTTGGGCGCTTTGTCCAAAGTCACCCTGAACCAGTATCAGAGCCTATGTGAAGGCTGTGGCTGTCCTTCTCTGAGTCCATGTTTCTGTCCCTGAGCTGCCTGCCTCATTGCCACCAGTTCTTTCAGATGCTCTGGCTTCTGTAAATGCTGCGGATGCCATTCTCCTGGGTGGGCCCCTACATGGTAGGAAAGAGACTCTGGCTGGGATACCACATTCCAAGAGTAACCCCGTGACAGGAGATGGATGAAATCACCAGGCTAAGTCAGAGGATTGCAAATAATCCCTCTCAGCCTAATAATGA
The DNA here is from genome assembly GCF_007474595.2 of Lynx canadensis. Classification (NCBI taxonomy): domain Eukaryota; kingdom Metazoa; phylum Chordata; class Mammalia; order Carnivora; family Felidae; genus Lynx; species Lynx canadensis. Next base: position 101,508,471 of record NC_044304.2, read on the forward strand.
GTGAAACTAGGTTGTGGAGGAAACCTGCTTATTAGCCACAATAGATTCCCTTTTCCCTAATGGAGGCAGAAAGCTTGAATACAAGGATCTGGACTAATTGATGGAAACTTGCTTGTATTAGCACCTTGTCCCAACGCTCCAACAGGCTTCCAGGAGTTTGGAAAAGCCATTACTGCTCTGATGCTCCAGTTTCTCTATAGTTTAACAACACAGCCAATATACCTCCTCACTGAGACATCACCTTGTTGTCTTTACATAAAAGAGTAGATTAATATTAGTGTTATGTGCTGCCCTCCAGTTAATTCCAGAAGCAGAGAATGTCTGGGGCCAAGAGCCACTTTTCCAGTTACGATGTTTAGACATGGCATAACTGATGCTCCTTTCCACTCTTTCTTTCTATTACTGTACCTGGAGTTTTTGGGGGAACAAACTATTGGATAATTCTTCCATGTGGGAAAATGGTCACTGTCATGTGCCTAGAACTGTAAATGCTTTAGCAGTGCAGCTGCTCCCAACCAAGGTTTGAAAATCATTGACTGAAGCAGGCTGCATCACCTAAGTTAGTTGTTCCAATGCATTACACCCAAGCTGTGTTATCCATCATATGTACAAGAAAGCCTTTTTCCCGCTGCTATTGATTTTTGCATGGTGCGTATTTGTCTGTACTCTTGACAGGATGACAGTTGGCTGACATTGCTAAGCTTGGGTGTCCTTTTATACCTCCTGTACTCTAAAACTGGCATGTGGGTGGGAAGATTCAGATTAAAGCCCTCTTAAATAATTATTCTCTTATTGGCTTTTCCCCATATCACTTGTTATTGTATTGTACTGTCGGTTCCAACATCTTGTGTCCCTTCACCAAACTTTAGTCCTATTTTTTCAGGGTTCCTTCTCCTTATGCTGTGTTTTCTGTATAAATAAGGTTATATTCTCATGTGCTAGATTCTAAAGCCATTCTGAGGCAGTAGACAAGTGAGTTGAGGTAGATACTACAGTGCCACACTTCTCTAGGAGAGAAGACAAGTTGCCAAACCCCAGCAATGATAGACCTTCTATTTAGTTAACTTCTTAGTCCAATTTTAGTAGTCTAGATGAATCTACCCCAAAAGAACAGACATTTTCAGCTTGGGCAGAATGTCATTTCCCGTTTATAGGCTACTCAGATTTCATTTTCCACTTGAACTGCTTGCAGGTATCCTGAGCTCCCTTCAAATTACCCAGGGGCTTGATGAGTAGCTGGACTCACCAGTGAGTGGACAGCTCATTAGCCAATCTGTGAGGGCCTGCTGTGACTATTTTGAATCAAGAAGCCAGGTTTCTAATGGTGGATGGCCAATTAACAGCAAAATGTACCCTCATGAATTTTAACTGTTGCCTTGTCAGAAGGCTGAGTTTGATGTTCTTTTTCATGATGTTTATTTGCCTTATGATAATTTGGAACATGGGAGGACTTGAAATTGAGAATCAGGTGAGTGAAGACAGTTTTAGGGGTTGTGTTGATTGTTATGAAAATACTTTCAATTATTTTTTTCTTTGTCTTCAATTGGTACAAACAGTTTTGATCACAAGTTTTCATCAGATGGGTGTTGGAAAAAAGGATACAGAAAAAGAAGTAGTAGCATAGCTTTCTCATTTTTTTTTTTTAAATTAAGTAGGCTCTGTAGGGGAGCCTGGGTGGCTCAGTTGGTTAAGCATCCAACTCTTGATTTTGGCTCAGGCAGGTCATGATCTCATGGTTTGTGAATTTGATCCCTGCATCAGGCTCTGTGCTGACAGCGTGGAGCCTATTTGGGATTTTCTCTGCCTCCCTCTCTGCCCCTCCCTCCCTTTATCAAAATAAATAAATATACATTAAAAAAAATTAAAAAATTAGGTAAATTAAGCAGTAGGCTCCACACCCATGGGCTTGAACTCATGACCCTGAGATCAAGAGTCACATGTTCTGACTGAGCCAGTCAGGCTCCCCTTAGCTTTCTCATTTTTATTAATTATTATTATTATTTCATGTATTACACAAAATTAAACAATACAGAGAAGCCTAAAAAAGAAGAAAATCTCCCATAATCCCATCACACAAAATAACTCATGCTTACACTTTTTTCTACTTCCTCCTATCTTCTCACCCATCTCTATCTCACACACGGCTAATATATACACAAGTACCCTAACCTCTATGTTTAGACATATTGAAAAGAGTGAATAGATACTCTGTATACTATTTCATAACCTGCTATTGTAGTTGGTGATTATATTGCAACCATCTCCCTGGTATCACTACATGTATTAGGAAATATGATTTCAATAGCTGCACAGTAGCATATAGCATTTTACTCAGCTCAGCCCTAATCATTCACCTTTTTCTTCTAGTTTACTTCATCCAAGCCCACACTTTTCCATTTTTCTTTTTTCTAACCTCACTTTCATGTACCGCTCTCCAGCTTTCGTACATTATCCACCTGAAACTGGCTTTTTACTCCCTCTTAGACGGAGTTCAAGATGAATGTGTTATGAAGTTGTGGCCACACTAGTTCTTCCATGAACCCTTTCCCGAGAATAAAGAATAAGGAATAAAGGCAGAATAAAGGCAACTGAGGCCCGAGTATAAGGAGGGAAGCAGGTATGAGAGCAGGGATGTCCCTAGCAACATCCTGGAGCTGGACACCACCTCTACTGGTGGGCGGCCATCTTTGGTTGTTTTCTTGCCTGGTTTTCCTACAGTGTCCTACTCTCTTTGCTTTTGCTTCCACCTTCCTTGACTCCTTCAGAAATCCTTAAACTTCAGGTGTTTAAACCTTTTATAGAGAACTCTAGGATGTGAAGCCTGATTTCCATACTGACTTGTCCCCCACAAACTCTATTTAAACTCTTCTGCTTCGTCTCATCAGAGGGAATCTCCGGGACTTTGTACTTCCTTGGATGTTTCCCTTGGATGTGAGTCTTTCTGTTCCATTACCAGAATATAAAGTTGTACCACTTACATTTGGTATGAAAGTAATGGGTCATTTGGGAATATTTGGGATTAGGTATAGGAGGGCTAATTTAGACATGATTTATAATTACATTGTAATTAATTAAACCCATGGATTGGAGAGCCTTTGTAGGAAATAGCAATAACTATACTGAAAAACCAACTAGACCAAAAAATAGCCCTCTATGAATCACATGAAGCTGGCAGCTTTCATATGCTTTCCTTTTCTGATGCCCAGAGCATAGTAATCAGGAATGAATATAGGAGAAATTTTAGTGTTCAGTGTCTCTTCTTTGGTGGGAAGTTCTTCTTTCCTCTTTCAGTATCTTAACTCTAGTGTTTTTCAATATTTTTATTGTTTTACTTCTCCACCCCTTCTTTCCTTTCCTCTTTTCCCCCATTAAGTAAGATCTGATATCACATATACAATTGTAGATTAGGGATTGCTAAATAATTTGATTGAAGTAAGACTAGTCATGGTAAAATGGTATCTCAAACAAGCTTTTAGATTCTATGATCTTTATCTCCACTTGTTTCCATTCTAGCTAATACCCATGTCCCCCACCCCTGCCCAATCTTTCCAACTGTCACTCACCTTGCTAACAGGGAATATTTTTGTTTGTTTGTTCTTAGGGCAATGGAAGTGGGGGTGAGTCTGAAATGATACTAACATTATTCTCTTGATCCTGAAAGTAGTTTAAATTCTTCTGTGGGAGGTTTCTTAATTCTCTGTTTTAGAGATTTTGTATTCCCTTCTCCCATTATATATGTATTTAAAGGAAGTTCATCAGAGAAGTTCATGATTATGGTACCTGCTCTTAGTACCACTTTCAATGAGTGTGAGAAAGGCCCAATTATTTCTCCATCAGCTGATCACTCTCTTCCCTTAAGCACTTGGCCTACTTCTTTTTTTTTAATGTTATATGTATTATACATTGTATTCTTTTTTTCCTTAAACTCTGTGTTTGTTTCTTTTTTTTAATATGAAATTTATTGTCAAATTGGTTTCCATACAACACCCAGTGCTCATCCCAACAGGTGCCCTCCTCAATGTCCATCACCCACGCTCCCCTCCCTCCCACGCCCCATCAACCCTCAGTTTATTCTCAGTTTTTAAGAGTCTCTTATGGTTTGGCTCTCTACCTCTCTCACTTTTCAGTTTTATTTAAAGTTCAGTTGGTTAGCATATAGTGTAATAGAGTCTCAGGTCTAGAATTTAGTGACTCATCACTTACATTCAACACAAGGTGCTCATCACAAATGCCCTCCTTAATACCCACCACCTACTTAACTCATCCCCCTGCCCACATTCCTCCAGTAACCCTCAGTTTATTCTCTGTAGATGAGAGTCTATTTACTGGTTTGCCTCTCTTTTCCCTGTGTTCATCTGTTTTGTTTCTTAAATTCCACATATGAGTGAAATATGGTATTTATCTTTCTCTGGCTGATTTCACTTAACACAATACATTCTAGCTCTATCCATGTCATTGCAAATTGCAGGATTTCATTTTTTATGGCCGAGTAATATTCCATTGTATATATATACACTGCATCTTCTTTATCGATTCATTAGTTGATGGACGTTTGGGCTATTTCCATAATTTGGCTATTGGTGATAATGCTGCTATAAACATCATGGTGCAGTAAAAAAATCTTTTGCTATCCTTTTAGGCCTAGGTTTGTGTCTTCATGTCCCCAGCACAGATATGCCCTCTGGCTCTCTCCCTACAGAACCATCTTACCCTAAATCATTTCTTATCTGAGATCATACTAAATTAATTTTCTTCCCTTTCTAACAGTATTCAAATGTTCACTTATTTTCTTTCCCCTCAAGACTTCCAAATTCATATTTGATATTATTAGTGTTATTATTGGTGATATTAACAATTATAGTATTATTTTAGTTACTTGTAAATGAATTTTTATGCTAAAGTTCCTCTGATTTGACATCCTTAAATGCAACTCTATGCATCTGGGTTTTTTTATACCTTAGCTATGAAGTGTGTCAACAAAAGACATGCTTTCTGTTAGTAAATGTATTAATGTGCTTTCCCTTAATAAAGATAATAAATCTATTGTTGCATTTAAAATCTCACAACAGTGTAGAACAGTTCCCAGAGTTGATTTCTGGAGCAGGTTACAAATATCTTCCCTCCTTATGCTCACCCCACCTTTATTTCAAATTGATAATTGGCTGAGAATTTTACCTAAAGGAGGATATCCAAGTTCAAATATAGTCACATTTTTGTGAGACTTGGGCTTGTCTATATGTCAAACAATTCCCCAAAATGTATTGTGTCTGCATAGGTGGGAGAATGAGCTGATAAGGAGTTTCTTATTTTATTTTTCTTGGTTCTAAAATGGAGACAACAGTCTGAGATACAACTCTAAAGAGGCACTTTCCTGGTAGATGACCTGGGACAACAAACTCCCACAGTTCTTATAAGCAATAAAAAAATAGAAAATTCTGGTCTTCCCAAAGATTGGTATATTTGTCCACCTTGTGTTTACTTATCCTTTCTTGTTTTTTTATTAATTATGTTGCTGGAGTGCAAGTGACTGATGGCTATAGGTTGTAACTTCAGCTGGATGAATGAATACATATTTCCTTGAGATGAAGATGACTGGGGAAATAGCAGTAACTCTCTTTCCTTCTTACCCTTTTGTGTAGATGCACATATTGATGTTCAATAGGACAGAGTGAACTATATAATTTAAGAAGGGGATATGCAAATGTATGTGATTTTATCACATCTCTAATGGGTCTCTTAATATAATTCTAGATTTAATGGCATATTAGTGCTTGAGTTATACCAATGATTTTTTTTTTAAGTTTAAGCTGTACAGCATGATGGCTTGATTTACATAGATTGTGGAATGATTACCATGATAGGTCTAGTTAATATCCTTCATCTCAAACAGATTAATGAAAAGAAAAAAAATTTTCTCCTTGTGATGAAAACTCTTAGGATCTACTCTCTTAATATCTTTCCTCTATATCATACAGCATAATTAGCTATTGTCCTTATGTTGTATATGGCATCCCTAGTACTTATTTATCTTATAACTGGAAGCTTGTATCTTTTGATCACCTTCTCCCAATTTCCCATCCCCCTGTCCCCCACTTCTGGTAACTACAAATCTGATATCTTTTTCTATGAGTTTGGTAGTGTTGTTGTTTTATTTTGTTTTTATTCTACATATAAGTGAGATCACATAGTATTTGTCCTTTTCTGACTTATTTCCTTTATCATCATGCCTTCAAGGTCCATCTATGTTGTTGCAAATGATAAGATTTCTTTGTTTTTTTTTCATGGCTGAATAACATTTCATTGTATATATACATGCCATCCTTCTTTATTTATTCATTCATCAGTGGACACTTAGGTTGTTTCCATGTCTTGAGTATTATAAATAATGCTGCTATGAACATAGGGATGCAGGTATCTTTTTTGAGTTAGTGTTTTCATTTCCTTTGTATGTATTCCCAGAAATGAAATTTCTAGATCATGTGGTAATTCTATTTTTAATTTTTTGAGAAACCTCCATACTGTTTCCCATAGTGGCTGTATGAATTTACAATCCTACCAACAGTGCATGAAGCTTCTCTTTTCTCCATATCCACTCACTCCAGAATTTGTTATCTCTTGTTTTTTTTTTTTTTCTTTTGGTGATGGCCATTCTACCAGATATGAGGTGATATCTCACTGTGGTTTTAATTTGCATTTTATTGGCGACTAGTAATCCTGAGCATCTTTTCATATACCTGTTGGCCATTCATGTATCTTCTTTGAAAAAAATGTCTATTCAGGTTCTTTGCCCATTTCTTAATTGTATTATTGGTTTTTTGGTATTGAGTTGTATGACCTCTCTATATATTTTAGATATTAACCTATACAGACCAATGATTTTTATTTATTTATTTATTTATTTTGAGAGAGAGAGAGAGAAAGAGAGCGAGCCAGAGAGGGGCAGAGAGAGGGAGAGAGAGAGAGAGACAGACAGACAGACAGAATCCCAAGCAGGCTCCACACTGTCAGTGAAGAGCCCCGTGCAGGAATCAGATTCATCAACTGTGAGATCATGACCTGAACTGAGATCAAGAGTTGGGCACTTAACTGACTGAGCCACCCAGGTGCCCCCAATGATTCTTAATACGAGTCACCTCTTGCTGCAGGAGTGTTGGTGGGGAGGATAGCTGTGTCAAAATCATGTGGAGAACTGATTGATGTGCTACTGTAAGGAAACATGTTTACTGAGCTGAAAAATCTTCACTGCCTAGTTAGGCTATTATCTATTGTTCTTCCATCCCTTATGTATGTTATGGTAGAAGAAGGTTGAGGATCACAGAAGTAGATTTTCTTTGAGGACTTCATTATAGTTACCTATTTGATTTTTCTGACCCCCCTCCCCCCACCATGAGGTTGTAAATCTATAGTGGCCTCGACCATGTCTTTTCCAATAATCATTCAATTTATTAATCATTAATTATCTTATTGGTAATTTGATCTATTGCACACATATAGGAGTTAACTCATTAGATGTTTGTTGAATGAATAAAATAATTAATACATGATGATTGGGGAGACATTGCAGATGGAGATTTCTCTGGGGTTTGAGTTGGATTGTTTAGTTAGGCGTAGCTTGCAGGGCACTTGCAAAACTTTTCTTCTTCCATCTCCTCCAAAAAGTCACCAAAAAGATATAGTTAAAAAGAATTAAAGACTGTAATATATTATGTAAAAATAAGCTAAAGATTAAGAAAATGATTCAATACATGGATCAAAGAAAAATAAAAAAATACTTAGAAATGAGGGAATGTGACTCAGTAAAGAATCAGAAATAAAAGAAAAATCAGTTCAAAAATAAAGACTAAATTAGAATAAACAAGAATGAATAACAGATACTTTCTTAAAAGAGATATAAGGTGAAAAGGAGGAAAATTTTAATGGTCAAGAAGAAATGAAGTAAAGAAGTTTTGAAAGAAAGAAGATCCATCACAAGTATAATAGGAATCCCTGAAGTAGTAAACCAAGAGAACAGACGAGAACAAATTCTAAAAACTTAATTCAAGAAAGTTTTCCTGAAATTCAAAAAAGATTTGAAACTACATATTGGAAGATGTATCTGAGAATATCAATCCAGAACAAATAATGCCAAGGCATATTCCAGTAAAATTTGGTGAATAAAATTATTTGAACATCTTGACAAAACAGAAAGTGAGTTATAAGGGAAATAAAATTAGATTATCATCACACTTTTCTTTTGACAGCAATGTTTTATGCCAGAAGAAAATGGAGTAACATATTTAAGAAATTCAAAGAAAGAAAAATGTGAGCCAAAGATTTTTATAACTTTCAAGTATAGGACCACAGACTGTGATTAACATACGCTGACCCAAAGAATATTGTTCCCATCAGATTTTTCTGAGGAATATCCTAGAGAATGAACTTAAAACAAAGAGGATAACTAGAGAGACATTGCCATAATGACTTGTGATGAGTATTAAAGATATAGTTACAAATAGAGCTAAGATTAAATGAGGTCTGGAAGGGAGAAAGTATTTATAAAATAGCAGTATGCTATAAAATGTAGTTAAAGGTTAACTATAAACATGGGAGCACAAATAAGAAAGCATATGCAAATAAACACCCCAAAACTGTTCTCATTAATTATATTGGTGGTGGTAGTATTTGTACTGTTATTCTGAGACACTTATACTTCTAATAAAAGAAAAAGTACATGAGTAATTATGTAATTTTCTAATTCTGTCATCCCATCTACACTCTCTTTGAGAATTGTAATTTTTCATGTGGAAGAAAGAGATATAGGTGTAGTCTGAGGGGTTTAATAAAAAACCCTATATTCTTGAATTGCAGATACCAATTTGAACTTATGAAACATTGCATATGTATAAATACGTACAAGTATGTGTATCTATTTCCTTTCTCTCCCTACTAGAGAGGCCCAGAAACAAAGAGCAATTTAGGGGCAAATGTACACCTAACATCCAGATTGTGGTGGATTTGAAATAACATTTCCCTTTAAAAGAAACTGGGACTTGGAGAAATGGCTAATTGTAGGTCTGGGACAAGAAATGTACAAGATTCATTTGGAACATCTTGTCATACCATATCAGAAACTACTGAGGTCATGTAAAAGAACTCAGGAACCAACTTTCAGAGCTTCCCATTGTGGGGGACCTGGGTGGCTCAGTTGGTTAAGTGTCCTTGATTGCAGCTCAGGTTATGATCTTGTGGTTCATGGGTTTGAGCCATGGGCTTTGCACTGACAGCACACGGAGCCTGCCTGGAGTTCTCTCTCCTCTCTCTCTGCTCTTCCTGCTGTTCGCATGTGCACTTTCTCTCTCAAAAGAAATAAATAAACTTAAAATAAATTAGGGGCACCTGTGTGTCTCAGTTGGTTGAGCATTGGACTTCGGCTCAGGTCATGATCTTGTAGTTTGTGGAGCCCTCATTGGGCTCTGTGCTGACAGCTCAGAGCCTGGAGGCTGCTTTGGATTCTGTGTCACCTTCCCTCTCTGCTCCTCTCCACGCCTGAGCTCTGTCTCTGTCTCTTTCTCAAAAACAAACAAACAAACAAACAAACATTAAAAAAATTAAAAAAAAGAGCTTCTCATTGGGACAATTTAAGTTTCAAAAGAAATAATAATTCCAATAGAATGAAACCCTATAAATTATGCTTAAATTCACAAGTATATAATTGTATTTAAAAAACCTAGCCACCTTCAGAAAATCCTAGAGAACCAATTTATTTTTTTGAAAATGGACAAGCAAAGGGAATGAATGAAACATTTATACTGCCTTTCCAATATGAAACACTGGGAAACCAAATAGTGAATGAGCATTTACTTATAAAATATTTTAACTAGTAAATGAAAAATACTGTATAAAAGTTCATTATCACCATTTTACAAACTCCAAATAAATTACTAGATTTATGTATTAAGGTTCAACATCTGCGAACAGAAGAAGAGAGATCATCAGACATTAAATGCTTTTTGATGAAAGGCCACACTAATTAGAATCTTTGCAAAGTATTGGAACCCAGACCTAGTCAAGGTTCTCAATCCCGCTGCCAATTTTCAGGAAATACACAGGGCAGAGGAGCATGTTGAACTCTGTGTACCATCTCCATCAGCAGGGGCCATGAGAAGCTCTGCAGGTCAAATGCCCAGATTCTTGAATAAATAAAATCTTTTTTTTTTTAAACATGTATTTGTTTTTGATAGAAAGAGAGAGAGAGAGGCAGAGAGGGAGACAGAGGATCCAAAGTGGTCTCCGTGCTGACAGCAGAGAGCCCGATGTGGGGCTTAAACCCACGAACCATAAGATCATGACGTGAGTTGAAGATCATGACCGACTGACCTACTCAGGGACCGCCCAGATCCTAGAATAAAGAAAGTGAAAGGCAAAGAAAAGAATAGTTGTGAAAACTGTGCATTAAAAGAGAGTTAAAAAATGTATCAGATTTAATAAAATGGGCAAGACTAAAATATGAGGTCTAGGAATGTGCACTTATGTGTTAAAATCATAAAGAAGTGATTACTATAAAAATTAGGATAGTTATAACTTTTGGGAAGAGTACAGTTTTGAGATATGGATGGTGCACATGCATGGAGTTTCTTAGGTGGCTGTGAAAAGGTCTATATCTTGACTTAGGTGGTGGTTGCAGGATGTCTGCATTGTAATAGCTCGTTAAACTATACATATGTTTTGTATGGTTCTCTGTATTTTATTTTATAATTTGTTTTACAATTATTTTAAAAAAGGAAAATGAAATTGGATGGGATTTTTATTTCCTCTCCTAAGTAAATTCTGTGGTTCTTCCTCTGCTTATATGTGATCTGAGATCTTATTAATGCCTAAAGTCCAGAAACTCTTAAAGTAGAGGACAAATCCATCTTTACATGAGAGTATGCCTAATGCTCTAGAGAATTGACATGGTTCAAAACAGACATAATTTCCTTTTGGAATCCAGCATTTTTCTGCATTTTATGTGCCTCCAGGGAAAACAACATGACTTAATGGGCTTGTTGTCATCAGTGAGAATTTCTAACACTGGGGTGCCAGGGAACTGGGCAATAAATCTCAGTGGACTAAACCACTGCCCTAAGTGGCTTACTTATGCCTTAACATTCCATGAATAGCTGCTAACAATGACTGCAAGCTGTACTTTCCAGAAGCTGGAGTTGATCTTTATTTAATCTATCCATCCATTGTGTGAATGTGGCCACCTGGGAATTGTAAGAAGAAAAATGAGTCACCAAGACTTGTACATTGTGGAAGGCAAACTCTCCCTCCCCCAAAAGCAGTTGTAAAAATTAAACCTTGTTTTCCTTAGTGATTCACTAAGTGTTTGCAATCATGGTCCACGCATTTAGTCATTGTCAAAATGGATGTTTCTAAAGGAATTATTTTTTCATTTCATGGTGAGATCCTTTTTATCTTCCAGACACTTCAATTACTGATAGAAACTGGACATGAGAGGCTCAAGTAGTGAGGTTTCATTTGTACATTGGTGCTTAGGGATGAGGGTCACACATATACTGTCTTCACTGTTGAAGGAGCCACAGCAGCCTCTTTCATGGACAGTGATGAAGATTTCTGAAACTCCATTCAGGGTCTGCCTTTTCAGTCAACATCTAAAAACATAAAAGAAATACCCTGCAATGATTACACCAGTCAACAATTTTTTCTCTTCTTTGCAGAACTCATGTTGAATAAACTGCTTCATAGATAATGCCAGACTGACTGGAGAGGGCTCAAGGCAAAGATTTTTGCATTAGCTCCTGGAGCATATATCAGAGGCATTTGCAAAGGTGCAAAGCAATGGTGATCGTATGGGTATAGAAGCATCTTGGGACAGGAAAAAAAAAAACCCATAAAGACATTTGATTGTAATTGGGAAAGATTTTTTTTTTTAATTTGAGGGTTTGGGAGTATTGGGGAATGAAATAAATACTGTCAAATGAAAAACAGAGGTCAGAGGTAAAATAGTTCATTTTCATTGCTTTTGGATTTGTTTGTAACTTAGAGACCTTATATCTGGAGGAAGTTCTCATTGAGAGGAAGCAATGTATTTTGTAAGGTTGAAAGTAAAATACCCTCTACCACCATAAAAATGCTTTATCTTGGTCTAATAACTAGTTTTTGAAATGAATCCTCATGATTTCCATTTCAGGAGCCCTGTGAAGTTTTTGCATAGACCAGACTCTGTGCCTCAGAACAGGCTGAGCAGGACCCAGTACCCTCTTTGGGCAGCTTCATTTTGGCTTGGACCTAATGCACATGGAGTTCTGTTGACTTTTTGCGTAACTCCCTGTAAGACTGGCTTGGGAGGCCCTGAGCATCTGGCCAACGTAGCAGAATCCGTGGGCTGGGACTCTGCAGAAGCTTTGGCCCAACAGAGTGAAACTGCTGAACTTCAGCTTTTTCGCCAGTTTGCTTCACTTTAAAGAGCAGCCTCAGCTTGAACAGCTGGGGCTAAATTACAGGGGAGAGTGTTTCCGTGAGCTTCGCTGGCTTTCCCAAATGAGTGTGTGGAATCTGGCCCCTGTCAGCAGTGCCCAAACACAGCCATCTGATTGTGCCTCAGTCAAATGAGGGTGGTTTCATTTCCCTTTTTTAAAGTCCATTTCCCACACAATCACACCTCCTCTAGTCAGGCCCACTTACTTCTGTTTTTAGCTGGGAACTGTTTAGGCAAGGAAAATATCTAGAAGCACTTATTTTTTCATATGGCTTTGAGGTCTATATGTCTCCTTCTGGGCTTTCCAAGCCTAACTTGGCAGGTAATGTGACTTAAAGGGAAAGCTAGCTTGTGACTTAAGATTTAGCGTTCTAGTCTCTTTCTCTCTTCTGATCTTTTGGCATTTTAAATAAAGGATGGTGATGATTTGACGTGCATGGCTCCATTTCTCCCTTCCTGTGCCAAAGGCTGATATTGATCATAATCATGGACTCCTTTTTGCTAAATCAGTACTCAACCTCCGAATACTTGTTAATATGTCCAATCAATGAGTTAGCCTATGTGTTGCATCCTTTTTCCTGTTCTTAGTAAGAGGTGCTTGAGTGAAAGTGGAGTTGCTCAAGAGACTGGTAAGCTGGCCTTGCCCCAGTACTGAAATGAATGGAGTCTTGGATAGAATGGTTAGAAGAACTATGTTCTTGTCTCAGCTCTTCTACTTACCAGTTAACTACAACTACATTTGATCTCTTTGGAAATTAGTTTTCCTCATCAGAATAAATGGACTATCCAATTTAAATACTTTGCAGGTTTGTTATAAATATGCAAGAATAAACAAATGTATGTGGATGCCTTTGCAAACTGCCTACTGTGAAACACATATAAGCTGTTAGCAACATAATATATTGAAAATATCTGCTTCTCTATTTCCTGGACTTATAGGAAGTATTAGATGCTAGGTACTTTAAGTAAATACCTATAATTCCCAGTATGAATATTGCTGTGAAAGAATATGAAAGAAGCGGTAGATTGGGATTTAGCACATCTGGGTTTTTGTTTATGACATCTTGGGTGTTTGAAATCTACATCCATATCTGCAAAATTAGAGTGTTGAATTAGATGAGTGGGTGTCAGGCATTGCTTTTAGTACCTGAAACCACATTTACTAATAAAATCGTATGAAACCCTGTTATATAATTGGGATATATAAGAGGAGCTGTGCTAAATTGTAAGGGAGTGGGATGTCTAGAGGCCTGCCTATTTGACCATTTCTGCAAGTGTCCCAGAGTTGTGGAACCCTGGGGTCCCCTGGAACACAGTTTGAAAACCATTAGCCCAGATATATATATATATATATATATATATATATATATATATATATATATATATTTTAAGATCCATTCAGTCTTTAAGATTCTATGATTCTAACTGAGCAAAGAAGACTTATCTCTCAATACCTGGATTAATTTTTTTAATCATACATTAGAAATAATCAAAGTTTATACCCTTGTCTATGCAAACAAGCATAGCCAATAATTAGAGTAAGTGACTCTCTCTCTCTCTCTCTCTCTCTCTGTCTCTTTTTAACAAGTAGACTATAGAGGACATCAGAAATGTCTCTCACAGTCTATGGAGCTGTGTTGTCTATGGAGCCATCTGTTTCATTAAACCTTGAATCCTCCATACGCTCTCTTAAGGACCATAGAAATTTGTTTCGTGTCCTGTATGTGCTAGGCATGATGTTGCCTGGGGTACCTTTGTGCTGGGGTTAACAAAGGTCACTAACACACAGCTCTGCCTCACGGGTCTCACATAATCACAGTTGTTTTCAAACTGTGCTCAGCAAATTACAAATTGGTACTTTATATCTTGGACCTTACATACCAGGATTTTATTAGGTTTTTAAGGGTTGGTAAAACAAAATAGTTTGATTTATGTACCTGAAATATTTGGTCTGCTTTATTGGCTGTAGCTTGTCTTCGCTTATACCATCAAATTGGATGATGGCAATGCCTGTGTCTCAGGGCTTAGTGATGGCAGCTGTCAAGAAATAGGTTTTGGATTTGTGTGTGAATTCTGCAAAGCATTTGAACCTTCTTTTTAACAAAGTGAGAAAAATGTAAGTTAGAGATTTTAAAAATATCTTTTTAAAAAAAAATTAACAAAGCAATAATCGAAATGAAATTAGCCCTCCCCTTTTTAAACAATACACAACATAACCAGCTCATACGTTGCTTTAGGGTTATTTACCCTGAACTTCATTGAACTAAGCTTCATTAAAAATGAGAAAATCTTCGGGGTGCCTGCATGGCTCAGTCAGTTGAGCATCTGACTTCAGCTCAGGTCATGATCTCACGGCTTGTGAGCTCGAGCCCCGCGTTGGGTTCTGTGCTGACTGCTCAGAGGCTGGAGCCTGCTTCAGATTCTGTCTCATTCTCTCTCTGCCCCTCCTCCACTTGTGCTCTGTTTCTCTCTGTCTCTCAAAAATAAATAAATGTAAAAAAAAAAGAATATCTTCAATAAACTATCACTTTGGAGAGCAGTGAAGTAAAATGGGCATATGTAAGTTTGTGTAATTTTTCTCTTTTCCCTCAATAAAAAAATTGGTCTTTTTTCATCCAGCAAAAATATTGTTCATTCTGTAATAGACTTTTTTAACCTTAAAATTATATTCCAGATGTAATCAAATTCCAACAATGACCTTTAACCTCTGTCATTTCATACTATACAGAGATCTAGAGACCATCACCTAAGCAATTTGCAAAATCTAAGCTTATGACTGAAGGGAAGAAGACATGACCAATCCTCAAACTGAAGTCAAACTAGATTATAGCTTGTCAGCTCATCCTCCAGAGCATCCTGTTCATAGAGATCTCAGAAGTTTCTTTAGAAGAAACTTTGGGGGGCGCCTGGGTGGCGCAGTCGGTTAAGCGTCGGACTTCAGCCAGGTCACGATCTCGCAGTCTGTGAGTTCGAGCCCCGCGTCGGGCTCTGGGCTGATGGCTCAGAGCCTGGAGCCTGTTTCCGATTCTGTGTCTCCCTCTCTCTCTGCCCCTCCCCTGTTCATGCTCTGTCTCTCTCTGTCCCAAAAATAAATAAACGTTGAAAAAAAAAAAAAAAAAGAAGAAACTTTGGATTTCTCATTACGTCCATGCCTTTGCTCCACTGAAGGATGACACAAAGAACTACCCTATTCTTCTCCAGGTACCATGAGATTCAATTCCCTTTCAGGACCTAGGTGGTGATAGAAGTGGGATAGGAGTAGAGGTGTAGTGTTTTGTTTGGAGTAGGGTAGAGGGGGAGGGCTTAAAAGACTTAACTTTCCATTTGGTAAACTTTTTTTCTGTGTTTTAAATATGTTAAAAAAGGGAAACCTCTTTTTCAACTTCAGGCTAATACATTTCATGGGATTCACCAGAGCTAGTGTACAAGAGGCAATTAACTACAAATCATTTTTCTGAAGAGAACATTTTGGATTCAGGTATTGATTAGGACCCTCTGTGATAATGAGAGGAGTCCAGGGTTGATAAGCTCAAATCAATGTCATAAAAACAAGAACAGTAGCTGCCAGAACCATTTGATAGGTTAAACATTATTGGTGTTTATATGGCATTGGCGCTGGTTGTAAAGATAAGTTTCAACCTACTTGGTTTTCCATTTCCAAGCTGACTTGCTAGGATAAAATGCTTAGAAAAAGAGTTACTTCTTAGATTTTAAAAATACACTTATATTATGGTATTTAAGATGTCCCCATAAACATCACTACTTTCCCTACCTGAATTTGAACCAATTGAAAGGTGTCAGAAAAGATGAGTCCAAAATATCTCTATTTCTTTTTTTTTTCAAAATATATGTATACAATTTTAATGGCTTCTTAAAATTGGAAAGATATATGGCATATTAATCAGTTTTCTTTTTGTACTTGTATTATAAAGGGTACGTTTTTGTTAATTTTTTAAATAATTTATTATCACATTAGCTAACATACAGTGTATGCAGTGTAGTCTTGGCTTTGGGAGTAGATTCTTATGATTCATCACTTACATACAACACCCAGTGCTCATCCCAACAAGTGCCCTCCTCAATGCTCACCTCCCATTTTCCCTGCCCCCACCCCATTCCCCCATCCCCATCAACCCTCAGTTTGTTCTCTGTATTTAAGAGTCTCTTATGGTTTGCCTCCCTCTCTGTTTATAACTTGTTTTTCCTTCCCTTCCTCTATGGTCTTCTGTTAAGTTTCTCAAATTCCACATCTGAGTGAGAACATAGGATATCTGTCTTTTTCTGACTGACTTTGGAAAGTGTGGCTTTTATCTGCTTGCAAATGGATTTTCTCATTCTAAATTTTTTTTTTAATGTTTATTCATTTTTGAAAGACAGAGAGAGAGACAGAGCACACAAGCAAGGGTGGGGCATAGACAGAGGGGGACACAGAATCTGAAGCAGGCTCCAGGCTCTGAGCTGTCAGCACAGGAGAGAGCCTGAGGTGGGGCTCAAACTCACGAACCACTAGTTCATGACCTGAGCCGAAGTCAGATGCTTAACCAACTGAGCCACACAGGTGCCCCAGATTTCCTCATTCTAAAGGTAGAACTGGGGAGAATTGCCCTAAGCCACAAGCAGCAGAATGGCATTGTGTGACTCCTAATGTAACACAAGGAAGACCAGAGCAGATGTGTGCTTCTTTAAGGAAGAGAAAGAGAGGAAGCAGAACCTTGGCTCTGAGCACCCCCTTTCACCTTCCAAACTCACCTATTGGATGAAGTTGCCCCTGCAGGAGTGGAGAACATCTGGCTTGTTCTGCTAGTAGAGTCTCTCACTTGGAAGAAATCATCTGGAAGGGAAGGGACATTTTCTTAAAGGATACATTCTTATAATAAGACTACTCTCCTACTGACTAGTTGTGTGAACTCAGAGAATTTGTTAATTTTTCTAAATCTTTGTTTCCTCATATGTAAGACAGACACAATAGAGACGTACCTCTTTCACGTGATTGATTTAGATGATACAGGCATGCTAAACTGGATCTAGCCCCTGACTTCCTCTCCAGACTCATCCTGTGCTGTTCCCCTTTTGTTCTCAATGTTTGGTTCCATAATCTTGCAGTTCCTGTACATGTCAGGCTCTTTGTTATCTCAGAAGTTTTGGTATACAATTATCTGTACCTGGACAGGCCTTCCCATTTTTCTTGATCTGATTAATTCCTACTTCAGCTTAAATATAATTTCTTTAGTTAAGCTTTTTTATATATAAAAATATAATTTTTTTAGTTAAGCTTTTCCTGACCTCCTCATTATCTAAATTACCTGCCCTTTATTATTTCTCTTTCATAGCCCTTATGATTTATAATTCATATTTGTTTATTTAGATGATTATTTATTTAATGTCTGTTTTCCCTGTCTGATTATTATGCATATAAGAACAGGACTGTGTTTATTTTGTTTGCCATTGTATACTGAGAGCCTTGCAGAGTACCTGACATATAATATTTTCTCAATAAATATTTGTTGAATGAATACATTAAGTGCCTAGCATGTAGTGTGTGTCCCATCGATACTAGTTTTCTTCCTTTTCTTTTCCAAATTATCATCTCACTGGCTAATAGGATGGCAGACACGTCACTGGTTAGTTTCTCTTTTGTTCTTTCATTTTATAACCACCTCCATAAGTAGAGTAATACTTATGAATTAATACTGTATTTCTTAAATCACTGTGGAAGATTTGAGTTTCCTGAAATGTAAGTCTTTACAAAATTTTTAAAAATGATTATATATGCTGAGATAGAGAGAGATAGAGCACAAGCATGGGAGGAGCCTAGAGAGGGAGAGAGAGAATCCCAAGCAGGCTTCACATTGTCAGCACAGAGCCCGAGCTTGAACCCATGAACCATGAGATCGTGACCAGAGAAGAAACCGCGAGTCAGATGCTTAAGTGATTGAACCACCCAGGTGCCCCTAAAATGTAAGTCTTTTCATTTAACTTTACTTACCACCTTGTCTTGAAATAAGTAATTTTACCTAAAATAGGAAGTCTTAGAGAATAACATTTTGGAATTCACTTAGGTAGGATAATTTCCCCATCTGGGGTGAGACGTGAGATCTTGAGATAGTGTGGGCCAGTGGAGAGAGCTCCTAGTTTAATATTAGAAGGTTTAGTTCTGAGTTCTTCTTCCAACACTTACTCATTTAAAATTTTCAAACCTTAATTTCCTCACCTGTAGCATACTGAGGGTCACTTGAAGTAATATATGTTAAAAAAAATACAGAGAGCTATTACAAGGCTTATAAAGTTCATCAGTTGTAGCATGGTGGGACGAGGTACTTATCAGGCCCTGCCACTGGACTATAAACCTGTTTAGGGAAATTTTTTTACCCATCATTTTATCTGGTACACTCCTTGTTCTTAATCTGCTTAATCTTAATAACAATGTCTAATTTATAGGATGTATGAAGATACTGCATAGAAAGCATTAGCTTATAGTAGGTACTTCTTCTTTTCCTTCCTTTCCACTGTACCATACTATGCTATCTTATAAATATAGTATTACATACTAAATATTTATGTACTACCGTAATATGATCTATCAGTTTATAAATCATGTATCAGTGGTTGTATGGAGAGGATTTCTTTGCATCTCAATAACTTTGCTGAATCCTATTTTGACTTGACATCTAGTTCAGGGTGATTTGGCCCTTAATTAAGCCAAATTCCACATTGATCCTCTGAATCTGCATCTTGGTTCCTCCCACCCTCAAGTCCTATTACATCATCATTGGTAAAGCCAGAAACGCACAACCCTGCCTTGAGAGGGAGGTTCCTTCTGGGTTGCCTAATGACCTAATCTTACTCTTTGGAACATCTTTCTCTACATAAGCTTCTGATTTGGACATTCAAATTTTATAATTCTTCAAACAGTATATCTAACTACTTTTCTGTTAATAAAAAGGGCTTTCATGAATGATACCGAGAGAAAATTTAACCAACTCGCTTTGGCAGTACTTCAGATTAAGTCTAAATGAAAAAAAAAATAAATGGAGGGAAACTAAAAGAATCCATCAGCAGTACTTGGATTAGTACAGAAATTGTCCTCACATATGGCACGGGCTGTTTTCCCAACACATTTAACTCACCAGTTGCAACTTTGCAACCAAACTGTCTACTTAGTACTTCATAGAAAGAGCACTGTATTTCCTTCTCACTCAGCCTTGTGTGAGTGAGGGAATGTGGAAGTGATGATTCATTTGTGTGGTACAACACTTAACAACCAGGGAGGTCTTTGCTTCCTGTGAAGCAGATCAGTTCCAACATTCGTGGGAAAATTTTGAGTAGCACTATTTACTAGTATAAAAATCCGTGTTAAAAAATGCGAGAATTCCTGTTTTCTCTGTAAGATGTCAATAGTTTTATAATGGCAATAAATATTTAAGGGAGGAAGGAGGCACAGTGTTTAACTTATTCTAAAGCTTGACATCCCAAGCCATATAATTTAATCACAACAGCCCCACCCTCCTGTTCTTTAATATTTTACCAAATACATTTCATGAATAAATATTAGCCAAGTACTTCTGGAGTTTGTGATTAAATATTAACAGGGTTATTTTTACAAAATGCACAGGAACATTTCACAGGATTGTGTCTATGAATGTAAATAGGTCCACAGATATTTTGACAGAAGATTGTGGTTTCTTTTAGTGACACCTACTTTAGATATTACTTACTTAAAAAAATTTTGGCTAATATACACCATTTGCCTTCTTCCTCATCGGGGTAGCTATGATTTGTAGTCATCTAAAAGTGTGATTTTTACCAGGGCAATGAATAATAAAAATTTTTTTGTAATTCATCTTAATAAGTTTGAATGGGAATCTACTTGCTTTGGACATTTCCAGCCAGGCATAATTTATCCCCATCCTTGGCTGTGAAACAGTGTGGATCTTCTTAACTGAGTCCCTGACAGATGGCTTCAGTATTTTCAGGACTCCATTTCCAATCATTTTGCCCATATTGCAAAATTGGCCTTGAAACAGGGTAAAGAGTTGTTATGCTGCATTAACATCCCTTCAGAATTGCTTGCTGTGAAGGGCATGAAGAAATGAAGGAAATCAAGAGAGCAATGCTTGAAAAATATGCTTCTGGAAGTTAGAAGTATTAGTGACATATTGATGGCCCCAGATTACATCACAATCTCTATTTAATTTTGATTGTAAATCCCAAAGACACATTAAATGCAATAATAAAAACACAAATATTCAGTTAATGTGGTTCATAAGCCATTCTAATGGCATCCATAATGTAGCAAGCTAGAAAGAGCTCTAGTTTAGGCTGGCTTCCTGTCGTCTTAAATCCTGCTGATAGGTACCACCACTGACTATTAGATGAACAGAGATTCTCATAGTACCGTTAAAGCCTTGCCACCAGCTCATAATGGAAGCACTCAAATATCTACATTCATTTTCCAAGAAACATGAATTGATCACATTCAGCATGCCAAATTTTCATTTTCTTTTGCAGCTTCAGCTGACTGACTTCTTCATATAAAGTGCTGTTCTTTTCTTTTTGTCGCCTTTTAGTTTATGATCAAAATCAATGAGGACTGAAGCTTTCCACAGCCATCTATAAAATGCAATTACTGTATACAACACACAGTAAAACTCCTGTGGTGTATATGTTGAGACATAATTTATGCCACTTACCTCCAGAGAGGTATTGATCTTTTTCTGTGAATGTTTTACAAAAGGGTCTCTTGAGTGCAAGTGCAAGAAAATATGTGGCTATTGGGGCTGATCTATAATTTGATTAATAATGACCAATCTCTTGAACTTGACTCCTCACTACACTTTTATTGTGATCTGACCTTAGAGTTTTAAAATTTTTTTCTTTTGCCATTCTTTTCAAAGGCATAGTTGCTCCTACACTTTGACTATGCTAATCTTATTACTTGCCTTATCCATGATGTAGCTCTCATCAAGTTTGGCAGCACTTGTAGGGGAATGAATTCTAAATTTGGAATTGGAATACTAAATTAGTTTGTCTTCTGACTCAGCCACTATGTGTACACCTTGGGCACACTGCTTACTTCCTGAATCTCAGTTTTATCCTATGTAAAATGGAACTAATAATTTACTTGGGGGACATTGCTTTCTGAGAATCCAATGAGATATTTAATTTGTCTATTCAACAAATATTTACCAATCAGGCATTTTGACAGGCTTTGGGAAACATGACAATGAATAAGACACTCATGATTCCTGCCTTCATGGAGTTTAATCAACTGGTATATAAATAAACTCCATATTCTTGAATATGTCACACATATGGAATGTGGCATCATCATCATTATTGTTATATTGTTGTCGTTGTTATCATGCCTGAGAGTGGAAAGTAAAACAATGCTGATGTTGTTTCTGACAGTCGGTCCCATTGATGGAGGGAACAGTTAGAGCTAATGACATGGAAATTGTTCTGAAACTGCACAATGAGACTTCTTAATGCTCCAAGGCTTAGCATTTACCAGTTCATCCCCTTAAGTTTGGCTGGAAGCTCTATTTATTGATTATTTCCCTTGTATCCAGAGTGTTCTAAGTGAAAGAGACAGAAAGAAAAAAGAAGGAAAGGCCTTTTCTTTATACTCTTCTAAAATATAATCTATCAGAGCTAATGAGCTCGGGAAGTTAGTTTTCAAAAAATAAACTTTCCTATTTTATCCATGACCTCTCAGAATCTTATCTTGGGTCAACATGTGACCCACCATTGTCTTAACTGTCTTTGTGAGGCAGGGCAAATTTGTGATTAAGGGGTTGTGACTCTTTGAACTAGAAGGCTTTAGTCATGACTAGGGTTATATTGTGGGATTTTTTATGTCTTTAATAGGGGGCAACAGTTAACTTACTTGGAGGGATATATCCTTTTGAGCCTTCTGTACCAGCCAAGGAAGAAAGTATGTTTCAAATTACTTGCAATTTTAACCCTATAACTCTGGCTATTTCAGCACTGCTCAATGAAAGGTAGGGTTCAAACCCGGTACTTTGCTGGTGTAAAAAATAGCCGGTTAGTAAATGATGAATGATCAGACTGCTTAGTGCTTTGACTTTGCTTACTGCTTGCTGTTCCAGGAACTTATATTCTGAAATATTTGTCTGTACCATGTGAAGAAAGAACATTTTGTCCTGATAGAATGAAGGAACAGTTCAGGGTAATTTACCTTGAGCAGAAACCTGGAGAGTAGTGTAAACTTCATTGTTATATGACCACAATATATTTTCCCACCTTGACCTGGGGTAAGTGTCCACTTTTGGGATTAGAGGAAAATTAATTGCCTATTTTCTGCTCACTGATGTCAGCAACATAATAAAATGCTCATATATATGCAATCAGAAATATAATATGGTCAAGGAAACTTTCTAGGGAGGTCAAGGCCTACTTTTTGGCTTAGGAAAAAACTTCTGGAAGAAGCCACTTCTAGTTAGATGAGAGCTTTGTGTGTGTGTGTGTGTGTGTGTGTGTGTGTGTGTGTGTGTGTGTATGCAAGTGAGCTCTTGTTTTCTCTTTCTTTTTAAAAAAATTTTTTTAACATTTATTTATTTTTGAGACAGAGAGAGACAGAGCATGAACGGGGGAGGGTCAGAGACAGAAGGACACACAGAATCTGAAACAGGCTCCAGGCTCTGAGCTGTCAGCACAGAGCCTGACACGGGGCTCTAACTCATGGACCATGAGATCATGACCTGAGCTGAAGTCAGATGTTCAACCAACTGAGCCACCCAGGTGCCCCTCTCTCTCTTTTAAGATGAGAGAATTTTCTACAAGTCTGAAGCATCAGGGACAACATGGGGGTAGTTCTGGATGAGATCCATAGAATGGGACATTTTGTCCTAATTTTGTTTGCTTATATAAGGGTAAGAGTACAAAAGTAAAGTGAAGGAAAACATAGGGAGCAGTTAGTTGATTTTTAAAACTATTTTTCTATTGGGAAGGGCCATACTTCTATATCCTAGATTTTTTATTACTGTGTCCAATATCAGAGGCCACAGCTGAGAATCAGGTGCTTAGCAGGCTCACAAGAGGTACATGTTGGCACACTTTGTTTTCTAATTCCTTCTTGAATTTTAATAGCAAAATAAAATTTTTAGGCAGGTAAGTATAATTTCTTTAGGTAGATATTTATTTCTGCAAAGGAGAAGGGCCTAATATTTATTGAATACATAGAATGTGTTAAAATTGTGATAAGCACTTTTACATATATTATTCATATATTATTCTTCATGTCAAACTGTGAGGTAAGTAGTATTTTTTAGTTTTACTGCTGATGTAGCTAGGATTTAAACTTATTCATTGTGCAACCTTATTTGACATCTGTAAGCCTCCCTTTCTTATTTGTTAAATGAAGCTAATAATACCTTTTCTATAGATGTTTAACAATAATGTGCATAGAATGAAGATCACTCAGAATAAGGATTTCAGAAAATTAATTCTTAAAATTTTTTTTACTATTATTACAAATATATTTCCTCACCAAATACCTTGACAATATAAGCAAAATGTAGTCAGTCATCTGAATGGTATATTTTTGTCAAGTGACAACAAACTGGTTCAATCAAGTTGATAAAATTATCTCTACCTAAAATTACTGAGTTAACTGTTCTTGTTCTAGATATATGATTTCATGGGTGAATCTACTTATGAGTTACAACTGCTGTAGGGATTCAGCCTTTATAGGCATGTGGTGATACTCTATGGTGGTGAGAACATGATCCTTAGAGTGAGAAAGCCTTGTTCAAATCCCACAGCTAGCTAGCTATCTCTGTATACTATCTATCTATCTAGAGATTGATTTACAGGTATTTATTTTAAGGAATTAGCTCACACGATTGTGGGGGCTTGCAAGTCTGGAGTTTGTAGGATAGGCTAAGAGGCTGGAAACTCCTGCAAAAGTTAATGTTGCAGTCTTGAGTCCTGAGGCAGTCTTGAGACAGAATCTCTTCCTTTTCAGGAAACTAAAAAATGCTTTCACAGCCACACTGAGATAGTTTTTTTTTGAGATAGTTTTTTGATTAAATAAGTGGACATTTTAGTCTAGCCAAGTTGAAATGTAAACTTAACCAGTACACCTATGATTTAATGGATGAGAAATTTCAAAACTGGTTTCACATAGGTCAATTCATAGAAGAAATGATCAAGAGCCAATTCCACACTTTTCTAACCTTTTCACATGCTGAAAATATAAAGGGCTAAGGGGAAGGAAGAGAAGGCAAGATATGTGAAGAGATGTAATTGAAGAGAGGGACAGTGCATCGTGAATCTGTACCCCCGCCCTTACTCTAAGGAATGGGCATGTGTATTACTTCCTTTGTCTCAAGCTTTGTGAGGGAGATTTCCATGAGTCCCCTTGGAGACCCTGAAATGTGTTCCTTGCAGTTGGGAAAAGACCTAGAGGATGAGGGCAGACACATACATGAGAATGGTAAAGGGGCTTGTGGCAGCAGCATAGAAGTGGCCACCATACCATTGGTGTATATTCCTGGAATTTGTTGGGGCAAGATATGTGGTAGTGTTTCTAGTGAACCAAACAAAGGAGAGAGAACTAATGTCATAGGTCATGGTTCTATCCAATAGTGCCTTCCAAAGGGACAGAGACCCTGTGGCAGGAACTTAAAGGGTGAACATTAGATTTCTAGGGGCTGAGGGAGGAGTAGGTGGCAGCTAGTTAGAATAGAGATATAGCACATGACTTGCAATGTTGACATTCTCAATTAACCCACTAAAGCACTCATGGGAGAGTCAATTTCAAACTGCCTGAGTGAGAGTGTGTGAAGGTCATTACAACAGAACCAGTTCATGTAAGGTCTTTCTTTACATGTTATCTTTCTTTTTTCTACCTCTACAAAATCCTCTCCACCAACCACAGAGGAGCTGGTCTATGTGGGGAAGAGGAAGGAGAGAAATCAGAAGCCAGTCAGGTCCCTCTTTGCTACTCTGATGTCTATCAGCCTGAGAAAGCCTGGAGAGAAAGAAGGGAGGAGTCTTGACATGCAATTAAGTCAGAATTTTGATTAATAGCATAAAGTAGACATTCCACTTTCTGAATTGAGATTATGTTTATAATTATGTTTATAATTTAGAGTATTTGTAATTTAGGAGAACACAACTGTGAGCAGGAATGCCTTGGGACCTACTCAAGTTTTCATCTGGGGCCAGTGGGGGAAAGAAGAGAATTGTGTCTTGAGTGTCTAACAAATGGTTCTCAAAGAGTGGTCCACAGACCCTTTAAATTAACGTTGTCTGAGAACGTGTTAGATATGCAACTCCTCCTCCTCCTGCCCTTGACCTACTGACTCATAAACTTTGGCAATCTCAAGCCCTTTTGGTGATTATTATGCATGCTAAACCTTGAAAACACTTGTCCTACAACAATGTCTGACAGTGGCACATACCACACTCAGATAAATCTCTTTAATATCATCACCTCTGGTAATAAATATAATGAAGGTGTGTAAATAAGAAAAGATTTAACCTGTTTCTTTATGGCGCTAGTATTACAACTGATGTTTTCTCTTCTGTATGAGATAATCATTCCTTCTCTGATTATTTTGTAAGAATATATTGTATCAAATAAGCTAATATACTTAGAAAAGCTTTTTAAACCATGAAGCACTGTACATATGCAAGTTGTTATTATTACAAGTAACTTATTTACATGGACATCAACTTCAGTTTGAAAGTGGTATCCCTGGGGTTTGCTGAACATTTAACTTTCATATCACACCTGTCAACCAGATCCTACCACTAACTAATAAGGTATCAAGCAGAAGAGCCAAATCAGAAGGGAAAATTGGTCAAATCATGGCTGGATGCTTTAATTTTAGTGAGAAAAAATACAGTTGATGGATTTTGTTAAGGCTGAAATTGGATATTTAGAGTAACTTAATGACATCTGGTCTATCAATCCCCCTGTTTCCTTTCCCTCACTTCAAAAATGTTTCTATCCATCATATGGACACAGCCTTGGGTGAGGTTAATAACATTTGCAAACCAAAAGGAATTTAAGGATGAGATTGACTGTTTTTGAAATTCCCATTTGTGGAAAGTTGTTTCCATATTGAAAATTGTGTCTCATTTTCCTCTTTTTCAGTTCTACTGGGGAATTAGAGCACCATGGGATTTTGCATTTAAAAATACTGAAAACCGTGTGTTATGAACTTCAGTATTGCCAGTGGTCAGGGATCACACTATTTTGAGGAGCTGTTATATGTAAAGTCCTAGGGGAGATGCCAAATGTGATATAGCTCCACGTTGTTCTCAGAGCTTAGTTAGATAAAGGGTGGAGATTTTAGACTTAGGGAAAGGAAAAATGTGATGTCAGTCAATTTGGTATGAACAAATAGAGTCTAGGTTTGAGTTGGGTAGACAATGTATGGGCATAAGTGGCTTTATTGAGAATTTGGAAATTTTAGTTCCAAAACTAAACTGGTTAGGTGGTATATATTTTGTTTAACATGAGAGTATAATGTTTGGCAGTTGGTACTCCAGCAACTTGGATTTAGGCAACAGGTTCTACATATTGTAAACCTCAGATCAGCAGGTTGAGATGAAGCAGTAATGCTAGTGGGAACCCCCACTACAGGTGACTGGGTGATTAATGGTGTTTGACAGGAAGTATCTTTGAGCTGTGCCAGTGGAGGATCCTTTTTCAGTTCTACATCAAGCAGGAAGAGACCATTCTTAAGAAAAGGGCTTAAAAACCCCTCCCATTACCACTACAAAAGAGAACAAGTTGAGCATAAGAATGCTCCTTCCAGCTGAGACAGCTCAGACGGAATGCTCGGGAGACCTCCAGCTGAGGCAGTTTTATACAGCCCTCCCCAGGTTCACAGAAAACATCCAGTGCTCCAAGACTGTACTTTAATCAAGTGCCCAGGCAAAGACAAAGACTTGGTAATAAGGGGCCTGATGCAAACAGCAGAGATCCCAGCTGAGCTATGCCAGCCCACAAGGGCCTGTCTGGGTTTAAAGATTAGCAAGAATGAGACTTGGATTCAGCTTTAAATTGCTTGCAGTTTGGTTAACTATTGAACTACTAAAACAAGCAGTGTAAAAATAAGGGTACAATGAGCTAGTGGGTATAGCACTTTCCCAGTGCCTCTCATGTTCTACACAGAGATAGATGCTCCCAAGTTCTGCAATCAGTACCTGTGTCCAGTGGGAAACTAGGTCAGAAGAGCAAAAACTGGGTTTGAGCAAGGCGCATCCAGCCCTCAAAGGTCTATTTTAGGGGTCTTTCCTGTCAATGCCATAGTTGCACACTTCTGCATGTGGGCCTGTGCAGCTGACTAGCCATGGCTTCCCACATCACCGTAGACTTTAGTGGGGGAGGGGAAGACTGGATGAGCAAAGAGACTCCTTCTGCAGCCACATTAGTTACAGGTGATCTCTAGTTCTCTTGTGAGGAAGAATTACAGGCAAGGAGCTCTCTCCATATTCTTTACACCTTGTTTTGTATGCAATCTATGAACTGTAAAGTAAAATGAATAATGTTTTTATAATAGAGTGTGGGTTCTAACATCCTGGATAAATCTTTTTTGTCATTTTCATGTATTTGTGAGTTAAAATATTGCATCTAGGCAATATTCTAGGCAATATTTTATGTGTAGATTTGCACTGGCAGAAACTTCCTGGCCATGAGGGTCAAGATTTTGGAACCCAAATAGAGCAAAACAAGGCAAGACTTTTTGAAGTCTGGGTGTACACAGACTTAAAAAGATAGCAAAAAGGTTAGTTTTGGGGTAGAATGCATGTAAGCCATGGTCACTTTTGCATTTTAAATGTTTCCCTCCAACAGCATCAAATTCCAATGTGTTACACAACCACTGATGGTAAGAACATTGGATCAGGTATTTGAATTGCTTACGGTTTCTCTGGAAAACTGATGACCCATTGATTTGTGGAAATAATTCCTAAGTGGGAATTTTTAAATGTTTGTTGAACTGGGAAGAGGCAGGATATGACAATAAGAGCGCAGACTTTAGGATCAAATTGCCTGAGTTTGAATCCCAGTCAGGCATTTCCTAGCAGTGGGACCTTGGGCAGGTGTTGATCTCTCTGCTTCAGAGATGGTACCTGTTTTATTTGGCTGTTGTGAGGATTAAGTAAATTGCTGTTTTGAACATTTATCACAGTGCCTGCTATATAAGCATTTGCTATTATTTCCAAACACAGGCTTCCTCTTTTGTGAAGGGCACAATATTGTCTAGACTGCTTATTTTACCTGCTGCTAGGATATAGAGTTTTTGAAAGGAAACTTTTTTCTTAACTCATTGGTCATCCCACTGCCTATAACTTTTGGAACTAGCTGATACATTATCCATAATCCTTATAGCAAAATCAAATTTCTTAACCTCACCTTTCACAGAATCATTTAATTTTAATGCAGACCATTTCCAGTTGGACATCTTTATTTTTCAGACATGTATATGACCAAAGGTTAAGTAAGTAGGTATCAGTCCTCAAGCATACAGTTAAAGTCAGAATTTGAATACAGATCTTTATACTCTTAGATATAAGAAGTCTCCCATAAAACATAATGTTCAAAGAGAAATACTATAGAGGAAGTCTCTATATTTCTAAGCTTCTGTTATATCATGATAGGTGTCTTATTAAATCCTTTCATATACTTGTTTTTGAGTTGGGCTCTTCAGCATATGTTTTTGGTTTTTGCTTTGAGAGCTTTGGAAAATCTGTCAGCTGTCACAGATATGATTTCTGTCATCTGGTTCTTTCAAGCACTAAGGATCTGTCATTTCTGAATTTCATAATATAATGTGGCTATCAGTTTTCACCACTGAACTGAAGTTGGGCTTTTGATGTGCACAATGCAAAAATGAGAAACTGTAATTTGTTATCGAGTAATGAAATGGCAAATAATCAGTTCTTGGAAGCTTTGAGGAGCTGTGCTATACAAGATAGGACTATAAAACAATGAGTCTGAGTGCCTGGAAGCAGTGATTCTCACACCCAGCCATGCAATCCCTGGTACATTTTAAAATACAGATTCTTGGACCCATTCAAGCCTTTGGAGTCAGAATATATAGTGGATGGCATTATTCTTTAAAAATTCCGTGGTGCTTCTGATGAACCACTTTCCCAAATGACACATTAAAATGGTCATAAAACTCTGGAGTCATGTTTCAAATATTAGAATCAAAGCACATGAGCACTGCTAAGGATTTAATGTAACATCCAGTCCAATTCTACATTTTGTAGGTGAGGAAAGTAAGATTGGGAATGACTTAGCATTTTTAGGATTATAGTGGTTTAGAGGAGGAAGAAAGCTCATACTTGATGTGACAGGTCACTAACCTCTTAGAGATGAAAAACAAAATGAGAGGTAGGAGGGTTGTGTGAAGGGTCTGGGGTCAAAGTCAGAGCAGCAAGCTGAGATCTATCATTGCCCCCATCACACGGATAAGGGAGTGATAACAGACATATTCAAGGTCTTTCCAAGGGCTGTGGACACATTGGTGTGGAGATGGGTATTGGAGGGTAAGGCCCAAGTTGTATACCTATCAATTTGGCCTGCATAAATCTAAATTTGTCTTAGAATATTTCACATTTTAGAGAAAAAGTTAATTTAAGATGTCATTTGAGGTTGAATCAATCTTGATCACAGTTGTCGAGGAGTTAATACAGTAAAGGGGAAAAAGCATTTGGCTGAGAACTGGGAGATCTGGAATCTGTTCTCACATTCATTACTAATTAGCATTGTAAGGGTCATAGAGAGAGCATTTAACCTCTTCCAGCCTCAGTCTCCCTATGTCAGAAATTAGAGCGATCGTATCTTCCCTAAGTACTTTCAGAATCATATGGATGTAAAAGTTAAAAAAATGTCTCAAGAAAGTATATTGAAAAGCATGATGTATTATACATTTTAAATCTTGTATGGGAAACCATTTAAGTACAAATGCCTTTTTATGAAATAGGGGCATGTTAGTTCACTTGAGTTTATCATCTAGCCAGTGCTATCATACACATCAATTAAAACACTAAAATATATATGCTTTAACTGTATATTTGTTTTTAATATCACTTATTTAATGTAAATTCCTGGTCTTTGTCTATTATGACAGGCAATATGTTTTATTACACAAGTGTATTTAATGGCAAAAACTGTAAATGAAATAGAAGGAAAACAGATAGTTCTTCTTTCCCCAAGGATACTGGGTCATAGCAGACATTTATATAATATAGTTAGATCTAAAACTATACTTACTCCTTTCTTTTCTGGCCTTCATATTAAAATATTGTTATAATAAACACATTAAAAATTCTTATTGTACAAGGGATTGTTTTATGCTTAACAAATAGGGTTTTATTAATCCTCCTACATCAGTCAGGGTCCAAGAAGGAGACAGAAACTACGCAGTGATTTGAGCAGTGTAAGTAAAATATAAAGCATTAAAAGCCATGATAAGAGATTGGATTTATGAGGCATTGGCTAGTAAGAAGTAAACAGAACTCTAAAAATTATGGGATTAACACATACAGGAGCAGCCACTACCTCCCCCCCCCCCCCCCCCCACTGCCCAGGTTGAGATAAAGCCCTCAAGGAAGAAATAAACCTGAAAGTGGGTTCTCCCCACTCTGGGATTAAGATCCAGACCTCAATGGAGAAGGTGTGGTCATGGCATGCAGGATGGCAGAGGAGATTCCAAGGCACTTCACTGGTGGAACCTGCTAGGAATCTGTTCCCTAGGGTGCTGGAAGAAGCTATTCACATCACCAGGGTGTGTGGTACTTCAGAACTTGCTGCAGTAATGCTCAAGGAAGTGTTAGTTTAGGGCAGCAGGGAGGCTGCTGGGTGCTAGGTGCTGGCTGATATTGGCCACTGCACACTGCAGAAACAGGGTACTGGAAAACTAATTCCCTACAAGAGCCTCATACTGGAAAGACTGCAAGCTGCACGAGGCTGTTGAATGAGAAGAGGGGAAGCTGGTAGGGAAAGCCCTTTCTCTTCCGGTGTCTCCCCAGTGTCCTCTTATGATGATGCTCAGCATCATGCCAGTTGGCAAAGGAGAAATATTTAAAGGGCCCATCTCAATTTGTGCAGAGCAGGCAGCAAAGGTTTAATTTGGAACTTTGAAGGAATATATTGATAACTGGAATACCTTTCAACAGTTCTGTGAAATAGGTCCTACTATTATCCCCATTTTACAGATGAGAAAACTAAGGCACTTGCCAAAGGAAGGTCACATGGGCATTAAGTGATGAGCTAGGATTTGAATCCTTATATTTTGGCTCTGGTACCCACTCTAAATTACTCCCCTGTGCAGCCTTCATGTTTATTTCCTCACCTGTGATGCATGTTCAACATTATCTCGTGGCTTCATGTGCAAGTCCCACTTGACGGTTCTTGTATTTATAGACATGATGTAAAATCCTTGAACTTTAATACAAAGTTTTCTTGTTGCTCTTCCCACGAGACCATTCTTCTGTTTGTTTTCCATGTGTATTTAATTTTTCCTAAAATTGTATATCCAAACCAAACCTCAGATTGACTTGCTTTTAAGCATTTTCTGTTCTCTATGAGGGGGAAAATATGAAGGAGCATTCTGTGGATTCTCTCTATAACATTTCTATATCTGTGTATCTATGTACCTTTACATTCTTTATCTGTATACTTCTATATCTGTTTTCTGCTTTCCATCTCACTATACTAGTTCAGACCCATAGTACCTCTTACCTGACTATGAACACAGCCTACCAGTCTGTCTACTGCCAGTCAGAGGTCTGGTTCATCTTGAACAGCATCACTGTGTTAGCTTCCATGAAGAGCAGCCCTGGTCTTATCACCATCCCCCTCCACAGTCTCCAGTGGGTTACTCAGGTGCTTTCCTATTAATGCACATTCCTTCAGTTCAACCTGCCATGCTGTCTACATGATGATCCTGACTAAGCAGCTTTCTGGCTCTAACTCTCCTCTCTTCTACTAGCACCAATTCTCCTAGCTAAGTGACTAGTTAGTTTTCCTCCAACCTTGTTTCCTGCCCATAGCCTTTGTTTCAGGTGTATATTTTGCTGGGAACTTTTCTGCTCAGCTGCACAGGTCCAATCCAACCTCATTTCAGAAGCTCCTTCTTCCACAAAGCCTTGTCTGTTTTAAAATAATATTTTTCTTTCCATAATTTGGCTATTGAAAGTGCTGCTATAAACATTGGGGTACAAATGCCTAAATGTCCATCAACTGATGAATGGATAAAGAAATTGTGGTTTATATACACAATGGAGTAATGCTTGGGAATGAGAAAGAATGAAATATGGCCTTTTGTAGCAATGTGGATGGAACTGGAGAGTGTTATGCTAGGTGAAATAAGTCATACAGAGAAGGACAGATACCATATGTTTTCATTCTTATGTGTATCCTGAGAAACTTAACAGAAGACCGTGGGGGAGGGGAAGGAAAAAAAAGGGGTAGGGAGGGAGAGAGCCAAACAACAAGAGACTCTTAAAAACTGACAGTAAACTGAGGGTTGATGGGGGAGGGTGGGAAGGAGGGGAGGGTGGGCGATGGGCATTGAGGAGGGCACCTGTTGGGATGAGCACTGGATGTTGTATGGAAACCAATTTGACAATAAACTTCATATTAAAAAAATAATCTTTTTCTCTTTTGAGACTCTAGAATGCTATATTTTTCTCATATTGTAGCCTTTTAGGATAGCAACATTGGTCTTGATTTCTGTACTATTATTAGATTCACAAATTCCTTAAAGGCAAGGACAATATTTTATTCTTTTTTTTCTTTTTTCTAATTCTCATATCATGTCATTATCTACCTACCTACCTACCTACCTACCCACCTACCTGCTTAACTCCCTACTTACCTAATTGACTGATTATATATCCCAAAATTCAAGAGGCCACCAATATAGGTTTCAAGATTTGGATTGTCGGTCAAGTTTGCAAGACTTGCCTAGGCTTACTTAGCATCACATTTACTTAGGATGTAGAACAGGGAAGACAAGTATGAATTATAGTGTCATCATAGAGTCTAAAACCATTCATACATGGTTTCTAATGTCTCTTAGTCATTGCTGGGATATGTTTTTGTGTCAAGATTAATAGTGAATGAATGGAGAGGAAATTTATCAAGAGAAGTCACTGTTTCTGGGGTCCATGAGGTCAAATTCCCTGTTAGCTACAGAACTTTGAAAGGGTAAAGCACATTACCTAGCATGGTACCCTACACATAGTAGAAAATTAAAAATTAAAAAAATTGTAATTGTATGTTATTTTGGATTAAGTTTTTGGTTTTTTTCTGCCCTGAAGAATCAACATTCTCCTACCTATCAAGAGTATGCTTGGCCTCTGAGCCACTGCAGGCCCTGCTTCTGTCTATATATGCCTTTACCTGTTTCTAATTCCTAGCCCCATTCACACTTCCACTAACTGCTTGATATTTGAAACTTTTATAGTGATCTGGGCTCATTTTCAGTGCTGACATCCTGCTGATCCTTGAAGGCTTGCCTCCACCTCCTCTCCAGTTCTAGGGCCTTATTGTTTGTCTATAATTTGTTACAGGGTAACTTGAACTGCCAAAATAGTCATTTATAGAGTTCAGTGTTGTAGATTGAATTCTTGAACCATTCAATGGAGGCTCCTGGTAGAAGCAGTATTGGAAAAAAAATAGTTTTAGATCACATTTTTTGTATTAGCACACTCTAAGAGATATATCACAGTGTATACTTATTAGATAACATCCACAAAACTTTTTACAAAAACCCAGACTCTTTTTGTGCCTATCAGACTTCCCATGTGGCTAACCGGGGATTTCAGCTTGCACTAAAATTTTGCGTACGCTGAACATTCAGTAGCTGTTAGTTGAATATCTATCCGTGTAAGACACATGGTGTTTTGTTCTCAATTGTCAGGAATTTCATTGTTTGCTCAAAAATTACTTTAAAGAACAGGTAGGTTTCTCTGTTAAGACAAGGTCTTAACCAGGTGATTCGTCTTCTTGAGGGCACTTCCCTTTTTTTAAGCAGTCTTGCTGCAGATAGATCACTGTTTCTAAACTTTGATGTGCATAAGAGTCACTTTCCATGCAAATTAAAAATGTAAATTTCTGAAGCCCCAACCATTTTGATCCAGTAGATCTGGAAATGGGTCTAGGAATCTGCACTTTTAAAGCATCCAATGTAGTTCTGATGTATGTGGTGTGAGGACCACACTTTAAGAAACACTAAATTAGTCTCTAGAGAAGATATTCAAGTGTTCCATCATTTTTGAGGTACTTTCCGGGTTGAATTTCAAAATATCACTTAGGAATTATGATGATTTTCAAAGACAAATTTATCGAAGTATAATTTACATGTCATAAGCTTCACCTACTTTAGTGGACAATTCAATATTTCTAGCAATTTGCTGAGTTGTGCAGCTATCGTGACAATTGTTATATTCTCTTTTTTTGCCTGGATCAATCTTCAACACAGTCCATTATGCTGACCGGTGAAAACGTATAACGTGATTTCTTATTTGGAAGGTAGCAAAGTGTTTGGGGAGGACCAGAGAGTCAACAGACACAAGTTTGAGCTTTGGCTGCATCATCCAGTGGCCTGAGACCTAGGGCAAGAGAGTTGGCTTTTCTGAGTCTTCATCACCTCCTTTATAAAATGGGGATAACATTAATTAATATTTCTTCTCTAGGGCTCTTGGGAAGATTAAATAGAAAAAGGTTTTTGGAGTATAATTTGCCCGCATATTAAATTATTTAACTAATGAGTACCTACCTTCTGTTGCTCAATTACTGGTCTAAGAAATGAAGGTGCTTTAATGAGACACCATCCCTGTCTTGGAACAGACAGTAAGGAAATTGAACATGATCCTCTAAGGGCATATAACAAAGAAATTTAAATTGAGTGAGGAGAGGGGAGTCTGAGGAGAGTCAGGAAAGTTTTGTTCAAGGGGAGAATGTTTGAGATGAGAGTTGATGAATAAACTGGCATTAACTAAGCAAGGAGATGCTGGTGCTAGCACTCCAGGCAGAAGGAGTAGGGAACAATGTGGCAGAGGGTACAGGATACAATTGTAGGATGTGAACAAATGCTGGGGTAGCTGGAGGACAAAGTTCAGGGAATAAGGTGGTGCTAGGGAGCAGCTTCCATGTGATGGTTCAGGGCCTAATCCTTGAAGGGTGTTAAATGCATGGGCAGGTGTGTGTGACATGACCAGATTTGCATTTCCAATGCTCACTCTGGGAAGATGAATGGGAAGTGTGGGAGGGCAGAGGATGCCAGAAAGCCTGTTGAGAAGCTATTGGAACAACTGAGATGAGGGACGATGGGTTAAGGTGGTTGTGGTAGACCTAGAACGATGCTGAGTATTCAAAATAGATTTAGGGGATGGAATTGATTGGATTTGGTTATGGGTTATATTTGGAGGGTGTGGGGAATGTGGTATCTGGATGACTCTTATTTCTGACTCACATAATCAAATAGATAGTGATTCATTCACTAAGATATGGAACACTACAAGGACAAAGAGTTTGAAGGTGAAGGGAGAGATCATGAGTAAAGCACATGTAAAGCACTTAGAGCTGTGCCTGATGGTCAATGAATGGTAGCTGTGATGATGATGATTTTAAGATACCTTCAAGGCATCCTAGTGGATATCTTGAGCTGTAATGAGCCATACAAATGTTGGTTATTACTATTATTTTGGTCATAAAGCTCGGCAAGCAATATATTAATTCATGTTTTAATTTCTTTAACTTATACTTCAAAATCACTTATAACATTAATCCTTCCCCCAACGGCATAAAAGCAGGATTTTACTATATTAAATAGGAGCCCATGTTTCATAATCTTCCAAGTTTATTGATTGAAGCTGAAAGCTTCAACTAGATCATTCCTCAGAGCTCCTCTAGGGAGTGTTACATTAGAAAGATAACAGCAGGCTTGTAAATTAGTACAGTTTACCAACCCACAAACATTTGTCACACTCCCCCCAACCCCCCGCCCCTCACAAGAGAGCAGAAAGAAAATAAGCAGCCTTTCCTCAGTGCCTTCTGCCTCATGATTTGTTTGGCATAAATTGCTACCTGCCTTGTGGCTGGGAAGTTAGCTAATTTAAAGGCTGAATGAGAAAGCTCTGAAAACAGCCAGAGTATTCTATTGAAGTAGATGGCCAGTCAATAGGGAAAAGGGGGAATAAGCTGATTAATGATGAAATCAGGAACACCCTTTGAAAAGAATCCTTAAGCTTTGCCAAGCTGATTTAAGTGGATCTCATATTCCTGGTGCCTGGTGGTCATCCAGTGTTTCTGATTTTGACTCTAGACAGTTCCCAGTTTATTATTACTAAATTGTGGTTGATATATTTTTTTTTGCAGTGAAACAATACTCAGATAATTGTGACTTAGCTTTTATTTTTCTGTTATACATTCAGTTGCCTACTGTGAAGCAAAATCACAACTAGATGCGTATTTGCATATTTACAGGTGTATTTCAACCCAAGAGAAAATCTAGATGTTTTTGGCTAACAAACTTAGATTGCTGAGAATATGTGGAGTTAGCGGTTCTTTGCCATCTGATTTAGGTTAGCATCCTGATTGCTTCATTAATTGTATGGCATTGGCTGTGTTAAATTACCTCTCTAAGGTTTGCTTTTCTCACCTGTGAAATAGAAATGATAGTAACATTATTCCCTCATAGGATAATTGTCAGAATTAAATGAAGAAAATATCTGTTATAAATGTCTGCAAAATGCTTTAAACAGTGTCCGCCACATGATATGAATGTCTTATTCTCTTCTAGCTGCTGTGATGGATATGATGGATACTTGAGATTGGGTGACTTATAAACAAGAAGAAGTTATTTTTTATTGTTCTCGAGGCTGGGGAGTCCAAGACCAAGACCCTGGCAGGTTCTGGGTCTAGAGGCAGTCCACTTCCTGGATCATAAATGGCTGTCCTCTCCTGTGTCCTCAGAAGGTGGAAGAGGTGAGGGAGCTCTCTGGGTTGTCTTTTATAAGGACACTAATCCCATTCATGAGGGCTCCACCCTCATGGCTTAATCATTTCCCAAAGGCCCTACTTCCAAATACTATCACATTGGAGGTTTAGATTTCAACATATGAATTTTGAGGGGACACACACATCCAGTCTTGCAATAAGCGTTCATTCTGTGAGGGCTTTACTTATTGCCAAAGACTCCCTTCTCAGCTCAACGTAGAGAGAGAAAATGTAAATATTTCTCCATTCTTGGGTGAGAATTGTGGGTAGAGTGTGAGCCAGACCAAAAGAAATTGCCCTTCACTTACGAGATCTCAAATTTGCTCTGTATTTTCCTTCTAAATGTCTAATGTCTAGAATGTGAATTCTGGAGGCCAGAGGCTCCATCTATTTCTCTTTATAACCCCAGTGTCTGGTCCCATGTGCTCTATGTGTGTTGCACAAATGAATACAAAGTACAGTGATTTATAGGCTTTTCATTATCCTCAAGACTCCATGGAAGGTACAAGTCAGGGTATTTTAAAAGGAGAGGAATCAATCTGAGACTGTTAATAACATACCCATGGTCGTTTGAGGAGTCGTTTGAGTCGTTTGAGGAGGACATGAGAGAAAATGGGACTGAATTTCCTGGCAAAATGGAAAGCTGATTCTTGCAACACAGTTTCTTGCAACACAATCCCAACAAGTGATATTTGTAAAAATAACTCCATATTTGTGGATATTTCCTCCTTTTAAATGATAAGATTTATTTAAAGGAGGCATGAAACAAAAATTCCAACATTTTGCATAATTTTGATAACTTCATTAAATGATATAATCCATTAGTGTATGACTGCTAAGTCTACTGTTTACTAGTCTGAGATGAACCACAAAACTTACATATATTATTTAAAAATTAGAATGTTGATTCCGCAGGGTTATTGAAAAATCCAAGTCATGCTCATTTAATATTGCAAGATAGAAT
This sequence comes from Lynx canadensis, assembly GCF_007474595.2. Classification (NCBI taxonomy): domain Eukaryota; kingdom Metazoa; phylum Chordata; class Mammalia; order Carnivora; family Felidae; genus Lynx; species Lynx canadensis. The sequence continues at coordinate 101,546,889 of NC_044304.2, forward strand.
TAATTTTGGAAGGCATTTTGTGTAATTCAAGTAGCTTAATTCTAAATTAGTAAATATATTGTGGTGTCTATGATAAACACCTTGTTTTGGAGTAGCACATTCATTCTCCAAGGACAGTATCGACTTGTGCCTTGTTATAAAGAGTAATATCATGATATGTAGAGTGTCTTTTCTTTCTTCTTTTCTTTCTCTTTTTCTGTCTCTGTTGATAAACATCTTCATTTGCCCAGGGTCTAGAGTAATCACAGTTACCTTGAGGAACCTGTTGGTGAGTCTGATTCTCCCTCTTTACTGCATTCTCCCTCCTGTTTCTGTGTGTGGGCCAGGAAGGGAGCTTGCAAGCGTCTGCTGTGGGCAGAAGCTAGTGCTGTATCTGAATGAGAAGAGAATAGTGAAAGCGAAGGGGGATGTTGGCTGTCCCATTCAACCTCAGTATGACCTGTGCTGCTTTTGATGTTTGTAAGCATGAGCCTCACTAGCACCAGTGAAATAGTTCACACATGTTCCAACAAAAGCAAAACCAACATAAGGATGTCTCATCAATCCCTTTGTATAGTGAGCAACAGGAAGTATGGGTGACAACGTTTTATCATGTAGCTGAGAATTAGCGGTGATTATTTTTTCTTAAAGCATCTGCTTAATAATGGCTTTTTAAAACTTCAACAGAAAAGAGTCTGTGAACAATCCTTAGCTACAAATGTTGCACTGAAGAGTTTATTTAGATGTTTACTGTTTCAGAGTCACCAGCTCAGAGCTCATCCTAAACTTTAAGGTTTAGGTGCCAATCCTGACAAGCTTATGTGTCACACACAATTCTCCCACATACTCTGGGAAAGTTGTTAATAAAAAAAGGGAGCCCAACTGAGGACCAAGTGAGGCTAAAATCCAGGTGTGACAGAAGGGGAGGTGCTGGGGAGGCAAGAATCATAAACTTGACATTTGACCTATTTCTGACCCTGAAATGACTATAATGACAAATCTAATTGTAGTCTTATTAGTAATTCCTAATGTTTATCACTGTACACAAATATTAAATGAAATGATTTCCCAAGCATTTTTTTCATATAATTCTCACAACCACTCTGGGAGGTAATTCTTATTATCCTCATCTCTACAGAGGGCAAAAGTGAGCCTCAGAGATGTTGAGACATTTGTCTGTAGTACGATTGTGACTTGACTCCAGGAACTTTTTTTTTTTCAAATACTGTGTACATACGATTCTAGCATTAGCCTCATTAAAAACATAGGGTCACAAGGAAAGTTTTTGAATTTTGACGATTGAAGAAATGTTGCATTTCATTTTTAGGTAGAATAAGAAGTATGGCAACAAAAGTATAGAAAGCTTGCTCCTTTTGGGGGGGAATTACATATATTTGCTAAAATACAGGGATATATAACTTCAAAAGATATTTATATTTTATGTTCTGTGTGTATGTATTTATATATATATGCCATTAATATTTACTTAAAAATTCTTTTGTAGAGTCAAAATGGGGAAATAGTATAAATTTAAGGTATTTGTTACTTTTAGCTGGTGCTATAGTCTCTCTCAATAAACACTTGCCATTTGGCTCTAAATCATTTAAGTTTGAACTTCTGAACCCTTTCGTTGGAAGGTTCCATTTATTTTGTCATGGGATCTTGGGAAATACCTGTAGTATGTGGTACCAATCTGATCTTTGTTTCTTTGACCTTGGATCAATAAAGGAGAGGCTGCAATAGATGTTCTCAACTTTGTAAACAAATCTTACTTTAAGTAGAACAATAGAGCTTGTTTTTAACTAGAATCCAAAAAGAATTAGACTTGAATTACAATTACAGACAAGTTTTCTAAAGAAATGATGCATTGTGTGTAACATTAAAAAAGCATTCTAACCACTAATGATAACAGGCAAAATGGGGTATTATGAATACCTCCTTTATGAATCCTTGCTATGTTACCAGGCTTTGTGTTGGTTACTTTCTGGGTTAATTCCTGAAGAGTTTATCTCCTTTTCTGTAGAGACTGTAAGTCTTCTGTTAGATGCTGCCAACCACAATTTTTCATTTCCTTCCTAAGTGTGGAAATTGTACTGCCTGTGAATATTGTCTTTGCCTTTGAGTTCAGATTTTTTGCTGCAAGTGGCCTTGAGTCCAATGGTGTCTGGCACCCTGCCCTTCTCCCAAGTATGAGGCCATTGTGTACAATGTAGACCAATCCCTCATTCAGCTAGAGACCTTGAAATGTCTCCTTCATTCTGTGAAGACTGGAGATGAGCAGCCTAATAGTAGAACAAAGGAGGAAGCTGCACATTGTAGCCAAAGGATTTGGGAATAGACTTCCTATTTGCACCCTAACCCTCTGGCCCTAGAGAAATGGTGGGCTCTATGCCACTGGCACCAACATAATACAGCTAATACCAGTTATTTCTGTTCTAGTGTTGAATTAGATTCTTAGCTTCAAATCCTCACGCAGCAGGTTTGTAGATCCCGCTGAAGATTCTGGCACAATTTCAGTCCTAGTGCAGGCAGCTTCAATAAGACACGGGCCAGGGGATTGAATTGAAGGCATATTTCCTTTTATCAAGGTTGACTGAAAGAAAGTAGCCACCAGGAGGTTCTGACAGCTCAGGACTGGGCGACCCTGCCCCGGCAGCTCTGGCCCTTGGAATCCAGCCAGGGCAGACACTAGAGATGAGTCTCTCTACAGCTGCAGATGCCAGGGCTCAAGATGCATAATCCAGAGCTTGACAGATGCCAAACTAGCCCCCTGAGTGCCCAAATGAGTTGGCTCTTCTGAAGGAGATGACAGGAAGGAACCAGAGGGATTGCGGTGGCTCTTCTCCAAATACAACATTAAAGAGAAGTTAAGAGAACGTTGCAATTTCCTCTATATTTTAAGAAGCTCAAAGAACCATGCAATAATCTTTACCCAGTGTATCATTGCAATACCTAGAGAAGGTGGTGAGCCAAATTCTGTACATTTTTTTGTGACTCTTTTCCATTCGTAAAGCATTCATCTGTTGAATTCATTGCTACTACATGGATAGCAGCAAGACTACAGAGGTTAAATAAAAATATAGTAATTTACTTTAAGGTAGTGGTTCTCAAACGTTTTGAACACAGCCCACATAGGAGGGGCTGAAGGCTCTATGGCTCACTTGCTTCACCCTTTTCCCTCTTTCAGTGGCAGGAAATTTGAGAAGGTGAGTATGATGAATTTATTTTAGAACTAGTGATATATACATGGCTTATATTTGAAATAATTGCCTAGTCTAGTAATGTAAAACTATAGGCTAAAATAATTTTGATGCAAATACACATTTCATCCTGCTATAGTATTAACCAAATAACTCAAAGTAAATTGATGATGAAGAAGTTAAATTAATCGTAATTTTTTACTAATTGTAACAAATGCAAACTACATCCAGTTTATAGTGCTGATAATGTGCTGGTAATAAAGTGTTTGTCTTCCAAATTCAAAATCCCATCTATTTGCTTGCATGTGTATAGAGGAGGACCAACATTTCATAGCAACCAGATTACTTAGCAGAAAACTGAATGACTTAGAAGTAGGTGCTCAGAAACACTCATTTTCTTTGGCAAATGCTAGGTGTTAGAAACGTCTGGCACACTTGGTATTTTACTAGTAAGTAGTCCTTAGTGATACATTAACATGTATAATATTGACTTTCATTTTCCCTAAGGACCCGGAAAAAGGTGTTCTTTTTGGATGTGTACACAGTCAATTTGAGAATTACTCAAATAAATATATGCATTAGAAGATACCGTGGAAGAAGGTAGGGAAAGTGCCCAACTACCTAACTAATGAGGGAAGATTGTTTCAATTGGTGCTTTTTGAACTGACTGATAATCATAGTATAGGAATTTCACAGGTGAATGGAATACTAACACATATAGGAATACTCAGAGACTTATTCTAGGCGAAGGAAACAGAATATATAGGGATGAGAGGATTAGAATGATCTATGGGTTCTTAGGCCCTTATCTGAAATTTTGAAATCTCAAAAGCTTTGAAACATGAAGGTTTTTCTTAATTCGTTCAGCAACTTTTGACCTGAAGTGATGTGAGGTTACATGTAGTTTCTGTTTATTCCTCTTAGTGGTAGTATTCACATGTTTATTTGCAGAAATATTAATGTGTCAATTATAGGGTGTATTATCATACCCTACCAGGAGTTTTACATAATATATGGTACATGTACTATAATACTTTTATAAAAAACAAAAATTTCTGAATTTCAAAACATATCTGGCCCTAAAGGTTTCAAGTAAGGGATTATATACCTTTGGGTAGCTCCAGACATTTCATTATGTTTAGGGAACAAGGAACGTTTGGAGGCATGGTGGGAGATAGGATGAGAAAGGTAGGCGTCATTTGAGCCCCTTGAATTTCCTTTGAGCTCACCATTAAAGATTTTGCAGAGAACTATGTATGTTACGTGGTTTTCCAGACTTGCCTTGCTCCGTGTATTCGTTTCCTAGGGCTTCCATAACATAGTACCACATACTGTATGACATCAATAGCAGAAATTTATTGTCTCACCATTCTGGAGATAGAAGACTGAGACAAAGGTGTTGGCAGCATTGGTCATTTCTCAGGGCTGTGAGGGAGAATCTGTTTCAGGTCTCTCTTGTTGGCTTGTGGATGGCTATCTTCTCCCCATGTCTCTTTATAAAGCTTTCCCTCTGTGTGTATCTCTGTGCCCAAATTTCTCTTTTTTGTAAGGACGCCAGTCAGGGCACAGTCTAATGACTTGATCGCAGTAAATTACATCTATTAAAAACCTCATTTCCACATAAAGTCACAGTCAGAGATACTGAGGGTTAGAACTTCAACATACGAATTTTGGGGGTACACAATTCAACCTATAACTCTCCACATCCTGTCTGTTCTCAGTCCCTTCAGTTTCTTATATTACTAGACTGAAGATAAAAGCATTGATTCTCTGTTAGTTACTCATCCTCTTCGAGCATTTATTAAGCATTTAATATTCATAAAATGTGTAAGTTAATTATTGTTTCCTTATTTCTAAGAACGACTCGGAGAGGTCTAATAACATCCCTAAGGTTACGCAGTAAGTAGCAGACTTGCGATTCTATCTTAGGCTTCCTACCTTGGTAGACAAGCTTTGGGTTTTTGCCCACCTATTGGAAAATGGTTAAACCAGGAGAGAAACCTGTCCCCCATACCTCCTCAGGATGGTATATAAAACATCCCTTCCCCCTTTGCTGTTCATATCAAAAGTGTGGATTTTTGAAAGCTGTAGAGTATATATGTCTGGTAGGTAGGTCCTGCCATCTCTTTGGTGCTTTACACTGTCAGCTGTGATCCAGACAGGCACTCTGTAAGCCTGCATGTCAAGGTTTCCAATTTCATGACATTCTGTTTCACCAGGCGAATGTCTACCTCATTGCACCTCCTACCCCTCCACTCACCTCCTCTTGCTATAAGTCAGTGATTCAGCCGAGATGACCTAACACAGATTACACTCCAAAAGAAATGTACTTTACTGTCTTATTTTACAAACACATTGTGGTCAGTTTAATTCATATGGCCCATATGTCCTCTGTCCCACACAGAAGGAACTGCATACTAAGGGCCTTTTCTCCCTTTCCAAAGAACATTAGAATAAACAGAGCATTGCAGAAAGGATGTGTGTGCATATGTGTGTGCATACACACATATGCTACAGATAGAACAAGAGTGAGAAAGAGACAGAAAGAGATGGTTTGTAGTTTACAAGACACTTGCCAGCGAAATGACCTTTTTCACTAGTTTCTAATCTAGCTAGGTTGAAAATGTTTCCCAGGGGGACTGATTTTGAGTGAGGCAAAAAATCTGCATTTCTGGGCAGATGCGTCTAGGTAGGAGGTGGGATAAATAAGAGAACAGTTCTGCAGAACTCCCACTAGTCTGTGTGATTCTGCTTCGTCATCATCAATTAATATTTATTGAGTGATAGATCATGGGGCACATGACACTGAATGCTGTTCCAAAGGGTAATATTTTATTTCCTGCCATGGGATCCTGGAGAGTTGCTACATTTCACAGCTAAATGGTGGATACTTGAACAGTTGGTTAAAGAGACGCCAGTCATCTATTGTTTATAAAATTACTTCACAGTCTTTGGAATCAAGAGAAACCTATTATAAGTATGTATCAATTTTAGCTGATTATCATAGAAAAGAAGAGGAATATATATATTACAGTGAAAACTAGCTTTTTTTCTTTTTGCTAAGAGTATAATAATAATATAACTCATGGACTCCATGTTACATTTTACCAAGACGTTCTAAAGTGCTTTAGATAAGACCTAATATATATTCAGAATCATTTCTGGGAAATGTGTTTATTGCAGGTATTATCATCTTCCCCATTTTAGAGTTGGGAGAACTGAGACACTGAGCATTTTAATGATGTCAATAAGCTCACATATGGAACATGGATCTGTTCATGTAGGCCCTCCAGGCCAGGACAAATTGAATAAAATATAAATTTCTCTTTGTTGTGGCCCATGGGTTACTTGCTAGTCTGTAGTTGTATTTTCCTCTAAATCTTCCCTCTTCCCTTCTTACTCCCTTGCCCCACCCCCTACCCAGCCACTCACGTGCTCCTGCATACGTATCTGGTATTCTTGCCAAGCTAGATGATTCATAATACCTTCTTAGTCATCTATTTTTCTGCCACCAAACTTTTGCTTTTATTGTTTTCTCATCTGTATCATCATATGCTATTATCCATGTTCTGCTTGCTTAAATCTCAGGCATTTTTATGGAGTCTCAAATCACACCATTTTTCATGGCCCTTTTAGATACCCCTTCCTTTTCATCATTGGTAAGCTTTCCTTCCCTCCCTCCCTCCCTACCATTACACATCTTTTGGATCATCTATCATAACCCTCCTGTTGCCTCATTTCTCATGCTCTGTCTACTTGGAATTTGCTTATTAGTGGGGGAATATCTCAGACGTGGGTCTTCTCTTGAACCTTATAGCATTTGAATAATCAATCAACAAGCCAATCACTCAATCAAGAACATTTGCTTACTTGTCCATTGTAAAGTAACAACATAAACATAGATCAAAGAGCATTATAGTGACCCTCAAAGAACTATCTAATACTGTTTTTGCTGATTAGGAATTAAAATTGCTTTGTATGGAGTGTCATTTGAAAGTCTTCAGATATAATCTGGGGCCCATAAATATCTTGATCCTGCTGAGATTTTCATTAAGTTGAAAAGTAATGGTCTTTCCTCGAGGAAAGTATTGGCACAAGGCCAACACCTGAGTGGGAGAATTGCATTATCAAGTTATTTGTGCCTTTATATACATGTCCAAGTATATAAGTGGCCAAGAATAGGTAGAACTGTAGAGTCTTTTGAGTTTAGAACTTTAGTAAGAAGTAGAAGAAAGACAAAAAGAATGGATCTCTTGTTATTTATTCCCACTGAAATGAGTTTATTTATTTATGTCTCTGCCATGATAGCTAATATTTATTGAGTTCTGTTTGGTTTTTTTTTTTTTTTTAGTTTCTTTTTTTTTCCTTCCTAGTTTTAATTTAAATTCCAGTTAGTTAATATATAGTGTAATATTAGTTTCAGGTGTACAAGATAGTGACTCAGTACTTCCATACAACACTCCATCTGTTGTGATGTGCCCGTCACAATTGCCCTCCTTAATCCCATCACTTATTTCACCCATCCCCCTACCCCGCCTTCCCTCTGATAACCATCAGTTTGTTCTCTGTAGTTAAGAGTCTGTTTCTTGGTTTGCCTCTCTCTCTCTTTTTTCCCTTTACTTGTTTGTTTCTTAGATTCCATATGTGAGTGAAATCATATGGTATTTGTCTTTCTCTGCCTGACTTATTCACTTAGCATAATACTCTCTAGCTCCATCCATGTCATTGCAAATAGATGCAATTTGCAATTTGCAATTTTTGTGGCTGAGTAATATTCTATTGTATATCTATACCACATCTCCTTTATCCAGTTGTCAGTCAGTGGATATTTGGGCTCTTTCCAAAATTTGGCTATTGTTCATAATGCTGCTATAAACATCGGGGTACACGTATACCCTTGAATTATTATTTTTGTATCCTTTGGGTAGATATCTAGTAGTGCAATTGCTAGATCATAGGGTAGTTCTGCCAAATGGGTCTATAAAGCGCTTTATCAAACAAAACCATGAATGACTGCAGAGAGGTTCAATATCGAGGGTATAGAAAGGTAGCTAGAAAAGAAAGAAGGCAGATATTTTTCCTACATGATCTCTCATTTGGTTACCTTAGGGTTTTCTTGTTGTTTAGTGTTCAATCTGATAGGATTTATCATTTAATGTCAAAGAAAGCGTACATAAACTAACAAATTAACATTAATTGATTTATAGATTCATTCAATCCACAAATATTTACTGAACACCTATTTTGTGCAGGCATAATGTGAGGCACCAAGAAGACAGTAGTGAAGAAGATAGGGGCAGTATGTCCCCCAACTGAGCTTGCAGATGAGTGTATGTAACAACAATTGAGCAGTGAGCAATAGTGGAGTGTGACCAGGCTGTTACAGGGGAATGACAGGGTGCTTTGGGGGAGCTACAAGCAGATGTGGGGGCCCATCTACAAGTTGGGAACTGAAGGCTAAGTAGAAGTTAATTGGTCAGAATGAGAAGAGGATCATAAACAGAGGAAGGGACATGTGTGAAGGTCTGGGATGAAAGAGAATGTGACATGTGTGAAGGTCCATGTGGCTACAGCACGAGGCGGTGGGGATGGGGTGTGGGGGTGGGGCAGATGGATGGTTGGGGCAGGTACAATTCAGTGCTTCCTGGATATGAGGTTTATTTTTGTGGGAGCCCATTTTCTGGATAGGGGAGAGAGAAGCAGAATCTAGAGTGGTTCTTGCACAATAGCTTTTACTCAAGATCTGACTGAGTGTGGAGGATATACACAAAGACTAAAGAGGTACTCTGATTATTTCTCTTTAAAATTTTTTTTAATGTTTATTCATTTTTAAGAGACAGTGAGTGGAGGAGGGGTAGAGAGAGGGAGACACAGAATCTGAAGCAGGCTCCAGGCTCTTAGCTGTCAGCACAGAACTTGGCTCAAACTCACAAACCATGAGATCATGGCCTAAGATGAAGTTGGACGCTTAACCAACTGAGCCACTCAAGCACCCCTGATTATTTGTCTTTATTTTTTTTTTTAAATTTTTTTTTCAACGTTTATTTATTTTTGGGACAGAGAGAGACAGAGCATGAATGGGGGAGGAACAGAGAGACAGGGAGACACAGAATCTGAAGGAGGCTCCAGGCTCTGAGCCATCAGCCCAGAGCCTGACGCGGGGCTCGAACTCACGGACCGCGAGATCGTGACCTGGCTGAAGTCGGACGCTTAACCGACTGCGCCACCCAGGCGCCCCTGATTATTTGTCTTTAAAAAGAACATATGACACTGGAATACTGAGCCCTCCCAAGAGAGATCTCCACCCATATTTGTGCCTGGGCTTCTGTTTATGGGAATAATAGAGTGGAGCTCAGGGAAGAGGGAGAGGAATAATATTGATTTTTCTTATGCTCTACTAGGGACCTTTACACAGAGGCAGTTCCTGGCAGTTCTTTGTGTTAACATGCACTGGGGAGCAGGCTATGGAGGTGATTTCTGACGTCTGTAAAGAACTATTGGGAGTGAAAAGACCTGCCTGGGACTGTGTTTTGGTAAACAAAATTGTACTGAAACTTGGAAGTTTCACGTATGTTTGATGCCCTGAAGCAGTTTCTTTCCGCCATTGTGTTGTCAAACATGCAGATAAAATGGAGGTAGAAATAGCAATGCTTAGGTGATGAATTTTACTAAAATTTACAGCTACTAGCTGTATTTGTGGAACTTTGCAAGCCTAAGGTATCCCCCTTCCCATTTAGATCATGATACGGTACTTGGTGCATGATAGGTGTGCAAAAATATTATTTGACTGAAGTTTAATTTTGAATATATCACTAAAGACTGTAGATCAATATGGAATTCAAGGGAAACCCCAGATTTATTTTGTTTCCTATTAAGAACAGTTTATTTCCTTCTTTTGCACTATCCCTAGTACTGAGCTGGGTGCTGGATGTGTACTATATGTTGGCATGTTGAAGGAGTGTAGTCCCAATTAGGAGAAGCATAAGAAATGTCTTCTTCATCAATGACAGTTACTATGATGTCTCACTTTTTCCAAGGTGTTTTCATATGTATCTGTCCTAAATCATAACAGTTATCAAAAAAAGAGGAAAGACATTGATAGTAAAAACAGAGAATAATTTGTAAAATATACATTTATTTTCTAGCTCCATGTAGCTCCTTCTAATCCATGGAGTTTGGATCCCTACAAGTTTGTGCTTAAACCTGTGTTTTATTGGGAGGAATACGGGGCAAGTTCTTAAATTCTCTGGGTTTCCTCCCCTGGGTACTCCTACCTACCTCCTGACTATTATTTTTATTTCCAAACGGAGACAGTACCAATTTCATAGGATTTTGTGACAATACAATGAGATTTGTGTTTTTATGTGCTGCATGTAGCAGAAGGCCTGCATGGAGAAGGGATATTTAATTTTTGTTTGTCTCTTCTTCCCATCACTTTCTCCTTTGCTCTGAAGGTCCAAGTTCCTCAGTAGTATGGCTCAGCCTCAGTACTATTATTTATGTATTCTGAATTATTTATTATTTGTCAGGGATAGACACAGGCTTACTTTTGTAAACTGTAGAAGGGCAAGTTTTTCAAAATAAATTATGTCAAGAAAGTTATATTACATAAAATGTGTTAACTACACTCAAAAAACACACTTTAAAATGGTGAAGCAAATGACATAGATGTTAATTAAAGCTTCCCTGTTGCATGTATATATAATTCTGAAGAATTATCTATTCTATAAATTACTTGTTCAGATTCAGCATGGCCTTACCATATTGCTTGATTTAGTGGCAACCTTTCCCCAACACTGCAAATGCTATTTTGTTTTTAGCAGTGAGCATATTTAAACTGAAAATGCACTTGAACTAGGGGATTCCAAGGAGAGAAAAAAGACTACACAAAGAAAGAGTTATAATCTGGAACAAGCACACTCACTACTTTTTTTTTTTTTTTTGCTATGAAATTGAACTGTCAATACTTCTGTCTTGATAAATTGTAAAACGGCATCTCTTTTCTTCTGCTTTCTTCTCTTCCCCTGCCCCCGTCTTTTTACCGTTCTTATTTGTATACTTTACTTGAAAGTCCGGTATGGGATAAAGGATGTTGCAATCGAAAAATCAAGAAAAAGGCAAATGAAAGTTTATTGATTTTTGCCATTTGTTAACATGAATATATATATATTTGAAATGGAAAAGTTTGTGAGAAACTATCTAAAAAACTCAATGCTACCTCATCAAGTAGCTGTAGATAAGTGTGCTAGTGTTACTTCGCAACTTTGTGCACAGTAATCCTCAGCAATAATTATCTATATGAATGTAAGCATAGTATAGGTTCCCTATTATATAAAAAGGATGGGAGTATAGTCACCAAATTTAAGATTGAGAAGTCTGTACTGAAAAAGCTGCTTGACCACGGTGTCATGAGACTCTGGAATAATCTTCCAATCTTTCATGCTGACCTGGATGAGGCGCTCAGAAAATCCATTGCAGTGATCCATCCTCTCCTGCCAGTAGCTAGACAACTTAAAAGAAAGGTTTTTTTGCAAGTCACTGTCTGACTTTTCCAGGCAATTCAACAATTTCTTTTTAAGAGAAAAAAAAAAAAACACCGCATTTGTTTTCCTTCAAAGCATTTTTGTTCTATGATTGAGATGACATGGTTTTTGGACTGCTCCCTGCAGGAGGAGAAGCCAGACGGAAGGCAGCTTTCTCTCAGCTCTGGCAATTATAACAAAGTCATAAAACCCCAGGTAAATGGGAACTCTTTAAACATTTGCAGATATAAATCCGACACAGTAGGAAAGTGACCCAAAGGGAAGTGCTTATTGATCCATTTTCCCCCAAAGCTGTCAGTGACGAATGAACATCATCTAATTTAATAGGAACGGCTCTAAGCCTGCAACCTTGCAGGTACTCTCCCTGGCTTTTCTTGGGTGGCTGTTTGACTATGACCGAGAAACTTAACCTTTTCAGGTATCATTTTCTCCATCTGTTAATGGGGATAACAGTGTCTCTACTCTGAGCCTTCCTATCTAAGGTGGTTCAGGGAAATGTGCTGTTGTGTTGTGTTATATCATAAATATGTTTCTTGACAGGTTTTGTCACTTCATTTTCTTCTCAGTAGGGTCTTGTCCATCATTGTTGATTTCATTCTGTCCTAGAGTACAAAGCAGTGAAGGGGGAAGTTTCAGAGTTGTGCCATTCACATGTAGTCAATTGAGACAGCCACAAGAAATTCTGATATCCCTGCCACATTCATTTGTCTTACAAGCTGCACTTTTTTCCCCCTGCAGTTAGAAAATGGGGCCAAGAGCTATGGAAGAGACATAACTTGATCAGGTGTAATGTTTTCCCTGTCAGTCTTCAGATTGAATCCATCAATAAATACTTTCTAAGGCAATTCTATTATATATGATGCATAGTTCTAGGAACTCTGGCAGACTCCCAAACATGTGTGTGAGTGCCTTGCACTTAAGAACCCCAGAGAGGTCAGACAAGCCAGCCCACCAACAAACAACCAAAGTGCAGTTTACCTGCCATTAGCATCACTGATCTCCCAGTCTGTTTGAGAGACATGACATAAACTCACTGTGGCAGAGAATACTAGGGCTCATCCATATCTAGATCTCCTGTTCTTTTAGAACATATAGAAATACTACACCTCCCAGCTTCCTTGTTGGTAGGTGGGTTACGTGACTAGTTCTAGCTAGTTACATGTTAGTGGCTGTGATGTGTGTCTCTTCCAGGCTGGAATATTGAAGAACTGAAAAAGGTACTTCCATGCTTTCTGTTCCTTTGCCATGGTATCTTTGAGGGTCAGGTGTTGAGATGACAGCATCCCAAGATGGAGGGAGCTTGGGTCTCTGAGCCCCTAAATGGTGAAGAGACCCTAAGTAATCCTCATCAGGCTTTATGTGAGTGGAAAATAAACTTTTGAAGGGTTACATAATTCAGATACAGGGTTTCTTATTCAGATAGCACACCACAGTGTGGCTTATTCTGCCTAATGTGATGTTAAATAAAGTTATAAGAATTAAATGGAAGTAGAAGATAATGGCAAATGCGAATATTCACCAAATGAGATGTAGGGCCAACAAGTTTCCTTAGCCTAAGGAGGGTTGAGGTCAGTGTACATGGAAGTGGTTTTAAAGATGTGGAAGACTTGGATGGGAGAGGACAGGGGAAGGAGGAAAGATGTTCTGAGAAGGCAGTAGTGCGATGTTGTGAGCCAAGACTTCCACGGCTGCATGGGAGAGCTTCATAGTAGGACCCTGGCACTGTTGCCTTGGGAGAGGAAAGAGAAAGAAAACAAAAGTTCTTATCATTAAATATGAAAAGCTATTAGTCTGTGTGCACAAAGCTTGTCATTGTTCTCAATGTTTCAAAATTAGGGCTGCAATTCATTACTAGCATTCAGGATAGAGAATATCAGACTTTATTATTTGAAAGAGAACAAGACAAGTTACAACCGAACAAAGACAATAAGGACCTCTGGGCAATCAGAGGCCATTCTTGTGAACTCAGTGGTACTAGCTTGAGTCTAGCTCCGTCCCTTGGCCCCACTGTCTGCTGGGATTCTTCTCTAGAGGTGTGCAGTGTTGGCAATGCCAGCATATTTTATTGCACAGAGTTTGGGCCCATAAATCAGTTAGTTCATACAATTGAGTGTAATGACCAGTTATGTCACAACATTGCTAAAAGTCCCGTAGAAAATGGATCCAATCTATTTTATGCAGTTAATATTATTTTATTGAGTATGCATTATTGATTTTATAGAGTAGATAATTCTTTGAGAGATATGTGCATGAATTTGTATCAGCTCTGGCACCATTCTTTTAAAAGCACAGAAGATGCTGGCGAGGGTCTTAAAATTCAAGTCCACATTTTGTGATTGTTAACTTTATTCCATTGTCATTTAGATTAATTTCCTCCTGGGTTCCAGAAAACCAATTTTCCTATTTAAAGGCTGAATTGCCAGCTCAATTATAGACTGGTTTCCTCAGTCTGTATCTCCCGTAAATGGCCAAAGCTGGGTCCACTGCTGCTTCCTACCTGTATGTCCAGGCCCCTTGTGCACCCAGTCCCTCTGACAGTGAGTCTGATTACACTAGACTTTGAACTCAAAAGCCTGGACTCTCTATAGTCAGCTGGGCACTTGTGGGGTTTCCCTTTGGAGAGTGTTACGATGTGATACAGAACATTGGCTCTGGAGGCAGACTGACCTGGATTTCAGTCTCAGCTCTCTCACCTTATTTACTTTGTGCAAATCAAGATACCTCTTCATGATTGGCTTTCCTCATCTGTAAAATGGGCATAATGCAAGAGTAGTTGTGAGAATTATAAAAGATGGTATGTTTCATATTTGAAGTTAACAGGCCCTCAAAAGATCATTGCATGAATGAACCTAACTGTCAATGCTGGCAAGGTGCTATTCCAGGACTTGCTGCGGCTACACTGGGCCTGATCTGGTGTCCAGCAAGCCTACGTCTTTGAGAGTTAAGGCAGGAAGCTTATTACCACCTCTCACATGTGGTACGTTATGACAGGCACACTCAGAATTCCCTGTTTGGGAGATGTTCCTAATTTGACCTCTGTGGTATCTGCATCTTGAAGCAAGGGTACCTCCAAATCAAGGTAGCCCTATATGAAAATTCTTATAGTAGTTTATTCTTTACTCTTCAGTTTGTATGAAAATGACTGAAGGATTTGATAAATAGGTTTATACAATAGCCCTTAAATGAGAATTAAGTACAATTTGCTCTATACTAATATTTCCAAAACTGTCCTAGGTAATACTAATTCTTTGAGATGGTCTAAATGTTCTTAGAAAGAAAAAAAAAGTAGGATTCTAAGGATTAAATACATTTGGGGAACATTGAACTAAATTTTTTTTTCTTTTAGTTCAGTATTCTAATTTGTACCTTACATCTCTAGGATACCAGGCATAGACTAGGCATGCAAAAAATATTTGTTTCATGAATGAGTAAATAAATGAATGGCTGAGTTACACCTAGATTACTCTTCTTGGATCCAGTTTTGGAACCTCATCCGCTTCCTTTTTTATCCCTCACCTCTCATCCCTTACTTACATGGTCCTGGACCTGGTTTCTTCTCCTTCCCCACTAGCAATATCTTTTCAGGCCTGTATGTCCCTGTCTCAATTCTGAGGATGTGAGAGGAAACACCACTGTTTCTGGTATATTAAAGATTTAGGAAAGCTATTTCCATGCTTGTGAGTCCTTAGACTGTGTATATAGTGACCCTAGCAATTAATTCTCAGTTAGTAAACTCTGGAGTCCTGACTGTTTTCCCCCTGGGATGCTAAACCCTTAAAAGGAGCACCCCAGGCAGGACTTGCCTATAGTGGTCAGTCTGCAAGGTCTGTTTCAGAGGCTCACCTACCCTGTCCTTCTCCTCCTTACTTAAACAGACTTACGAATTGCCCTTTAAAAATCACAAAGTGGCTTCCTAGTTTATTCCTCTACTTTTTGCCCAAATAAGGGGCTCTCTTAGAAACTAAACACTGCCTTTGTTTTAGAGAGAAAATGCAGAAATGTCTTGACAGAGGCAAGGCACAGGCAAATGTATCATTGTGCTTGGGTGTTGCAGGCTATCACAGCCTTGGATTTCTGTTCTGCCAGCCAGGACTACTATGATGATAATATCTCATCGGGAAGTTTCCTATAGTTATTTCCCATTAGAATTTCCAAAAGGAGGTGATAGGATTTTCCTGCTACCTGAAATTCAACTAAACCAGACCTGATAACCCTCTCTTCTTTCATTAATAGCTGGAAAAATACGGCCATTGGGTAGGAGAAGGTGAGACCATTTTGAATGGCAGCTCTTTATTATGCAGAAATTCTGGTTGAGGTCATATATTGACCTGTCACCTCATGTGCAGAGCACCAGGGGTCGAAAGCCTGATCTATGCAAGATGACTAGGAAGTGGGTAAGGAGGAGGAGGCTCAGTGAAGTTCAGATGGTCTCTGAGTTGCCTTCAGGATTTTATCTTCAGTGCATGCAGCTTGTTATTCCTGCTTCCACATCTTTTCCTTTTAGATAAAAATAACAAGTCCCCTCATTAAAAAAAATGACAGCAGGTATGGCTTTGGCAGACTGACAGAGAAGACTAGTCCAGCCTACACAATCAGAAGGGGAGGACCTATGTCATTAGTTGAGAGCAAGACTTAATCATTTATAAGTTTGGCATGAATTAATTCAAGTGGACACTTTTTTTTTAAAAAATTTTTTTTTCAACGTTTATTTATTTTTTGGGACAGAGAGAGACAGAGCATGAACGGGGGAGGGGCAGAGAGAGAGGGAGACACAGAATCGGAAACATGCTCCAGGCTCTGAGCCATCAGCCCAGAGCCCGACGCGGGGCCGCGAGATCGTGACCTGGCTGAAGTCGGACGCTTAACCGACTGCGCCACCCAGGCGCCCCTCAAGTGGACACTTTTGAATGAAGCTTTTCTGTGAACCCCCAATGGACATACTTTCATGGATCCAGACTCTGGCAAGGGGATAAATGAATTTGTTGGGTTAGCTGAATCTTTGACGTGTCCTCCAAATAGCTTATTCATCCAGGATACAACCTGAAATTGTTTGGCAGATGTTTACCCTTCCTTAAGAGGCCCAGCTACAGTGATTAAACATGGCAAAGAGATATCCACAACTTGATGTCCTTTTCATTGGGAGAGTTAGGGAAAAGAAGGAGCATGGGATGTGAGAATTGACCAGATGGATTTTGATCCACTGTTAATGATCCATGACATGCTAACTATCTATTTCTAACTGACTGCTTGGTGGAAAGAGTTTCCTGGGGAAGAGGCTTCCCTCTTTGGACTGTTTCCTTTGCTTTAGTCTTCACTTTGTAGCTGACAGAACTCACAAGGGTGGTTCTTTGACCCAGCTCCAAAAGCACAGTAACTGGTGCTTTCAATGAGATAGGAGCTGTAGTGGGAAGGGGGTAGTTTCATTTATAGAAAACAGAGGCGAGAGGAGGAAGAGAAACAAAAGCTTCTCCTGCAAAGGGCCCTTCCTCCCCTGAAGGGCAAGCGTGGAGGACTGTGGTGGTGCCCACCACCAGCAGCACAGATTGTGCCCTTCTCCACAGTGCCTGGGCTGGCCGCTGTGGTGCTGGCTCTGCAGGGAGCTGGAGTGGGCGGGAGTGCCCACGCAGCCTCGGGCTGCAGGCTGGACATATTTCAGGAGGATGTGGTGGGATTTAGGCATGGCTTTGGATTGCAGAAATGCTTTTGTTTTTCCAACAGATTGCATCCCACAAGTAAACAGCACGCACAGACACACGATTCATTTTAACATGAAATCTGCACAGATGAAGTGCAAGGCATGGACCATATTGAATTGTCTTTGTTTTAGGACTCTTTGTCTGGATTGATGCCTCATTTGCATATGAAAAATATGTCCCTTTTTGCAGTGATCTCTTCTCCCTCCTTTTCTTTCAAGGATCAGTTCCAGTTTACAATTGAGAAGCATGACGTTTTTACTTTGTTGAAGGGTAGAATGAGTGGGTTAGTGACTGAAAGGAGACAAGTCAAGAAAATTGTACCTACTTGTTTAATATTTTGTTTATCTTAAAGGTGAGATATCTATTTGACTTCTCCACAGTGGACTTTGGAGAAGAACAAAAGCTTACAAGACAAAGAGAGAATATCAGTTTTCTTTTCCTGTAGTAACAAATTATTACAAATTTACCAGTTTAGAACAACACCCAAATATAAGTCAGAAGTTCAGCAGGGTCTTCTGGATTCTTTAGTTAGGGTCTCATCTTGCTAACAATCACGTTATCAGCTGGGGCTGCAGTTCTCATCTGAGATTCAGGGTCCTTTTCCAAGTTCACTGGTTCTTAGCAGAATTTAGCTCTGTGCAGCTGTAGTACTGGTCTCTATTTCCTTGGCCCATGCCCCCTTCATCATCAAGTCAACAGTGGCACATTGAAAATTTCTCATGCTTAAATCTCTGACTTTCCTTTCTGCAACATCTGATTTCCTTTTGTACTGTTAGCTGAGAGAAAGCTCTGCTTTTGAGGGCTCATACAATCATCTCAGGCTCGCACAATCCATGTCTCCCTATTTTAAGGTCACTAATTAGAAACCTTAATTACATATGCAGAGTCCCTTGGCCACGTTAAGGTAGCATATTCATGGTGTAGCACCAGGGGGACCAAAATTCTGCCTGCCACAGTGGGGGAAGAGGGATTCAAGGCAGGAGGCATAGCAGGACTAAAGGTGTGGGCATGGTGTATATGAAAAGATAAAGGGAAACATGGCTAGGATTTTAGCATTTTTATAGTTGTTTGTATGATTGCATCTTAGAAAGAACACTGGAAACAAGTAGACTAGTTAGGAGTTATGATGGGCACAGACACATTCTTCATGCTGTTAAGAAAGGGTTTCACTACAAGTACTGCATACTGGTTAAGTGGAACTGAAGGATCAGAAGGACTGTGTTCAGCTTTTTGTTTTGCTATTCATTAAGTTTATTACTTTGGCCAGATTATTTAATTCTGCTAAGCTTGAGTTTTCTCATGTGCATAGTGAAAGTAATAATACTTTTTAGCTTATAGGGATGGTGTGAGGTTGAATGAGCTAGGGAATATCCTAGCATATAAGCAGTGGTCAATAAATGTTTGTAATTTTTATTATTACTTACTTTTTCCCTTGTATCAGAAAAATGGCCCAGAATAATTCATATCAAGCTGGGAGTGGTTTTAATTTAGTTTCTATTCTCTCTCTTCCATCAGGTAGTTATACGATTTTCCCTTCTTTGTGTTACATTTTTGTCACATTTAAAGTGAAGATGATGCTAATTATGCTAATCATGTCAAAAGTAAGTTGGTGACATTAGAGCACTTTGAAATAATCACTTGTTATTTATGAAATGTATATGATTGTATAGAGGAAAGCAATCCTGATTTCTTTTAGCTCATTCTTTGAGTCACCCTACAACTAAGGGAAGAAGTTCAGGATATTTCCTGTGAGCCCATCATTCAATAGGATGTAGAGAAAACCAAACATCATGAGGAGCATGTTGGAAGTGAACTTACCCCATAGATGGGCAGCATAGCTGGCTGGCTAAGGGATGTGAATTGAGAAATTGAGAGGTGTCAGTCAAACTCCCCCTAAAATCTTTTCTATCAATCTGTGGCAACAAATGCCCCAAATACTAATATTAGAGATTTTTTTTTTCCTTTTCCAATATTAAGACCTCAAAAACAATGTGGTGGAATACAAAGAATATTTCACTCAAAGCAGGAAATCTGCATCCTACTTTGGTTCTAGAACCAATTAGCCATAAGTCATATACCCTTTCTGGGACTTATTTGTGAAAGACAAAGGTTGGTCTAGGATGATCTCTAAGGTCCTTTTCTTCCTTAAGATTCTATGACTTAGACTGCTAAGAGAGGGTGGATTTGTAAAATCTTTGGTCTTAATGTGTAAAAGTTGGGTAAGTTACATCCTAGCAGCACATATTCCAGGAGGATTACTCTAGGGGCATAGGCAAAAGAGAGGGCTGTTGTAGGGTTTCTACAGGCAACAGAGGACACTGGCATGCATAGGGCCAGAGTTGGGTGAAGGGGCATGAAGGAGGAGGTGATTCAATAGGGGAGATGGTCTCATGGTGAGTGGAGAGGTAGGAGTGCCATGAAGCCCCTTGCCCACTTTCCGCTGGTGACAACCTTTGACTGGAAAGCTCATCTATTGGGGCGCCTGAGTGGCTCAGTCAGTTGTGTTTGACTCTTGGTAACCCCATTTCAGTCACTGTGCTGACAATGCAGAGCCTACTTGGGATTCTATTTCTCCCCCACCTGTCTCTCTGACCCTCTCCCACTTCTCTCTGTCTCTCTCAAAATAAGTAAACATTAAAAAAAAGTAGTATCTATTCAGATATCTGATTCATACTATAAATTTAGTAGCCTGTTTCCCAGGCTGATTGAACTCTACTGGTGAAAGCTTCATCTATAAATGAAGCTAATTTTACTTTATTTGTCTGAGTCTAGGGGTCAGGTTATATAGGTTTTTGAAATTCATTTAACAATGAGGTATATTTATTCTGGGATATACATTATCTCATTTGCCTCAAAAAAAAAAAAGACAAGGAATTTAATTTAAGGTTTTGTATGTCATAGTTTGAGAAAACTAGAATAAGAAGCAGAAAACCTGATTATAGTCTGAGCTCTGGCATTAAATAGAGATGTGGACTCGGACATTCTGTAACCCTCTCGGTCTCATCTCTTATCAGTGATGTGGAGTTAATAATACCTGCCCCAACAGCCTATAAAGCTACGTGAAGTGCTTTGCACAGTGCTTTGCACTTAGTAGATGCTCCATAACTATCAGCTATTATTTTTTCCAGCCCTGGCACAATACCTAGAAAATTTGAAACAATCAAAAAATAGTTATTGACAGAATAAATGAGAAAAAAAAAAGGTGTTGTGAAGTTTAAAATAAGCCAATGTATGCAGTGACACATAGGAATAAGTTATACTCTAGTTGTTGAAGCAACAGTTTTTCACATATGCAACAACATTCTAAAGAAATCCTTAAACCTTAAATGTCTCTTCTTAGCTGAGGTATCTCTTACTTAAGTCAGGTGGATGGTATAATTGCTAGTGTTATCTCATCTCAGAGATACTTTCCCTGAACACCCTATCTAAAATAGAACTTCTCCAATTATTCTCTACCCTTTATCTTGCCCCGTTTTCCTTTTCAGCATGTACTATTGCCTTGACAAGTCTACTTTTATTATCTGACTGCTCATACTGAATGTAAGATCCATGAAAATGGGTCTTTTGTCTGTTTTTATCTTTTCTCACGAGTATAAACTGGATTTGTACAACAGCACACAACATAGAGTAGGTACACAGGAAAGATGTTTAGTATCTTTGGGGGATGCTTCAGCTGTGATAATTATTTTTCTTAAATGATCAACCCCTTTTCACTCAGTCAAAAAGCCTATAATATATTACATCTAGTTTGAAAGCAGTAGCAGGGATTTTTCTAATGTCTTATAGAAGGTATCATTGAATGTAGATGGATCTCATGACCAGGACCTGGAAGCTGTTTGTCTATGATTGTTTGTCTGCTTAGGGATGGTTAGGATAATTGCTTCCCAAATGGAAGTGCTCTCAATCCCGATAGCTACAAAGGTATCTAAGTTAGGAGAAACACCAGTAATTCTGCTATGTGCCCCATAAAAAATTAATAGCCATAAAAGTCAAATTGGCTTCCTTACTAACAAATGAACTTTACTACTCGCTTTAGCTTACAGACTCTTAGTAACTGATATGTAAAAAATACCAACTAGGGAAAGATATTTTCCTGCTTTATAGGCTTTAAAAAAACCATTTAATTCAATCTGGCACCCAGGCTGAATGTAAAATAGCTTCAGAGCAGTATTGATGGGACAACACATGATATAATTAAATCTATGTATCAATCCATCAAGTTTAAGATAAAAATCAATCACATGCAAACAGATACCTTTAGGCGGGAAAAAAAGCAAGCATTTGCTTCAGCCCTGCTCCTATGTTGTATCCTGTTGGTCTCTTCTTGGAGCATATTCTCACCTGCTGTAGGATTATCCTTTAGAATTTTTTGAGGGCCTGCTTTGTGCAGTGCTCTGAATAAAATGTAAGGGTCTCTGAGCTTGCATTGAGGTTTCGAAATTAGTCCACTCTGGAAAAAATGACAGAAAATCACTTTCCCATGTAGATCACTGTGGATCAAAGAGCCATGATCTGGGGCCTAAAACCCACCGGGGGAACTTGTTAAGCTTGCAGATTCTTGAGCCCCATTACAGAGATTCTGATTATACTATAGGTGGTCCCAATGCCATACTTTGAAAAATAGTGTCATTTGCAGCCACAAGCCCTGAGTAAGAACTCAGGCTCCATCACTCACAAATTCTATGGCCTTGGGCAAGATAATGAATCTTTTACTAAACCTCAGTTTTCTCATTTGTAATTCAAGCTGATGGATGATAAAGTATTCTGGATACATTCTCATCTAATCCTACTTTAGAGGATAGTGTAAGAGTAAATGAGGCAACGTGTGTAAAACATTTAGCTCAGTCTGATAAATATTGTACCATCACTACGATCAGTAGCTAAGATGTACTGAACGCTTAGTCTGAGGGATGCTGTTCTAAGTACTTTACGTGTATTTACTCTTTTAACTCTCAGGTAGATATTGCAATTATACCTGTTTTATACAATTGAGAAAACTGAGGCACATAGAGATTAAGTACCCTGTTTCAGATCACACAGCAGTGAAGTGGGTAGAGCAAAGACAAGAATCCAGATTTGTGTGACCGCACAAACTTTATCTGCTATTAGTACTTATTTCCACACAGAGCCCACCTAGCTTTCTTCTTCTGGTTTTACGTCTTCTCCACACTGAAGCCGTCTTCCTGGCTCATCTGTTGTCTTTCTACATGTTCTGGTACCAACACCGTTATCGGTGAAGGGGAACTCGACACAGATATATAAATGCTAAAGTAAGAAACTACCTCACCGAACTTAAGAAATGTAAATAATCTGCTATTCTAGAACACACCCACACACTCACCCCCCCTCTCCCCCCACACACCCAACAGTAGATGAGAAATGAGAAGAATTAGTATAGTGTTTGTTTGTTTGCTTGTTTTGGTCTAGGATAGTATGCCTCCTCAAGAGGAATCAGTAAGGAAACGTTTAAGAACCAAATGGAAAATTTAGTATTGTTGATGGCTAGCTGTGGCTGGTGGGATTGTGAGTAATTCCTTTACTTCTTTTGCCTTTTCTGAATTTTGTACTGCAAATAACTTATCATACTTTTGAACTCAGAAAGAAAAAAAAATGCTTTCTTCAAATAAAAAGCAAATTAATTGCAAGTAGGACCTCACAGCGTTAGTCTTTTATTTCTCCAGGCTGCTGCTCACTCCTAGGCATGCATCCTGGTCACCTCCATAGGACACTGAGAGAAAAGCTGATCAGTATTTTGGTGCCAACGGGAGGAAAGAGTTGCTGGTGAGAGAGGGAATATTTTAAAACTCTGTGAGCTCTGTTAGAAGTATGCCTCAGTTCACTGACCTTGAAAATTAACCTAGGGTAACCAGAGGACTAAGCCCCAGAATAAACAAACAGGCAAGAAAATTCATTTCTAATTTTGACCAAATGTTAACAACATGTTATGTTTCCATGATGCCAAAACTTATTAACTTAATGAAAAACAACATCAGCCACGTCGTTGGAAACACAAAAATCAATATGGGTGTTATTTTATTTTATTTTATTTTATTTTTTTAACGTTTATTTATTTTTGAGACAGAGAGAGACAGAGCATGAATGGGGGAGGGTAACAGAGAGAGGGAGACACAGAATCTGAAGCAGGCTCCAGGTTCTGAGCTGTCAGCACAGAGCCCGACGCGGGGCTCGAACTCACGGACCGTGAGATCACAACCTGAGCCGAAGTCGGATGCTTAACCGACTGAGCCTCCCAGGTGCCCCAATATGGGTGTTATTTTATAGATCAAGCTATCACTTTATAGATGGAATTTCTCTACTGTTCATGTATTTGTTTAGTTACCGCTTGACATAGTTAGAGGTCACACTGGATTCTGAAGAGATACTCGTGCTTCAAAGAGAATAATTATGAAAATACCATGTTGTAAAAGGAAATGTAATGAAAAAGGCCCTAGTACTTTTCAGGGCCAAAAAAGAACCATTGAAAATGTTCAATTTTCTAATAATGTGATTACAAATTTTTTTTTAATTTTTTTATTTTTGGATAGCACAGTGCAATCCATTTATGACTACATTGAAAACCTACAGGTATAAAGAAATTATAGACCATATGGGACAATCCTCTACAACAATAATAATCTCCCAGACACACTGATGCATTAAACAACTTATAATAAGAGTTGCTTGCCAGCTAATGGTAAAGGAGGCTGCAGAACTAAGGTATTTCATGGTGTTTCATATAAAAGCAGAGCTTCTAAAATGGGGAGAAATGTTGTTAGCTCTTGAGAATGTGGAGAGGAAAAGTTTGTTATTTGTGTAGCCAAAGAAGTGATACCTTACAATAATGGTATCTCACATTTATATATTATAATACTCTCAGATATTTGGTATATTTTTAGATCTATTTTATCATTCTGTTCCTATTACAGCTCTATATCAGGTAGGCATTTTCACTCCAGATTGATGAAGAAACTAAGGCATGGTTAAACCATTGGCTTGAGGTTACTGGTAGGGTCAAAACTATAACACAGGCTATTATACCTACCAAGCTGGGGCTTATGCACTAATTTTTGTCAGTTTTGAAGATCTGTTATATAAAATACAGGTATAAAAATATCTATATGAAAATTAAAAACAAACAAACAGTAAGAAAAAACACCACCAAAAAAGTCCAGCACGTAGTTTGCTTTGTCTGTATAACATTTATTATGTAGACTTGTCCAGATCAGTGAATGTGAAAGTGCAATGTTTCAGAAAGTTTGGGTAATTGACTACTATTCTTTGACATCACTTATGCCCAGCTGAAGTTAAAATTTGGACAGATCACACACACCACATCTATGTATATATAATAGACTATTACTCAGCCATAAAAAAGAATGAAATATTGCCATTTGGAATGACATGGATTGAGCCAGAGAGTATTATGCCAAGCGAAATAAGATGGTCAGAGAAAGACAGATAGCATATGATTTCACTCATATGTGGAACTTAAGAAACAAAACAAATGAGCAAAGAAAAAAAAGGAAGAGACAAACCAAGAAACAGACTCTTAATTATAAAGAACAAACCGATGGTTATCAGAGGGGAGGTTGGTGGTAGGATGGGTCAAATAGGTGATGGGGATTAAGGAGTATACTTACGATGACCCCTGGGTAATGAATGGAAGCGCTGAATCACTATATTGTATACCTGAAACTAGTATTCCACTGTATGTTAACTAACTGAAATTTAAATAAAAACTTTAAAAAATAAGCAAAGGTAAGAAAGAGATGGTGACTGGGGTGCTCTTTCAGATAGGGTGGTCAGACAGGCCTTTTTTTTTTGACAAGGTAAAATTTTAAAAATATATTTTAGTCAATTTGTGGTTATGTAAACAGTTTGACTTTATCAAAAGTAGTGGATATGAAAAGATTAAGGCAATATGTGATGGTAGAATCATGTTATATTCATCTTTTGTCCAACTCTACTAGAAGCTTCTCCTTTGCTGCCACATCCCACCCAGGTGATTCTGGTACCTTCTATTTATTCTTCAGGTCTCAACTTAGTTGATCGCTTCCTCAGACAGGCATTATCTTTTCAATTCTTCCTAAATGCTCCATACCTCCACTTCCATAATGGTAATCACATTTGTGTTTAGTGTCAGTCTGTCCTACTTGATTGAGTTACCAGAGTGCTAAAATGAAGCTTCTTGGTTCACCTTAACATTTTCTTCCTTTTATCTCTGTAAATGTGGAGATTTGGATAAGAACATGAGAATTTATCTTCCATTTGGGGGATTGGACTTGCATGTGTAAACCCATACAATGATATAGAGTATTTAAAGTTCAATACTAATCACATACCGAGGGGAACAAAGATGGGTGCCTGTAAGTGACTTTATGGCTGATTAAGAAAATGGTTTTAGATATTTATATTCTTGCATTGGGAAGATCTAGTAAGCAATGAACTTTTCTGCCTTTGCTCTTTTAGAGAACCATATCATGTAACATATTCTGGTAACTGAAATCACCAATGGTTCCTTTTGCTAGTAGGTTGCAGCTGATGAGGGTTGATAGTTTTACCTTCTTGGATTAATTTGAAAAAGTACGTAATAAACTCAGTTATAAACAACAGAAAGGAAGCTATTATGACTGTTGGTAGGCTTGAGAAAGGGAGTTACATAACCTGGTTCACCTGTTTCTAAAGTCATTTTGTTTGCTGGGTAGAAAACATAGGGGGCTGGAGTGGAAGAAGACAGACTATTTAGGAAGCTATATGAATAGTCAAGACGAAAATAGGGTGGCTTGTCCTAGAATTGTGGAAATGGAGGAGAGAAGTGGACATATTTGAGATGTATCATGAAATAAGATCCAGAGGATTTATTTTATGGGTTGGATATGTTGTGTAAGGAAACTAAATTTGCCTGCTGATTTTTGCTATAAGTAACTGGCTCAATGGAGGTGCCATTCAATGAAATGACAAAGCTTATATGGTGAGTGAGTGAAACTGAAAGTTCCATTACGGACATTTTAAATTCTAGATGCCAAATGCCAAACGATTGATATATCCAACTGTCCTTTTTGTACAAAATTTGCAAATTATTACATTAATTGTGTTTTAAAATAATTTCTTAACCTGTTGCTCTTTTTTGAGGGGGGGGGCAGTTTGTGAACTCCTTCCAAAGATAGGATAGAGTGCTTTTGTGCTCACTTTTGTACTCCTTGTATTTCTGGGGCCTCTTGAATAG
Organism: Lynx canadensis; assembly: GCF_007474595.2. NCBI lineage: Eukaryota > Metazoa > Chordata > Mammalia > Carnivora > Felidae > Lynx > Lynx canadensis. The sequence goes on from NC_044304.2 coordinate 101,573,533, forward strand.
CTGAGTGAATGAATAGATGGTGATAGAGACTTCCAAATTGCTTATTCTTTCTTTATCTCCCGGTCTTGCCTCTTTTTCTTTTTTCCCATTCACTCTGTGTGCCAGTTCCCTGCTTTTTTTCAGTTTAAGAAAAAGCACTAAACTGAAAATAATCACATTTGGTTAGGAGTCTCCACTAGCTGTCTGACTCTGGAAGGTCTAATTAATATTTTTCTGAGCCTCAGTTTCTTCACCTGAAAAATGAGGCAATTAGAGGTGATCTCTGAAGTTTCTTCCAGTTTGAAAATTCTGTGGTATTTTTTTTCTGAGATGTGCAAATCAAATATGTACTTGTAGGTTTTACTTTATAACTGTTTCAAAGGAATGTATTTTTAGAAAGAGATAATTTAAGGGCACCTGGGTGGCTCAGTCGGTTAAGCATCTCCTCTTGATTTTGGCTCAGGTCATGATCTCACGGTTTGTGAGTTCAAGCCCCTCATCGGGCTCTGTCAGCTAGAGCCTGCTTGAGATTCTTTGTCTCCCTCTCTCTCTCAAAAATAAATAAACGAATAAACATTAAAAAAAGAGACAATTTAGAGATAATCAATTCAACTCACTTATGTGAAAGGTGAAGGAAGTGGAACCCCGAGATAGGCTTTCTCACTTATAAGATAGACAAAAATGATCATAATGGTAACCATAAGAACAATAACGATAAAGAAGAACACCTACATCAAGATTCTTGTAGGAATAAAATTACATAAAACATTCAAAAGTGCCTTGTTAGGTATAAATATTCAATAAATGCTGGTTCTCATGATGATTACTGTTAAATGTCATGTGACTTTCCCAAGGATATCTAACTAGCAAGTGGCAAGCTGGGGCTAAAATGTTTCCTTAAGAGGGACAAGCCTTCCATTTCTCTGCTAGGCCCTTCCCATCTTTTCCCCCAGAAATCAGAGCTGACTATGCTTTAAACATTGTAGTGATAGTGCACTAACATGGTTATGAGCATATGTTAGGGGCAAGATAAAACATGGGTCTGAAACTAGGTTCTTGTACTCTATCTGTGTGACATTGGATAAGTTACTGAATGTTTATGAGTCTCAATCTCCTCATCTGTAAAATAGGGGTAATAATAATGGGCACCATGCTCAAAGAGATGTAGTGAGGATGAATGATGTAATGTATGTCAAGTACTTGGGGGTGTTCATAGCATGGATAAGGTCAACAAACAGTACCTATCCTAAATATCTGCCCTCACCACCCTCCCCAAACTTGCCGAGTGACAGAAGTTCTCCACGTTGCCTACATGGAAGCTATTACATGTATTCTTTTGTTGTTGTTGTTGTTGTTGTTGTTGTTGTTGTTGTTGTTGTTGACTTCATATTTATTAAGATGATTTTTTTCAGGTATATAATCGAATACTAAGCTAATTATCAGAAATATCTGATAAAGAACCTTATCATTTCCTGTGCCATACTTAATGTATGGATGATGTTTCTCTTTTTTTTTCTTTTTTTAATGTTTGTTCTTAAAATTTATTTTTAAAAACTTAAATCCAGGGTAGTTAACATATAGTGTAGGATTGGTTTTAGGAGTAGAATGGGTGATGGGCATTAAGGAGAGCACTTGTTGGAATGAGCAGTGGGTATTATATGTAAGTGATGAATTACTAAATGTCATGCATTCTTTTTTTTATTTTTAAAAAATGTTTATTTTTGAGAGAGAGAGAGAGAGAGAGAGAGAGAGAGGAAGACTGCACAAGCAGGGGAGGGGCAGAGAGAGAGGGGGACAGAAGATCCAAAGAGGACTCCATGCTGACAGCAGAGAGCCTGATGTGGGACTCAAGCTCGTGAACCATGAGATTGTGACCTGAGCCAAAGTTGGACACTTAACCAACTGAGCTAACCAGGCATCCCAAAATTACATGCATTCTTGAAGGAAGGTCTCAATACTGCCAGCCATGGTAGACAAAGATACCAATTCAAAGATCGTCTTGGGAAATATTGTCAGAGCAGTTTAGTTTGGATGTTAGAAGGTGACAACAGTGCATCAGGCCTGTTATGAATTGAACGGAGGATGAAGGGCCATTAGAGGGTCTGCAGGAAAGAAATGAAAACTCTTAGATTAGTCGATGTGTTTGAATATGGAAAATATTATTGGTTTTTGATAGATCTGTGGTAACAAAAGAAAATATTAGGGATAGTTCATGTAAATCTAAGTAAATGACACACAGAGCTTCAAGAAAACACATGGATAGTAAAGAAAATGTCATCATTGTTCGTTATTTTTCTGGTTGAACGATATGACACAGTTAAAATTATTTAATCACTGATTACCTGTGTACCCCCAAATAGTAACTTCATTCTACTGGGAAGTTGGTGGGTGGAAGGGAAGGAGTTGAGGGATGGTGGTGAGAAACTAAATTCTCATCTAAAATGACAAGAAGTCAAAAAATAATATCTAAACTCAATAAATAAAAAATAAGTATTTATATTTGGAAACATTAAGGCAATTACAAGGAGAAACAGCTAAAAGTAGAAAGTGGTTATAGCTGAAGAACAGGATTGGGGAGTGGGGCATGATGGGGAGACCACTGTTTTGTCTTGTATGCACTTATGTACTTACTGTTTCACTTTTAAAGTGATGACTATTTTGATAAAAAAAAAATAGGAAAAAAGAGATTACCTACATCTGTCTGTACTGTTTGTATCTTTCCTAAATGAAATAAATAGGAATTATCTGTAAAATTTATATAAAGTTTATAAAGACTCTGACGGTGGTTTCAGAAATATAGCTCCCACACATTACGAATAAGGATCTCTATAATATGTAGTATTGGCAATAGCATTCTTCTGACATTTAGATACAAACTTAAGGAATCATTACGGTTGGAAATAAAGCTTGTTTTGATTGGTTTACCAGTAAGCTTGTATTAATATCACCAAATCCATGTCTTCAACCAAAAACGGAGGTTGCAAATATTTTTTTACAAGTGGATCTCATGATAATTCATGGTATCACTTCTTTTTAAAAAGATTTTTTTGAGTGTAGCTGACACACAATGTTATACTAGTTCCAGGTGTACAACATAGTGATTCACCTTCTCTGTATATTAAGCTATGCGCACCACAAATGTAGCTGCCATCTGTCCCATACAACACTGTTATTATAATGTGATAACACTTCTCATTCTTTTTCTATACTTTTAGCTTATGAAGGGAAGGAACTGAGTCTTCTTCTCATCTTTGGTAACTCTTAGGACCAGAGACTGAATATATGAATTATATATGTTTTCATTCGTGACTTAAATTACATGGCATTTCTTCTTATGAATTTATGCAAGCCAGTAAACCTTTATATTTTATTTTATATAATGGTTTACTTAGCCAAAAAGATGGTTTTTGATAGAATCATTTTTGTTTTATATACTCTGGAAAATATAAAATCCTATCACACATTAATTTTATATTTACTAGCAGATTTGGTGAAGGAGGTGAATGGTGTTACAAGATCATCGTGGAATCACATGAAATTAACTTAATATTCAAAATACATCTCCCATGCCATGGGGATGTTGATGGTGATTCTTTAAAGCATCTGAGAATAGTGGTATTTGAATATATTCCCTAGGTTGATTGTATTAAGAACTTAGAACAACATTATAAATTTAACCTATTATTTTCATAGTTACAATAAGAACTGATATTTCTGTGTAAGGCTCAAAAATAATATTAATGAAATTGAGTCAAGTAATTTCTAGGTATCATAATATATTTAAAGTAATCTACTTGAACTGGGACTTCTGCATCCAGTAAAAATGAAGTAATAGGGGCTGAATTTATACTTCTACTCGAAACGAGCAAAGATGGACAAAATGTGTGAAAAAAGTTTGAGAACATTGTGCATCATACGCTGGGCTTCAATAAATTTAAAGGTATTCAAGTCACACAAAGCATATTCTCTGACCACAATGGAAATAAATTAGAAATCAATGAAGTATTCCATATAACAAATTAACAAATGAAATTGTTTATATTACACAACAAGTCAAGTGAAAATATCTTTGGGCTTGGGGGAAAAAACCTCTCAGTTCCTATTCGTCAAGAGGAAAAATCATGTTAGAGTGTATAAAAATGGCCAATATAGGAACAACATTTTGCATATGAGTTTATGCTAGAAAAATAATGTGTACTAGAGGGATATAAGATCATCAAATAACCATGTGCTCTTGAGAAATGAAATGAATTAGTAGACTTTGAGATCTAGATGTTCTAATGCATCGGGTAATTTTATTTTTTTCTTGAATGGCATATGTAGCCTAAAATTTGGTAAAACACATTTCAGGCAGACAGCATTTAAATAGGATTTAAATATCTTTGAAATATTTTTTTTTTCATGATTCTCATCCTTTGGCAGGGGGATAGACATTTTCAAATTGGTTCTACCATACATATATACAGCTAATTCACTTTTTATTTCTGCTCAACACCAATACAGGTATTCTGGGACTTTTTCTTGACTTGTAATTACATCTCATTTACTCCCACATCTGTGCCTTTGCTCATGTTGAAACTCCACATGAATACCTTTCCTGGCTCCTCCCATCTTGTTTTTCAAAACTCATCTATTTAAGCTCCCAGCTTACCCACTATGGACTTTCCTTCAACTATTCTGACCTGCCAGGAATGTTCCTTTAGAATTTTATGAGTAATCAAGACTAAAGAAGTATAACACAAACTCTCTTACTAATTTTTAATTCAGTGGGTTTTAAACTATAGTAGGCATAATAATCACTTGAGAGTGATTGCAAAAAATGTGTTTGGCCAAATTGTCAGAGATCCCAAACCATTAAGACTAAGAGATCAGGAATTTGTATTTTACTAAAGATCCTAGGATGTATTGATGTGATAGTCTGCATGTTACACTTTGAAAAAAAAACAAACAAAAACCAAAAAACAAACACAACTCTTTATTGAATTTCAATAACTCAATCTGTTTCACTCAGAGATGCACAGTGTCCAATTCTTTTATATTTTCATATTATCAAGTAGAGTGCTAAGCATATAATGGATGCCCAATAAATGCTCACCAACTGATTGAAGCAATGCAGTTATACACTTAATGTACATTAGGTTCCCTTATTCCTAGTTTCACTTTCCATGGTTTCAGTTACCTGAGGCCAATCACCATTCAGATCTTCCTTCTCACCTATCATCAGAAGGTCAGTGGTAGCCTAAAGCTATGTCATAATGCCTGTGTCATTCACTTCACTTCCGTAAGGCATTTCATCATCTCACAGCATCACAAGAAAAAGAAGGGTGAGTATAGTATATTTTGAGAGAGACCACATTCACATAACTTTTGTTACAGCATATTGTTATAATTTTCCTATTTTATTATTATCTCTTACTGTGCCTAATTTATAAATGAAACTTTACCTGAAAACAACACAGTATGTATAAGGTTTGGTACTCTCTGTGGTTTCAGCCATCCACTGAGGTGCCTTGGAACATATGTGTCACTGATAAAGAAGGACTACTGTACGTACTCTTTAGTTATTTTCTTCACTGATTGCACAGCTATTTATCTTAATTTTTTTTTCTAAACTTGTGATTTGATTTCTCTTGTGAATGATAGAATTTTAGAGCTAGAAAGTCTTTCTAGAATTAACTTAGCTTGGTTCTCTCATTTTTCGATGAAATAGTTCAGAGCATGAGAGGTCAACAGATTTACCCAACAATTACCCAAGTTCACACAGTTACTTAGTGAGAGAGCTATAGGTACAGAAGCCAACTCTCCAGGCTCCTAAGCCTAGTGTTTTTGCTGCTGCACATTTTGTCTCTTACTAAGAAATTTGCCCAGTGACTCGAGGTAGTGGCACAAGTGATTAAGACTGAAACACACATTTTTCAATAAATTTAGTGAAAATATTTCATGTCATTCCAGAGAACGCATAGTAGCTGTTGCATTAGCTTATTTGTTCTGGATAATTTGGGTTCAGATAATTCCTTGTTCTGTGAATTGTAGAGACTTTAGCAGGATCCCTGGCCTCTAAGCACTGGTTGCTAATAGTACACTTTACTTGTGCCAATAAGAAATGTCTCTAGACATTGCCAGATGTCCCCTGGGAAACAAAATCACTCCCAGTTGAGAACCTCTGCTTTATATAGACAAGGACATAAATTCTTGAATTCTTGGATTCTTAAATTCTTGGAAAGACTCAAAGGGTCTTTTGAGACCTCTTCAAGAAACATATTTGTGCATGGGAAGGTGCTTTGCATTTGAAGCAATCACTGTCTGAAGACACCAAATACATATGTTCTAAACAAAAGGATGGTGAAGGTAGGAGTGCAGCGCAGTACTGTAAGTAGAACGTGTAAGTCATATTATAGTGTGATTTAGATGGATTTTTTATAGCTTTTTTATTTATATGAATTTTTATTATGCTCCTTTTTATTTTATTTCTCAGTGTATAGCGCCTGTTATTTCTTTAACTGGAACATTATGTTATGGTTTAAAGAGTGATTTTTCATCATCTGTAACCAATGTATATATAATCTAGACATGAAGTGTTTGTTTTGCGGATTTTTCAGAAGTCAGGAAAAATTATGTAGATACACCCTTTGGAAAATGTACGTACATATAATACCTTGTTACATACAATGCGTCTTGTCCCTCCCCCACTTTTTTTTGAATGTAGAAGCTTAGGGAAGCTTGTTTGACTGCTTGAGTCAAGCTTGACCTTAACAGAATAATTTCTTGAAAGGTATCTGCTCATCTTTGCTGTTTTGCTAAAGAAAACAGCATCTTTCTGTTCTCCCAGGATACGAAACATGAGCTGAAGTTTAACGGATGAGCAACATCTTATCAAACAGCTGCTAGAGAAACATCTCTTTGGTGTAAATCAGGGTCCAAAAGAAAGGAAGAGAAATATTATGTAAGAAAAATTTTATCCCAAAGAGTAGCTTGCAAAACAGAAGCAGCATGCAGGGAGTGGTAGGTTGAGTTCCAGTCCTGGCTCTGTTTGGTACATTGGGGTGCATTAAAAAATAATGTTTATTTCTTTTTGAGAGAGAGAGAGAGAGAGGGAGAGAGAGAGAGAGAGAGAAAGAGATACACACACAAGAGCATGAGTAGGTGAGAGGCAGAGAGAGAGAAGGAGACACAGAATCTGAAGCACTCCAGGCTCTGAGCTGTCATCCCAGAGCCCAGTGCAGGGCTTGAACCCACGGATTGTGAGATCATGACCTGAGCTGAAGTTGAATGCTTAACCGACTGAGCCACCCAGGCACCCCAGGGTGCATTTTTATTTATCAGTGCATGATAGTGTTGGGTTAGATGATCTTGTACATGTTTGTACTGCACATCTACTCCACAAGTTCCAATTATTTATATTGCTCAGAATAAAATATTTCTCAGCAGAAAGAAGAAAAATAGCATTAGAGAAATGTTCCAAGTAATAATGTATACCTCACCAGGAAAAAACTGTCCTCTTTTAGATGGTTGGACACAGGATTTTACTTAGAGGACGTATGCATATGGACACTTCATACACAATAGTTCTAATTAAAACAAAATACTAACCTCCAGATGATTGCCTTCTTCTGTGGGTAAAAAAAATACTCTTAGCAGTATTCTGCTCAATTAGGTCAATTACTTGTTTAATATTTAAAGGAAGTAATACTCAGCGATTATAGTATTGATGATTTTTGTAATTAAAATATAGAAATTATAAATATCAACTGCTTAGACTCCAATTAGCTTATTAGCATGCAGTAGAGAGTATATACCTACATTATTGGTATCATTTTTCTTATTCAGTTCATGGCAACTAAGTACTGTCAGCCCTTAATACGATTACGTCAAGCTTTCATACAAGTTAGCTCTTGGCCAAAGTCTGACACAGACAGTCAATATCTGGGCTTAATTATGTTGATGAACAAAAAAAAGTCACCTTTTTGTGTGTAGGCTAAATGCTCACTGTGTGTAGGGAGAACAGCTGTTGCACTTTTGATCTCACCCTAAAGATTGGAACAAAAGGTCAGAGATCTTTTGATGCAAGCTAATTAAAATATCAGTGATTATGCACATCATGTAAGCTTGCTCTTGGATCAGTGTGTAAAGCAGAAATTTCTTTTTTATATTTATTATGGCTGTGCACTTTGTTGTAATAGTTTAGATGTGTAAGTGCCAAAAAGATCCACACATTCTTTGAAAGAATACTCAAATATTCCTGTAGTTGTTTCTTTTTCCTTTACAAAATTGAGTACATTAATGTATGTTTTTCCTATTCACCCCAAAGGGCAATTGAGTCTGGGAAAGAAAATTGCAAACATGGAGACAAGTAGGTTCTGTCAGATCATTATTGAAACCAGATGGGGATATTCTTCATTGGTGGTTGTCAGGCTTCTGGTCATATAGCTGTGAATATTCCAGCTGAATTAATTGGATTAGCTATTTTAGAAATTTGTCACCATAGATCAAAGTGTGACCTATGAACTATCTACCTTACAATCAACAGAATGTTTTAATTTAAATGCAATTTGCATTTTCCCTGGCCTCACAACCAGATATTCTGTTTTCATAGGTCTGGAGACGAGCTTGAAAAGATGTATTTCCTAACAAAAATTCCAGGTGATTCTGACACTCACTAAAAGTTCTCGTATCACTAACTTAGCAGCATCCAGAACTCAGAGCAATCATTTTGTCTTTGGCTTGCCTACTTTTCTAATCATTTATTTTCCAGTGACCCCTCATCTTTTTTCCACCTCCTACCATTAGTTTATTTACGTTTTGGTGAACTGTCAACTAATGCCTCCTAATGGGAACTTAAAAGTATTAGATTCTCTAGGGGATATTTCTAGTTGAATAAGAACAACAATAATAATGATATTTGGCTCTATACATTTCAAACCTTGTGTCTCTTTTATCATGTATTTCTGGTGCCAGAAGTTGCAGGGAATTTTTATACTGTGAAATGACCTTGGCTCTGGACTTCTGTGGGGTCACTGTAAGTGAATGGGCACATTGAGAAGTGGGAGTATTCCTAGACTGCTCCTAAATTGAGATATGGTTAGTCTACATGGAAATGACTGTGTACTACATAAATATATCCCATTAATGTCCAGCTAAATGTAACTATTCACAACTCAGTTTTTCCTTAGGGGGGGGGGTGCCAACATCCCTACAGTCACTCCAAAGCCATGGCACACAAGGAAAGGAAGTGAGAGATAGGGGAGATCTGAGGGGAAAGAGACGGTGACCTTATTTGATTGTAGTTAATATATCTTCTTTTGCACAATTTTGCAAAATAGATGATTATGAAAGTGCATTATTGTCCTCTTCCTCCAGCGCTTCCCTAGGAGGGGCCCAGGCAAATGAGGTTCCTAAAGCTCAAGCTACATTAGCTTCTCAGTAAACTCACATCTACCTATATCTAGCTCAGTGATAGACATCCTGCTGCTATACAAAATAGATGTATAATAAATGGATGAGTGAATAAAAAGGTATAAATCTTATTCTCCCAGTAGTTCAGACAAAGAATTTAGCAACATTTTTGAGGTCACATAACTGAATAAGGTGACATTCATTTAAAAAGCAAGTTTCCTGTTCATGGACTTTGCTGTGCTTCAATGATCAGTTTTTCTAGTATAGTCCATTGTTGCTTGGGTAACATGTTTAGCATTGCCCTGGTTTTGGGGAGCAAGCTGTGCAGTGATAGTTTTTCTCCAAGAAAAATTCTACCTCAATAAGGTATGTTCTTTGTTGTAAAGAATCTAGAAGAATGCAATGACTATCAGATTTTTTTTTCCAGATATCAAAATTCTCTGATCTAGTTAACTTACAAGTTCCTAAGAAGGCTATTAAGCAGTTGTATAAATGCTGGGGGATGGAGAGAGAAGGGACTATTAATATTTTCTGATGGTTTTCCAGTTAGACTGTGTAATAATGCTTTGATGCTGCCTTTGCCATGAGAAGGACTTTCTCCAGTTCACTGGAGTCAGTATTGTTACAGGGGTTGAGAGTTTGGTTTCTGGAATCAGAGTTCCTGGGATCTCAGTTACAGTCTGCTGCTTACTATGTGCCCTTTGGCCAGTCACTTAATCCTATTATGCCTTTACATTTTTTCATCATCTGTTACATGGGATTGTTTTGAGGATTGAATGAACTAATACATGATTTGTAACTGCTCAATAAATACAATTTCTGTCATTGCACTTGATCTTGTCTTTGACACTAACTACCTGTTGACATTGGCAAGCACATATTTGTGGGCCTCAGTTTTTTCATCAGTAAAAGGAGTAGTTAAATTATAGTTAAGATTCATAAAATTTTATGATAGGAGTAACCTTGGTTCACTATACATTGCACTTGAAAAACTTATTTTTAAGTCAAAGTTGTTGTGAAACTTCTCTGTTTAATAATTGAAAGATAAAAACCCACTCATTTTCTAGCATCTTAAAAAAATAAATGAAAAAAATCAAACAAGTTGGTCTTTTTCTCTTTGGATGGAAATCTTGTTTCCTAATGAACCAAGAGCACAAACTTTGGATTTCATTACGGTTACAATTCCAGATCCCACCCGAGTCCCTTATCAAATGTGGCCTCATTAAGTGCAAAAAGCAATGAATTTCTCTATTAAATAGTACTGCGCTAACTTATGGCTGACATGAGCTCAAATGAAATGTAATTACTTTAAATCTGTTCTTATTGGACTGTAGTTTCACATCGCAGACAGATATAAACACATGCAAAGCTACATGGGAATCCTTATTTATCCAGGCTCTTTTCTGAGGAAATATATGGATATCAAAGACTAACCCAACAGATTAGGTTGTGTGTTATCCTGTTTTGAGTAAGTTACCTCTAAGACTAACCCAAGAGATTAAGTGTTTTCTATTTTTTATTTTATTTATGTTTTTGCTTTCATCAAAGATGGAAGTGTTTATAAACAATCTGTTTATGAACAGATTACAGTGTAATCTATACTTTTTTTAACCAAGAATTTTGTAAACATATTTATAACCTTGGGAAAGAAAAAGAAGATACATGCTTTGTAATAATAATTGCTAATATTTGCTCTATAGCAGAAACAGTTTTAAGCGCTGTGTATGTGTTAACTCATGGAGTCTGTTTTACAGAGAAGGAAATAGAAGACAGAGAGACTATGAAGTTTACTCAAGATCATATCGATAGTGAGTGACAGAGCTGGATTCACATCTACGAAGTCCAGTTTGGGTTTGAGGTTGTAACCACTAAACTACTATTATTTCTCAAATTTCTCCTAAATTATATTGGTTTCCTCAAGGTGGAAAGACACACTAAGCATTGAACAGTGAGAACTGGAACCCAGAATGCAAGTTTGTATCTGGTGTATTTATATTTATTTTGTTTCCCAGTAGGAATATGATATCAAATGCAACCCAATTTTGAAGGAGGAGGACCAGCTAATAAGTGGTTATAAAACTTGCCTGAGGTCATCTAGAGATGTTAGTGAGAGCAGGAATAGGTATAAGCTGCTGACTAACTCTGTTTTTTTGGCTAAAACCACTAGAGAATATGTCTTTCCAGTGACAGCCATCAATGGCTGTAGGGGATAGAAACAACTAGGAGACAATTAGTGATTCCAGAGGGAAGTGACAGAACATGAAATGCTTGGGGGCGAAAAGAACATTGCAGGGATCTGGCTTATGGTAATAACTTCGCTGGCAACCTCAACTTAAAACAAAACTAATGATTTTAAAATGGCGTTCCAAAAGAATCTTACTATTCAACTCTTGAGTTCCCAGCATTCATTTTATAGAAGTAAGCCATATTTTGCATACTTAAAGTCTTTTTTTTTTTTTCAGTGGCAAAGACATATGGGTGATCCTACTAACTCCTGCTTAGACTTACTGGCAAGAATAATGCTTCTGTAGTTCCTTGATTTTGAAAGTATGGTATTGACATGTCAGAAACAATGGCTCTCAAATAGATATATTATATGCAAAACAAGGTAAAATACCAACACAGATTGGATAATAAAAATCACTTATATTCTACTATTCAGAAACTAAGTTAACATATTTTCCTGTGCATATGTATAGTTATAACAATTTAGGGATTAATTACATGCACCTTGAATGTATATTTCACTTTATGTGAATGTTTCTCCAGATCATTGCATACTTTTAAACTTTGGATTTGAAAACACCAGTGAATGAGTGGATAACACGTTGCACACTATATCATAACTTATTTGATATGCTTCTATTATTGGATGATTATTTTTAGATATTTGAATAATAAGTATTTTTATACATGAATCTTTGTCTGAACTTTTTATTATTTTTAGTATAGTCATCCTTAAGATAGATATAAATTATCAGACTAAAGTTTAAAATGAAGCTTAAAATAAAATCTTTAATATATATTTAAATATTGTTTTACAGAAATTTCTTACCGATTTTTTTGTCCTATCAGCTGTATAAAAGGAGGTCTGTTTCACCAAATCCTCATTCTCATAATTTTCTACATTTAAATACTGCGACATTATCATTGAAAATGTCTTAGTTAAGGGGCATACTGGTGTCTCAGTCAGTTATGCATATGACTCTTGCTTTCGGCTCAGGTTATGATATCATGGTTCATAAGATCAAGTCCTGCATCAGGCTCTGCGCTGACAGTGCATCATATCCTAGCCAACTGCCCTTTCTTAAATGATTGTCATCTGTGTTTCCTCTGCAAATCAATTGTCTACTTCATTCTTTGTCTAGGATCTAAACTGTTAAATGTTTGCTATTGTATGTTATGATCAAAATGTTGGCTAATCTGAACAAACTTGTTGAAAGCAAAACATACTAAAATGCCAATCAAACAATTTCGTAGGAGTTAAAAATTTTTTCCTTTATTAATATTTGTTAAGACTGTTTGTAGAAGAAATATGGAAGGATATGGTCGGATCAAATAACATGCTTACAATATCTTATAAAAGTTGCTAAGTTATAAATAAGGCAAAATTATTGTATATAATTTGGAAAAAAGGGAAAAGCATTCTGTATATACAGATATATTTCTGAGCCCTGTTTACGACTATAAGTATATAATTCATTGCTTCTGCATTCCTATAATGTGTTACAACAACGTGGAAGAAAAAGAAATGAGCAAGAAAACAGTTGCACAAACATTGTCAAATGTCTTTTCCCGATATCCAAACCCTATGGGTTAAACAGTCTGATGGCTTCTTTGATCCTATTTACCAAATTAGCTTTTCATTTGTCCAAATAGGTCCACAGCTTTTAAGATGTGCATTTTGTTTGAACATTTTCCCCCTCAACCCTCTGGTGTCTCTTTTTCTTAAACAAAGGATGTAAGTTTGGCTAGCTGCAAAATTTATTTCTAATTTTCAGAAATTCATGTGAATCTTTCCAAGTGTGAGAATAATAATTCCATTTGGCTTAACTCCAGTGATCTTTGAAACAAACAAACAAACAAACAAACAAAAACAAACAGAAAAATAAAATAAAAAACAAACAAAAAAAAGCACAAACTGTAAGGAGAGTAATGATCTGTAGAAATCTGCAGGAGGCCTTGGTCCTTGGTCCAGGAGTATTACTGCTGACAATTACACAAATACTGTTCCTGTGCAATTATCCCAGCAAAAATTATAGAGGCCTGATGCGATTTGTGCCTACCAGTTTCTATGTAGCACTTTGTTTGAATCAAAATGGCTATCTTTATTTTTTCTTTTCTTTAAAGAGTCAGTCAACTCCTTAGGAGAATATAATTTTCTTCCATCTAGTTTTAAATGGCATTAGCACAGCAATCAGATGTCAAGGTGAAAGATAAACATGTCTGCTCTTGGGTGCGTAAGTGGTGAAAATACCAGGTAAAATGGGTACCATCTCCCTGCTTTTGCATTTTAAATAGCACTAACCTTGTGCAGTGTAGAGTTATGATTTCTTAAACTGTTTTCTCCCTACAATGGGCAATCAGGTCCACAATTTAAAAATATACGTGTACTGTCAAGTTTTTCTACTGGATGTAAGTGCATAGAAAAAAAATCAATTTGTTTTGTTTCTTATTTTTGTGTGATTACTGCATTGTATTTATTTCCACAATTCCTCTAATGTCACCATTTAACTACCCTTAATTGAAGACTGCTTGTGTTTACTCTTTGCCCAGGAGATTACACTTCAGGTCATATGCAATACATTTTAAGCAAATCAGATTGGAGGGGGAAAAAAATATATATATGTATATACATATATGTATATACATATATATGCATATATATATACATATAGATATATATATGTATATATATATACATATATATGTATATGTATATATATATATACAAATATCTATCTATCTATCTATCTATCTATATAGGTTGTTAGGGTCAGAGCTAAGCTTGTTAAGAGCTAAAATCTTTGTCTCCACAGGATGTGGGACTCAAGGAGCTTATAAAATGAAGAAAGAAGACATATATATATATATATGTGTATATATATATATATATACGTATATATATGTATATATGTATATATATGTATGTGTATATATGTATATACGTATATATATATACGTATATACATATATATATGCTTTTTTCTTCTAAAGATGTGTGTATCATGGTTAAGTGTGAAGTATGTTGAAAAGTAATCACCTACCAGTCTGTTTAAGAGCTCTGGCAGCCGTTTTAACAAAAATTAAATGTAATTGCAAAATGGAAGAGGGGGGAAACATGTGTACCAAAGCCCCCTTAATTTCTTTCTATCAAACATGACTAGAAGATAGTTTTAGTGAGGCTGCCTTTGGAAATTGTGCAGGCTCTGTTTGGCTGAAAAAGAAAAGGGTAGAACTGGATGAATAAATCTATTTCTCCACCTTAATACGGTGAATGGAAAATGGATTCCAGCAGACAACTTATCTCCTTTATGGTGTTTAAAAAGATGACATCCCAAAAGATTACAAATTTTGTAGCTTTTCATGTAATGTCATATATGTGTGTATATATGTGTATATATATATATGTGTATATATATATATATTTTTTTTTTTCCTAAGGGAGATGGTGGGCATTTTTTTGCTTACGTGTATTAGAAAACAGAAACAATCTAGTAATTTTCTATATTTGAATGCTGGAACAGGAATTGCCTAGTACATGGTTATTGTTAAATAAGTGCTTCTTAGATTAAATATTATTTGGTGTAGCCTTGGCTTGAAGCCTGGTCCAGTTTCATGATTATTTGGCTTACAGGGACTACACTCAGGTTCCAGTCCTAACCCAAGATTTTTTTTTTTTTTAGATTTTTTAATTTTTTTAATGTTTATTTATTCTTTGAGAGAGAGAGAGACAGAGCATGAGCAGGGGAGGGGCAGAGAGAGAGAGAGGGAGACACAGAATCTAAAGCAGGCTCCAGGCTCTGAGCTGTCAGCACAGAGCCCGACGCGGGGCTCAAACTCACGGACTGTTAGTTCATTACCTGAGCCGAAGTCGGTCACTCAACCAACTGAGCCACCCAGGTGCCCCTCCAAGATTGGTTTTAAAGGGACGGAGGGGTGCTCAGCAAACTTCCTCAGGGTTCTAATTTAGCATATATAGAGCAGTCCAACATCAGGTTGATCCATCCACTTGATACTTTCTTTGTCCTTCAGTCTTCCAACTAGCCTGTCTCTGTGGGTTTAATGAATCACCATGAACCATCAAGCTAACATGTTCAAAGAAGGGAATCAATCATCTTGAGTCATGATCATCTTAATCATTTGCTCTGTTTAATAAGGACTATGAAGTCTACTGGTCCTCCCCAGCTGAGACATATCACTAATTTCATATCATCACCTAGTGTTCTGATCAGTGTTGGGATTTCCTATGTCACTAAGACAACTTTTCAACTATATTTATTTCCAAGCACATTTCTTAGAAGAAATTCTTTTTTTTTTTTTAAATTTTTTTTTTCAACGCTTTTTATTTATTTTTGGGACAGAGAGAGACAGAGCATGAACGGGGGAGGGGCAGAGAGAGAGGGAGACACAGAATCAGAAACAGGCTCCAGGCTCCGAGCCATCAGTCCAGAGCCTGACGCGGGGCTCGAACTCCCGGACCGCGAGATCGTGACCTGGCTGAAGTCGGACGCCTAACCGACAGCACCACCCAGGAGCCCCAGAAGAAATTCTTTAAAGGTGGAATTTAGTTTTGAATCTTTGGAGGTCCTATTAATAGCCAGGGTATGATTTTAATCCACAAAGTCTTAAGAGATACAGAGGTTGTTAGGGTCAGAGCTAAGCTTGTTAAGAGCTAAAATCTTTGTCTCCACATGATGTGGGACCCAGGGAGCTTATAAAATGAAGAAAGAAGACAAAAACAAAAGAAAAAAGAAAGATATGTCAATGTTTGCTTTCTGTCATTGTTTAGGTTTTAGCTTTCTGGCATTTGGGATAATACTGATGTGGTCTAAAAATACAATAACAGCCAGGGGCAGACCTTCATGCTAATGAGACAGATGTGCTCCAAACCTGGCAATGATGCACTCCTCAGTGGAGGAATGATGTGGACCATATGGTGTGAGGTCGGCTCCCTTCCATCAGGATGATCCCATCAGGGCTCTTTGCATTTGAAGCTAAGGGTGTTGTGCTTATGGGTTATTCACATGTTTGGCTGTATGTGGGTAGGTAAGTGAACAGCAGTCCTCAGCACCCTGAATTGTGATACTTAGATACACTTAAAATAAAAGTGCTCCTCTTTTATTAGTGCATGTTATGTATGTTTTCCTCATAGTTTTGCCTCCTTTCTCATTTTCAGGAAAAGCCAAGTAGTATTTGGGAAGAAAAGAGGCTCTGAGGATATCTGTTTTGACATTAAAAAAATAAACAGAATGTGGATGATCTACTTCCTAAATTCTTTAGCTTTTTCAATTTTAAATCCTCTTGTTCCCTAGGAAGGCTCTCTGCTTGAAATGGTAGAGTCTGGTCACTAGAACAATAGGGTTTGTAACAATATGTGAAAGAGGATTTTAAGGATTTAAAAAAAGAGACAAATAGTAAGACCTCAGCTTGTCTAATTGCAGTATAAAAATTTTCTTGATTCCATCAGAATTCCAGGGGGGATCTCACATTGGTGGGAAATTGCCATGATTTCCTGATTTACATGGGCTTTAAGTCCCTTTTGGCTCAGGGCATAGCTAGATGCCATTTTTTTTGCCAAACTTGGCAGTAGGGAAGGACAGCCCTTGGATGGCAGTGTTGATAGGATCCTATAGTTTGTCTTCATTTCTGATAAAGGGTAGATCCTCAATAAAAGGCACTGAATGAAAAGATAGCACACAACCTAGACAAGCTGGTGTCGAGAACCCGTGGTTTGAATGGTCAGGAGTAAACGTAGTTCGCTGGTTGGGGAAAACTGACACACAGCTGATAGACTGAAGTCCAGTGGGAGTTATTTTCTGCTCAGCACTCCATTGGCAGCTGCATTTGTGAATCAACTAAGAGCAGCTTTTATTGATATGGTCACTACGCTTTTAGTTCCCATTTTGAAGTGTATCGCTTTGATGGATGTGTAAGGAATCCGCCTCGACACCTCTGACAGAAGACACCAGGCAGAAGACACGACTAGATTTTGAGCAATCCTGATTCCACAAAAGAGATGACACAGACTGCTGAGTAAAACACAGCAAGCCAGTTTGTAAAGAGCCCAGGCGTTATTTGACAGAAGCACCCTAAGTCACGGTTCTGCCCGCTTGTCTTTGAGGGCTGGAGAGAAGGCTCCTGTCTGAAAGAAGAAAAGAAAACTTCCCCAAGGCCAAAACACACCAGGTTGTAAAAGCCTGGAGTAGAGATTTGTTGACCCCTTGTCACGATCTCCCCAACCTCATTCCTTTGTTCTTCTTGGCAAGGACCCTCTGCTAGAATTTAAGCAGTCTCCTTCACAAGTCTTGTCTATGACTTGTTCATTATTAGTTTTGAACCTTCACATAGCCATTTCTAACTTACAGAATATATTCTCTGCCTTCTATTTGTATATTTACCCTGTTTTTGCTGTCCTTGAAAAATCTGGCTTAAATCTAACTCTTGGGAGGCATTACATAACTAAGTGGGTCCTGCCCATGTATCCCTTGCTTAGCCTTTTATCTGTATTTGGAACAAATGGACCTGATTTAGGCTTCCAGAATTTGTAAACCCTTTACTGGCATTAAATATTTGGTAACCATGTGTTTCGGCTACTTCTGCATATGGGTAGTTATTTCTCCCAACTATATTGTCACTGCCTAGGGGCAGGAATACGTTTACTTATGCAATGTATAATTTCCTTCTCCCTCCATCCAGGACAGTCCAGTGATTAGCAAACAGTAGGCACTAAGCATGTGTAACATTATAAATCCTAAAATAAGAAGTATCTTTATGATGGGCATACTTAGAGAAGGTGAGCAGCAAGAAAGTGCAAAAAAAGAGTGATTATATAAAGTGCTACATATGTTCTGGATATCTACTACTGCATAACAAACTATCCCCAAACATAGAAACTTGATACAATAATCTGCCATTTAGGCAGAGTTTCAAAGGAACTGTTTAATTCTGGTCCATGTGGGGTTAGATGGGCTCTGGAGTCTGTTTCCTAGATTGCTCACTTATCTGGTTTGCAAGTTGGCTCTGGTTGTCGGCTGGGAGTTCAGCTGCGAGTGTTGGCTGGGGGGCATGGTTTCTTGCCATATGGGTACTTCGCTGAGGTTACTTGTACTTCCTCACAGCATGGTGGCTGAGTTAGAGAGTGGTCTAGAAGGCAGGAAGTAAAAGCTAACAGGTCAGTTAAGGGATACATCTAGATGTCAGAAACAAATACTGCCTCTTTATGAGGGAGTGGCATGGTCACATTGTAGAAGACTACATGTGATGGGAGCTAGTATTTTGACCCTCTTGGGAAAATACAGCCTACCAGATGTTGCTTTACTAACAAAACTACACAAAGTCAAATAGCATAAAGGGAGGAAACTCCTTGATTGTAAACTCTTTTCAAAATTAATGATGATAGTTAGAGTCCTCTGGGTGGCTCAGTCAGTCAGTGCATCCAACTTCAGCTCAGGTCACGATCTCACGGTTCGTGAGTTTGAGCTCTGCATCGGGCTTTGTGCTGACAGCTCAGAGCCTGAAGCCTGTTTCAGATTCTGTGTCTTCCTCTCTCTCTGCCCTTTACCTGCTCACACTGTCTCTCTCTCTCTCTAAAAGATGAATAAACATCTAAAAAAATATTAAAAAATAACTAATGATGATAGTTGACATTTATTTCCTGTTCTCTGCCAGGCACTAGGCTAAAAGGTTTATTATACATTATTGCTCATTTGATTCTCATAGTGTATGAGCTGGACACTTGTTATTGTACCCATTTTACAGATGAAGAAACTGGGATATAAAGAGGTAATAGAGTTTGCTCAGGGTTACAGCTATCAAATGGCAAAGGCAGGATGTTAATACAAGGAGTTTAACCCTAGAACTCACACTCTCTGTTTCCTGTTCAGTCACTATATAGAGCGAGAAGTTGTAATGTAGCACAGATATATAAGAAATGCCAACAGCCATTAGTGCAGGAGTTAAGAACCTGGGTTTGGGTCCCTGTGCTTCTGGGGCACTTGAAACCTCTGTGATTATTACATGGTATTGTTTGTATGTGTATTTGCTTTTATCAGATTCCTAAAAAGGTATGCTTTGTAAATTCTTAAATGTAAATAAATAAAGAATAAATAAATGCAATGTAATTATTCCCCTTTTTCCTAAAAAGGGCTTACTTTCCAATTTCTTACAGGATCAGTTAACTTCCTCCTTTCCTTTTTAAAATTTTATTTATTTATTTTGAGAGAGAGAGAGAGAGAGAGAGAGGGAGAGCAGGTGAGCACCAGTGGGGTAGGGGCAGAGAGAGGGAGAGAGAATCCCAAGAAGGCCCCGTACTGTCAACGCAGAGCCTGTCGCAGGGCTTGAACCCACGAGCCGTGAGATCATGACCTGAGCCCAAGATTGAGTCGGATGCTTAACCGACTAAGCCACCCAGGTGCCCCATCTCCTTTAAAACCTTTAGAAAAAGGCAGCCTTGCGACACTGAGGGCACACCAGCTTTGTGGCCTGTGACAGACTTTGTCAGGATCCCAGCAACTCCTTTGCAATCCTTGTAATCTTAGGTGAATTACTGACCCCTCCCCTCAGGGCCTGGTTGCCTGCGTTGCAAAATGGGGCTAATGACCTTTAAGAGTTGGGAGGACAAAATAATATGCATTGTGTAACATACCTGGCAGTAATAGATTTTCATCTGGTGTTATTTCCTTTAAAGGTATTTTGAGTGTTGCACAGAATTGGTGCAGTAAAAACATTTTCTTCTCAAGTAGCTGCTAACCTCTAAAGGCAGGACAAATCCTCAAAGACATCCGTATACCACATTGCTTACATGTGGCTACATAAACGGCTCAGCTCATGTTTTGGTATTCAGTAGCATGCAGGCTCCATATTTTCCTCCTTGTGCAGAAGCATCCTGCAGCGTTAGGACCAAGTGAAGGGGATACAGAAAATCAATCCAGGCAATTGCTTCTTCACTTTCTGATCAGTGCTTCCCAGGTTACCCCAAGCTTTGAATGCATTTAATCTCTTCTGTGTAGACCAGTATCTACCACCACCCTGCAAGTGTTGCCATTAAAAGAAAGGTACAGAGACCTGTTATTTAAAGGTACAGAGACCTGTTTAATAACAGAGACCTGTTATGAAAATTTCTCTCTGGTCTTCCCTAATTTGCTGTTTTGTTAATAAAATCTGGGAGAGATTTTCATCTGTAATTTATATTTGAGCAATACTTTGATTTTTTTTTTAAAGTTTATTTATTTTTGAGACAGAGAGAGACAGAGCATGAACGGGGGAGGAGCAGAGAGAGAGGGAGACACAGAATTGGAAGCAGGCTCCAGGCTCTGAGCCATCAGCCCAGAGCCTGACGCGGGGCTCGAACTCACGGACCGCGAGATCGTGACCTGAGCTGAAGTCGGACGTTTAACCGACTGAGCCACCCAGGCGCCCCCAAGCAATACTTTGATTTTAAACTTTTATAATTACTATGGTTTTGGGTTTTTTTTTTTTTTAATTATCAGCTTTCACAGGCAGAATTTTATCTGTTTTTTAAGAACAAATATGAACATGTCTCTGTGGGAGCTCTTGCTTGTAATGGAAGTATAATAGGTAATTCTTCCAGAGTGCTTTTCTCAAATAACTACCTGGACATCCTCCCAGACTTCAATAGTTAGAGCAGCTGAGGTTTGAGAGAGTAGGTTAACAAAGGGTTAAGGGTGAAATAGGCTTTTGATGTTATCTCTTTATCTTTTTAATGTCTGGCAGGCAGGGGAACCAATAAAACCTGGTAATTATTCAGAATATTTACTGAAGGTGCTTCCAGTTTGGTCTCTTTCTTTATTCTTGAGGCCTTTTTTTTTTTACAGGTAGGTTCACTTCTTCAAAGCTTTGAAGATGGCTCCAAACTTGTCCTGGGCCCAAATCGCCAAGGAACACAACCCTTCCCTTTTATGTAACTATTACTGATACTTAATAACTTTTTCATTTCTCTTTGTTACTTTTGTATTAAGTTTCATCAGCCTATAGAAGAACTCAAATCATTTTATAGTTAAAATTGATGGTCCGAACTGCCTAGTTTTCTTGCAGTTTCTAGCTTTCCTTTTAATTGTTTCAGCTCTGCCTGCTATCCTTTTTGTTGCTTCTCTGTTTTGCTATAGTTTTTTTTTTTTTTTTTTTTTTTTTTTTTTTTTGCTGTTTGTTTTGTATTGGAGGCATAATGAACCACAAGAAAAAAAACCCCATGGAATATTGATCACATCCTAATAGTTTTAGAACATCAATACATACATTAAAAAAAAAAAAACTTCATTTGATTAAAAAACATGCCTTTTCTTTCTTCTGTCACTTCCTTAGTGGCTTAAGAGATCTGTATTCAGTTTCCTTTAGGTTAGCAAGCCATGCTTTTGTCTTAGGTGTTTTTAATAAAATTCACAACCAGACAAACTTATCATTTGGATCCTAAAATTTAATAAAAATATAAATGCTTTTGGTTCCCATTTTCTTCCTAATTTCATAAGACATTATAATTGTTTTATTATGCTGAGAATATTCATGTCTGCCTCTTATCTGAGTTCCCTAAACCTTTCAGCAGTTAAGTTCACAGTGCATGAGTTTTACAATGTAGCTAGAGAGCTTGGGCTGGGTCTGGTGACCAAGCAGAGCTAAGTGGAGCCCCTATCACTTTAGGTCTGTTAATTATATTCTTCCTTCAATATAGCTCTACAGAGATATAGACTTCTGCCATAGAAATGCAAATATTTCGATGAATACAGAATACATGATGTCACCAATGTGAAGTGGTCATGACATACTGGGCCAGTTCTCAACTCACTTGCCCACTCTGATCCATTTGTAGTAGTTGGGGGAAGCACTAGTTTTCTGAGATCACAACCCGGCTGATGGAAAAAAAAAAATTGCCGGAGTGATGATTCCCTCTATGCCTTTTCACAAAGGGAACAATGGCAATGGGAGAGCCGTATATTTGCCATCTTTAATCTAGGCATGTATTATTAAGAAAACAAAGAAGGGCTCCTTTTCATTTCATTTAGATGCCTCAGCTACAAACAGGAATCTGCTTGAAAGGTTCACATGACTCATTTCTGAACAACAACACCTATACAGTAGAGTCAAGTCATAAAAAAAAAGCAATGGCACATGTAGAAGTTTATCATTATGAAAAGATTACAAGTTGTGTGGTTTGATTTCTCAGACCCAGCCCTCTCATTTTATGAAACCAAAGATTTGTGACTACAGACCCACTTTCCTCCTTGGCAGCAGATACCTCAAAGACTGTTGACATTTGAAAACCGGAGAAGCTGAACACTGACTCTCTAAAGAACACTCTACTTCTAGAAAAGAGGTGATCTGATCTGTTTGACTGTGTTTGATGTGAAGTACTGCAAGGGAGAGTGCACTGTGTGGTCACAGACATGCTCTCAGGTTGGAAGCAGCCGCTTATTGGGACCCGTATCATTTCTGTTGCACCCTCCAATGGTAGGTTGTCGGCAAGTATTTATTACCCTTTCCGCACCATGTAAGTTAAATTCCTTTTCTAAGGCAATGGGGCCCTGAGGGAATGTCAAGGAAAGGGGGAGAGGGAGAGGAGTCTGGGATGAGATGTCTGGTTCTATAACCTCCTTCCAGGCCATTAGTTGATCTATTAGATCAGCTCCTCTCAACCTTTTGTGTGTAACTTTCCTGGCGGAGTTGTTGAATTATGTACAGCCACTCTCAGCAAGCTGTTTAGGTCAGGGGGCTTTTCTTTGGCATTTAGTTCCCACGTACTTAAACAAAACCTCAATTTGCTAAGGTTTTTAACACTAGAAGCTTGTTCTTTTTATCCATTTTTATTATTTCTTCCATGCATTGTTATTCACAACACATCTGTCTGCAGGTTATGGCATTTTGGCTGCGTTTCACCATGCTAACCTCTGTTACCTCTCCTAGGGTTTAGGAAACAGTCCCCTCTGGATTGAAATATTAATGATCATAAGTACAACAGCAACCCCTCTGCTTTTCAAGTAATGCAATTCTAAGCCGAAGGGCAGCAGCACCAATTATAACTACAGGAATCCTATATACTCTCCCAGTAGGATACACAGATGCACACACAGGGACTCAGCTGGGCTCTGATACTTGTAACTCGATGCTTCCTTGTGCTTTGGTGTTTTGAGGCTCTAAAAGAGAAAAATGATTCTAGCAAGGAGATTTGGTTGGTGAGGAAGAACCACTCACAACTGCTGAGCTAGCTGTGTGGGAAATTGCCCTTAGGTGCATGGTAGGGCCTCCTCACCTCTGCTTATAACACTCAGTTGCGGAGATGAGGGAAGCCTGTGTGATTCTCAATTTCTTCTCCCTCCTCTGGCTGTTTTCAGTAATTAGAATAGCGTACCAGGGAATGTAGTAGTATATTTTATTTTTGGCTCAACTGCTACCTGAGAGACAGGCTCTTTGAGCCCCAGGACATTCAGCCCAAGGGTGAAAACAAATGAGCAAAGATTATAAAATGGGTCGAGTCACATGGGGTAGAGAGCCTGCTAGCAGAAACGGATGCACAGACCAAGTCTTTTGAGGCTGACTTTTCTGCTAGACTACTCTCTAACTTCAGGCTGACAGTCCAAAGCCTTAGACTATTAGAGGGCATAATCAGGTTTTGTAAAGGTCCATGGGTTCCCACCAGGAAGAAAGGAGAAAGAAAATGTAGAGCAGAGCACAGGCAAGGAAAAATGGAAGTATTTACATAAAAAGAGAGTTGAGCCCAAACAGTAATACTACAGAAAAGGAGAAAATGAAAATAGTCGCCAAGAAACAAAAAGGCAAAACAATAGGTGATTAATGACCAAATGAGAGTTATAGCATTTATTGAATACCTATAGTGTTCTAGGCACCATTCTAAGTGCTAGATATATATTGACCTCTAATTCTTGTAAGCATCTTTTGAGGAAGAGCATATTTTTATCCCCATTTTACAGATGAGGAACTGGAAGTGCACAAAGTTTAAATAACTTGCTCAAGGCCAACATTATACTCTTAACCATTATTCTTCAGCTTCCTCCTAAGAGCTGAAAGAGCCTTTCTTTTTTTTTTTTTTTATGAAATTTACTGACAAATTGGTTTCCATACAACACCCAGTGCTCATCCCAAAAGGTGCCCTCCTCAATACCCATCACCCACCCTCCCCTCCCTCCCACCCCCCATCAACCCTCAGTTTGTTCTCAGTTTTTAACAGTCTCTTATGCTTTGGCTCTCTCCCACTCTAACCTCTTTTTTTTTTTTTTCCTTCCCTTCCCCCATGGGTTCCTGTTAAGTTTCTCAGGATCCACATAAGAGTGAAACCATATGGTATCTGTCTTTCTCTGTATGGCTTATTTCACTTAGCATTACACTCTCCAGTTCCATCCACGTTGCTACAAAAGGCCATATTTCATTTTTTCTCATTGCCACATAGTACTCCATTGTGTATATATACCACAATTTCTTTATCCATTCATCAGTTGATGGACATTTAGGCTCTGAAAGAGCCTTTCTAAGAAAAGATTGGAGCAGTTGCCCCGATAAAGATTGGTCCTCAAAAATCAGTAGAATTGAGCTATGCAGATGAATAGTATTAATAAAAGCATTTTAGTAACAGGATGTCTCCACAAAAGGGGATCTCTAAAAATTCATGGTTTTAAAAGATTGGTTAATTTCCTTACAGGAATTAATGAAGTCACTTTCCTTTGCCTCCGTAGCTTTGGATTCAGCTCTGGGTACAGTGAAATGATGAGTTTTTCTTTTCCTTAAGCCATCAGTTGCTTGAATGTGATTTTTTTTTTTTTTACAGATATTCATCAATGACTAGTATTTTAGTTTTTTTTAAACGTGTATTTATTTTTGAGAGAGAGAGAGAGAGAGACAGAGTGTGAGCCGGGGAGGGTCAGAGAGAAAGAGAGAGAGAGAGGCAATCCAAAGTAGGCTCCAGGCTCTGAGCTGTCAGCACAGGGCCTGACGCGGGGCTCGAACTCTTGAACTGTGAGATCCTGACCTGAACCGACGTCGGACGCGTAACCGACTGAGCCACCCAGGTACACCTAAAGACTAGTGTTTTAGTCTTCTGAAGAATGTTAACTGGAAACTTTAAAACTAATTTAAAAATAAAGTTGATGGAATAATATTAATATTTCACATAATTGGGAGTGCTCCTGATACACAAACAATATGTCAAGCATAAGTCCAATTTTATTAAAAAAAATGTATATATGGGGGCACCTGGGTGGCCCAGTCAGTTAAGCGTCCAGCTCTTGATTTCAGCTCAGGTCATGATCTTACCATTTATGGGTTCGAGCCCTGTGTCCAGTTCTGCACTGGCAGCATGGAGCCTGCTTGGGATTCTCTCTCTCCCTATCTCTCTGCCCCTTTCCTGCTTGCACTCTGTCTCTCTCAAAATAAACAAATAAATAAACATTAAAAAAAATAAAAATATGTATATATGTGTGTGCACATATTTTAAAAGACTGGAAATATATACCTCCACTTATCTCTGAGACTATGAAAGCTTTCTGTTTTTCTATTTACTTTTCTGAATTTCCTAGTTGTAAAAAATGACATGTATACCTGTATACGCAGAAAGGATGTTATTAAAAGTGAAAATAAACACAGTTCCAGCATCATGTTTTAGAAATGGTTTTGGTAGATACTTAATCAAGTTATGAATTCTAACCAACCCACATATCCCTATCTCTGATTTTTATTTGAATTAAATCTTCTGACTTTATAAGCAAGATAGAACATTGACTTCCTAATCTAAAACAGGATTAGTCAAGCTTCTGAAGGTCAAAATGGAACCAATTCTCTATCACACATTGCAAAGAAAACTGTCAGCTCCTGGTCTAAACTTTGGGTCCGTGGAATCTTTTGCTGTCTTAGTGAACAGCACTGTTTAGTTGGAAGAAGAAAAGCAACATGTTAAAACTGTAAGAAACTATATCTCAAGGCAAGAATCAGCCCTATTTTATGTGCGTTATATTCAATTATTGCGCCTGAATTCATGGAGCTCTTTGAGAGTGCCCACTCACTAGGAAGTTGGGTATCTATGCACCTAGTTAAGTGCTAGAATGAACAATGGAATGAGTATACAGTAGCTGGAGACCAGAAAACTAAACTTATGAAAGTATTACATTTACATGTCCATGTTGCCATTTTCATTGATGGTGGAAGAAGGAAGCAAAAAGTACTAAGATGAGACTTTAAGAAGCACTCTCTGACTATGACTAATAAGGCATGAAGACCATTAAGATGTAGTATGAGGGCTGGTAAAGGGAAAGAATCTCAGAAGCAGTAAAACTACCTCAGAATGATTCTGATTGGAGAGAGGGGTTGCCCTCTTGGAAATCCATCCTTCTTACAGATTGACACAAACTTCACCAGCAAATGCTTTATCTGCTTACCTGGAGGTAATTCCTTAGGAACGCTACTTACCCTGCTTTAACTCGCCTGCCCAAATTCTAAACGCCTTAGAGAACTCGGTTAAAAACTGATGGCCCATTGAAATTAAAAGAGCAAAACAAATGGCCACAAAACAAATGAGTAAGTTATGCTTCTTCAGTTATTTAATGGTAGAACCGCTCACTGCCAGTTAGAAGTTGTGCAAGGGACAAGGGAAATGCCTATCTGAGTTTCATTGCATGGAGCTAAGAGTCTCCCTAGTCTTCCTATTGCATCCAGAGCACAGAAATTATGGATTTAGCACATGCTTTGTGCCTAACTGCTCGCTTCTTGGGCAGGAGTACCAATAACCTTGCCAAACACTTGCTCTGATGGGGCTATGTAGTCTTTCCTTGTTCATTGCCTGCTCGCCATCCTGATTTCTTACAGCAAAACGGATTTATGCCAACTGCAAAACTAATAAAAAAGTAAATATTTTAACCAGTGTAGCAATAAATTAATTTCATGCCTATTTTAAATGGCCCTGTTAATAAAAATAGAACTCTTCTTGTGCTTGAGAATAACTGTATTCAAAATGTGATTTTGCTGGCTTTCTCCTCGGGATGTGACATCGCTCACAGCTCTTCCCAACTGCTGCCAGAAGCTGTGTCAGTCGTTGGTTGTGGGTGCTTAACAGCCATCTGGAAGGAAAGTTGGCATCACCTAGTTGAAGGCATATCTCAAATCGAGGGATTGTAGCTGCCATTGCAGTTAGTAAACACTGTAGCTTCCCTGCTGGATTGAATGTCGACTCCAAATTCCTGACGGGAAGAGAAAATCAAGAAAATCAAAGCATCACCTGAATGCTTTGCTGACTGGCAATTCATGAAGGCAGGAGTTTCTCTTTTAGCCCAGAACTCAAAGCAGATGACGTGTGGTCCATTTTCATTCGTAATCTTATTAATAGAGCCAGTCAACTGCTGCCCACGCTTAGAAAAAACGTACAGGCCATGCTCCTTAGAAAGCAGAATTTGAAAGTTTTTGCTGGAAATAAATGAAGGAGCAGGAGGCATAGGATTATTTTGTTTTTTATTTACCTGACACTCCTGTCACCTGTTCTGGGAGGCATGGGCAGTCATTTTATTGAATCCTCTTCTGCTATTTGCTGGACAGGATCCACTTTGCAAGTGTACTTCAAGAGTCCCCTTAAACTTTGGACTACAGGTACCAAGCAGTAGAGATAAAACAGGAAACTTTTGTTGAGAACTGTTTACAATCTGATTACCTCTGGTTTATAAAACTGTACCTCAAAGCAGATGCGACCTGGTGTATTTTTTTCTAATGATTATTCTGAGAGACCTGGAGAGTGAGGATGGATAAATTCCAACCCACTGTTGTCCCTTCAAAATAAGCAAAATGTGCTTTTGTTGTCATTATGCTGTTCATTTCTTCACTCTTGGAAGTATTTCCCAGGAAAGTTTGTCTTTTTTTTTTTTAATTGAAGAATAATTGACATGTAATATTGTATTAGTTTCAGGTGTACAACATAGTGATTTGATAATTATATACACTATGAAATGGTCACCACAATGTCTAGTTACCACCTGTTGAAAGAGTTTGTCTTATATCCATCTTTTAAGCATGCATGCACTATGGGATCTTGGCATTTTTAAAGCCAGAAACACCAAGGAGAGTATGAGACAACAGAAAAATTTAAACGTAGAATCCAGATTGTCTGCTCAAATCTAATTAAAGAGCTCTGGGTTTACTGGTATGCTTAGGTGTTCCCATCACATACTTTAAGGAATAACCTGATACCATCTCTTGGTCCACTGTTGCTTTTACCAGAGTTTTAGGAGAAATACCTTTACAGTGGATTTCCATTTCTAGGGCCATAGCTGGTGGATTATAGAGTCATAAATAAATTAAAAAAAAAAAAACCCTATTCTTTTGGTTCAGTCTTCTCCCTCAGATCTCACTGTAGCCTAACTCCTCTCTTTGGATTAGGTATAGAGGATTCCTTGTGTGCCTTAAATTTTGACATTTCCCTTGAAATTTCTATTGTTTTTGACCACTCCTAACTAGGTGCCAGATAAGGCCTCTCTACTGTCAAGAGAATCCAGTTGTTATTACTTCCTTCTTATCTGCTTTGATTTTCAAGGAAGTACAACATTGTGTTTTCAGAGTCTCCCATAGACACCAGCAGAAAAGCTTTAATCTCTAGTTTTGGTGCACATTCTCTTCTCCTAATATGTCAGGTACTTGTCCATATGGAATCACTGGAAGTTTCTCATGTGACTGCGCTGTGAGAAAAGTCATAGCCTCTTTTGTATGGCTGAGAAATTGTTCCTAAACTAAACCTGTTTCTTAACTTTAGTTGAATGGATAGAGACCTATCACTTACTCAGATTATTTCAAGCAAAAGAGTATCTAGAGCAAAGATCCATGTGGCCCTGAATTCCAGTGGGAGCATTGTGAGAAATCTGGCTTCTCTGTTGACTACTTGGTGACTTCTTCTCTCCCACATCAACATTTCTGATGGAAGCTTTGCCTTTTTCTTACCTCCATTACACCTTCTCTACCAACTGTTTTTCTCAAC